>NC_143408.1:15844619-16147649 GCF_052110815.1 Crocodylus siamensis | reverse complement strand
AGGTTGTACTTACACACACAGCCCCTGTATTATCAGAGTCTTTCCAAGACAGGGAGGTGAGGCCATGAAAAGAGGGAGCTGGAAGTGTGTTAAAAATGTAACTGATTGGCGGGGTTAAATCCTGCCCCATTCATGTCTGGGTTACTGTTATTAGCTACCCACAGGTTTCAGGCCAGACAGGTCCTTGTGTAAGGTACACGCCACAGGGAGGGGTAATGGGGTTTGATACTAATTCTGTAAGTAGCTTTTTCTGAAAAGTTGTACTTTGCAGCTGTATTTCTTAGTTTCTGTCTCACACAGTAAGATATTTCATTCTTTCCATTCTTTTATACAGGAGGATCTTAAGGGCATTAGATAGTTCGTATGTGTATATCCTTCCCACTGCCTCTCCCACGGATACACACATACTTTCATCTTCCCTCGCCCTCACACTTCTACACTCATCTCTAACCAGGTATGTGCACACACAAGCATCTTTCTGCTCTCACACACACTTTTTTCTCCCGCTACAAATATTTAGGTACTGCTGTACTTTGTAATACACAGCATCCTGCATCATGCATAGAAATACATCAGCATGACCACCTAACAGCACCCAATCAACTGCACATCTTCACATCAGTCACTTAGGAAGGAAGGCTTTTCTTCCCCTCTTGAATGTATATGCAAAGGAGAACAAACATCGGGGGAGCAGTGGCCTGCAGGTCTGCAGTGAGAAACATATATGCCCTCTAGCCACTGAGTGCTGGAAATCTGATCGTTGTACAGGCTTTGTGCAATACATGTGATGAGATGGTGAGACAACCTCCATACTTTTCCTCTAAAGATTTTCCTAATTTGCTTGTGAAATATTTACCTGAGCTGTGTTATGGCAACAGTATGTGGGGCAGGATTGCAAGGCTTCTGCCAATCTAGTACCAGCTCAGACACCCTTCCCTCCCCCTTGCACCAGTGTCCCAAGCCCAAACGGATCCATTTTGCATTGCATGAAGTCTCAGCCAGGGGATTGACCATTCACTTGACTCCCATCTGCTTCGGGCTGGTGGATTATCCTGGATGAGTCGATTAATGTTTTTACGTTTTAATGGGAAACTCATGAATGCAAAATAGAGATAAATAAGAAAGTAGGCTCCCCCCATGTCCCCTCCCATGGCTGGCTTCCAAAAAACTGTTGTGTTTTCACAGGCCGATCAAGGTGTTTGCAAATGTTTGTACATAAACAGGCTTCCCATATGCAGTGTGTCAGGCAAGCATTGGCAGCTGAGAACACTCACTTTGGCAGGGATGCTGCTGGAGCGGCTGCAGGGAACAGCAAAGCTCTCAGTGAGCCATGTAGCACCTGCCGAGTACCAGGACCACAAGGTCCTTGACCTCTGCTGAAATCTGAACCTGGATTCAAATTCGACGAATGACCATAGCATCTTTAACAGGCCCAAACCTCAGATATAAGCACCCTCCTCCTCCACCTGCCTTTGAGAAAGCCTGGCCCTGAGTTCAATGTTTTATTTCTGTATATGGGTCTGTGATCTGGTGTCAACCTTTAGTTCTAGGAGGCAGTAGGAGTAGGGGAGTAGTCAGGTAGGGAGAGTTTGAGCCTGCCCTTATCTGCTTATCTCCTCACCCTTTGAAGGGTCTCCCAGCACCCGAGTAGAAAATCACTGCCTTGGAGGCGCGTATGGAACGGCCGAGCTGTTGTGCTGACTCACCCTAACGACCAGAATAGATGGGGCTCGTTACTCTCACTTCAAACCAGGAGAAAACGCTGAGTGTGTCTGAGGAAAGAGAAGGCTAAGGGGAGGGATGAGACTATTAGTCTTTCTGAGATCAGTTTAGCGTAAATCAGAAAGTCCAACACAGCAGAAGCCGTAAGACACTCTATTGACGTAAGCAATAAGACAAAGCCCATTTTTCCATTCGCAAGATTTTTTGTTGGTAAGATGAAGACATTTTAACCAAACACTGCCACACACACATTATCACTCAACACTTTGAACTCAAATTATGCTGCTTTTAATTTTCTGTTTTCTTTGATATTTTACAAGACTTAACGAGATCTTAAGTCCATTGCTGAGAAGCTGTTGGGAAGTCTGGACGAGATCTAAGAATAGCTTAAGTGCTATATTCTCTTCCTTTACATAGAAAAGGTGCTTATCTGCTTACGAAAATAGAGGCCCTTGTATCTTATCCATACTGAAATCTTATCTAAACCAATCCAGGTGGCAAGGCTGAGAGAGAAACATAATTAAGAAAGAGACAGGTGAAGTGCTGACATTAGTATTACTTAAATGTCCTGTACCTTTTATCTTATATATTTTTTAATGCTGGTGACACACAACAAGAGAGAAATCAGCTTTTATCTCTCTCTCTCTCTCTCTATCACACACACACACACAAACACACATACATCCACACACAACCTGAGCCATTTCAGACTCTAAATAAATCTTGTTTAACTGGTTCTGTTGGCAAGACAGAGAAATAATTAAGGCGAAGGTGGTTGAAATGTTGATGTTATTACAGTAATGCAACAGCCTGTTTAGTTTCTCTGCCGATGAAATGCAACCAGGGGGAAATCAGTTTTAAAGATTACCTCCAAGAGATGCAAATTGGGGAGCGGAAACGATGTAGTCAGGAAGAAATGGTCTCAAACTAGGAAACATTTCAAAGTCTGTGACAGTCTCTTAGGGGCTTTTAAGACCACAATTTACCTTTTGACTGCATTCTATTTTCTCTGAAATCCTTTATTTCCCTCTTATTTATTGACTGGAGAGACGGCACAAAAACTAGAAAGTGATTCTCCAGCCGCTGGTTTTAAAAATCCATAGAAGAAAATTATTCCCAAGAGGGCACTTTTTTTTGGTATTTATTTTTTTTAGCACTCTGTGTGAACCAAGGCTTAATTGAATCATTCTGCCTCAGAGGGGCTTCAAATTGGAGGATATCAAGGTCAGTATCCCCTAAGTGATAGATGCCCTTACTGGTGAGGTTAGAGCTATGATGCACTAGAAATAACTCCTTCTTCTTGAGAAGATGTATTTTAATCTAGGCCACCAGTGAAATGAGTTTGACAGGTCTCTTTACATTGGTGTGCCAATCTTCATTTCACTGGTTATTCTGTAGTGGTATGCAGTTAAATCAGTGGTATGATGCAGGTAAGAGAGCTTGACTGGAAAGACTGAACTGTAGGCCTCTAAAGAGCAATGCTTGAATCTTTACTACTTGAGCCAAAAGACCCAAAACTTTCAACAAAGCCAGTAGTGGACTTCTTCACACCTATACCTGGTCTTACCACTAGAGGGGAACAGTGAGTTGTATGGTGTTATTTCTATGCCTATATGTGATTTATTTTGGAAAATATTAGCACAGTAACTGAGCCACGAACATACTTGAATGAGACAAGGTTGCACTGAAAGGAGGGGAAGGAAGGAGAGCATTACCCAGTTGGAGCAGCTGAGGCAGGGCTTCCCGGCCAGTGGTTCCATGAACAGGACTGGCACTAGTGGGATTTCCCTGATTAAATTGTAAGATGAGAGTAAGACCCAAGTGAGTGCCAGGGTAGGTGTCCATCACCAAAGGACTATGTTAGGGAACCCTAACCCTGCAGGCCCATTCCATGCCTGCTACATCCTGAAACATATGCAGAAGAGGTCCCTTAATGAAGGGCTGGGTATGTACCGCAAGCTTGTTAGCAAGTGCAGAGTCCCACACTAAGGCAGCTACCTTATGTCCATACCAGGGTGTAAAATGCCTGGAGCAGACATGTTCTCCTAAATTGTGACACTCCTTAGCATAGTCCTTTGAGAGTGCAGACATGCTTTGTCTGTGCAGAGTGCATACTAGCAACCTGCATTAAAAACTAGTGGGGGCAATGGGAACAATGACAGCATAGACTAAGTGAATGGAAACATTTACCTCCCCTAACACAGGAGGTAAATGTTCCCACTGGGGGAAATGCCTTACTAGACTTAGTGCTGGCCACAGGGGATGACCTGGTGGGGGGTCTGCAGGTATAACATAACCTAGGGGATAGTGAACACCTATTGATAGAGTTCACTATCCAGCAAAAGGTGGGAAAGATAACTAGTAGGGCTGAAGTACTAGACTTCAGGAAGGCCAACTTCAACAAGCTCAGGAGATTAGTTAGGGAGGGACTGATGGGCAAAAGCATCAGAGCAATGTGAGGCCAGGAAGGGTGGGCTTTTCTCAAGGGACTGATTCTGCAAGCACAGAAAGGGACCATCCCAGTACACATAAAGGGGGACAAAAGCGCAAAGAAACCCTCTTGGTTGAGCAGGGAAATCCAGGAGAGCCTGGAGGGGCAAAGAGAGGCCTACAGGCTGTGGAAGCAGCGGGCAGCCACCAAGGAGGACTATATCTGCTTGGCTTGAGCTTGCAGGGAAGCAGTGAGGAGGGCCAAAGCAGAAATGGAGCATAGGCTGGTAGCAAAAGTTAAGGATAACAAAAAGTCTTTCTTTAAATACATAGGAAGCAAAAAGAAAGTGCAGGGTAACATAGGGCCACTTCAAGATGGACTAGGGCAACTGGTAACAGATAGGATGGCCAAAGTGGAGCTCCTAAATGATTTCTTTGCATCTGTGTTCCTGGACACGGATACAAGCATGTGCCCCAATGGGACTTTAGGTAAGCGCGAGATAGGTACCAAGCCACCAAGTGTAGGCACCAACCTAGTATAGGGGCACTTGGAGGGGTTGGATGTATTTAAGATTATTAAGGCTCATATATGTGAGAGCCCAGCAGGAAAAATCATGCTAAGGGAAAACCAGCATGGGTTCATAGCAGGTAGATCATGCCTGACTAATCTGGTCTCTTTTTATGACCAGGTTACAAAACACCTGGATGCAGGAGTAGGGGTTGATATCGTTTACTTAGACTTCAGGAAGGCCTTTGATACGGTATCCCATCCCATACTGGTGAACAAATTAAGAGGCTGTGACCTGGATGATTACACAATCCGGTGGGTGGCAAATTGGCTAGAGGGTCGTACCCAGAGAGTGGTGGTGGATGGCTCGGTATCGACCTGGAAGGACGTGGGCAGTGGGGTCCCGCGGGGCTCAGTCCTTGGACCGATACTCTTCAATGTCTTCATCAGTGACTTGGATGAGGGAGTGAAGTGTACTCTGTCCAAGTTTGCGGATGATATAAAACTGTAGGGAGAAGTGGACACACCGGAGGGCAGGGAACAACTACAGGCAGACCTGGACAGGTTGGAGAAATGGGCAGAAAACAACAGAATGCGACTGAACAAGGAGAAATGCAAAGTGTTACACCTAGGGAGGAAAAACGTCCAGCACACCTACTGCCTAGGAAATGACCTGCTCAGTAGCATGGAAGCAGAAAGGGATCTCAGAGTCCTAGTGGACTCCAAGATGAACATGAGTCATCAGTGTGACACAGTCATCAGCAAAGCTAACTGCACTTTATCGTGCATCAGCAGATGCATGACAAACATAACCAACAAGGTGATATTTCCCCTCTATCAGGTGCTGGTCAGACTGCAGTTGGAGTACTGTGTCCAGTTTTGGGTGCCACGCTTCAAGAGGGATGTGGATAACTGGAGAGGGTCCAGAGAAGGGCCACTCGTATGGTTAAGGGCTTGCAGGCCAAGCAAGCCCTACGAGGAGAGACTAGGGCACCTGGACCTCTTCAGCCTCTGCAAGAGAAGGTTGAGAGGCGAACTTGTGGCTGCCTATAAATTCATCATGGGGGTGCAAGAAGGGAATTGGTGAGGCTCTACTCACCAAGGCACCCCTGGGGTCACAAGAAGTAATGGCCATAAGCTAGCAGAGAGCAGATTTAGATTGGACATTAGGAGGAACTTCTTCACAGTTAGAGTGGCCAAAATCTGGAATGGGCTCTCAAGGGAGGTGGTGCTCTCCCCTACCCTGGGGGTCTCCAAGAGGAAGTTACATAGACATTTGGCTGGGGTCATCTGACCCCAGCACTCTTTCCTGCCTATGCAGGGGGTCGGACTCGATGATCTATTGAGGGCCCTTCTGACACTAACATCTATGAATCTATGAGTTCATGAAGTCAACAGGCCCTGATGATCGTCATCCTAGGGTACTTAATGAATTAGCTGGAGTCATAGCGGAACCACTGGTGTGACTGTTTGAGCACTTGTGGTGCTCAGGACAGGTCCTGGAGGGCTGGAAAAGAGCCAATATGGTCCCTACTTTCAAGAAGGGGAGGAAGGAGGAACCAGGTAACTATAGGCCAGTCAACCTTACCTCTATCTGTGGCAAAACCTCTGAGAAAATTGTTAAGGAGCACATTTGTTGGGGGCCAGTGGGTAAAATAATGCTGAGGGGCAACCAGCATAGATTCTGCCTGACTAACATGGTTTCTTTTTACAACCAGGTTACAAAATGCTTGAAGGAATAGAGGTAGATGTTACTTACTTAGATTTTTAAAAGGCCTTTGACACAGTGTCGCACCCAATTCTTATAAACAAATTAAACAGTTTCAATGTAGATAAATACACAGTCTAGTGGGTGGAAAATTAGCTTATTGGACTCACCCAGAGAGTGATGGTAGCTGGGTTGGTTTCTACATGGAGAAATGTGGGCAGTGGAGTCCCCCAAGACTCTCTGCTGGGACCGGTATGTTCATTATCTTCATTAGTGGCTTGGATGAGGGAACGGAAAGCACTCTGTCCAACTTTGCAGATGACACCAAACTGTGGGGGCAGGTAAACTTACTAGAGGGCAGGGAGGGAATCCAGGAGGATTTGGATAGGTTGGGGAAGTGGGTGGAACAGAATAGGATGCAGTTTAACAGGGATAAGTGCCTAAGATAAGTGCCTAAGTGTTGCACTTAGGGAGGAAGAATCATCAACACACCTATAGCCTGGGACGTACCATACTGAATAGCACAAGAGCGGAGAGGGATCTCGGCATCATAGTCAACTCCAAAATGAACATGAGTCACCAATGTGATGAAGCAATAAGTAAAGCTAATCACACTCTTTCTTGCATAAGTAGTTGCGTCACAAACAGGTCTAGGGAGGTGATACTTCCCCTCTATGCAGCATTGGTCAAGCCGCAGCTGGAGTACTGCGTCCAGTTTTGGGCACTGCACTTCAAGAGGAACGTAGATAACCTGGAAAGGGTTCAGAGGAGGACCACCTGTCTGGTTAAAGGCCTACAGGAAAAACCCTACAAGGACCGACTGAGGGACCTGAATCTCTTCAGTCTCCACAAGAGAAGGCTGAGAGGTGATCTTGTGGCCATCTACAGACTTATTGTGGGGGGCAGCAGGAAATAGGGGATACTATGTTTACCAGGGTGCCCATCGGGGTAACTAGAAGCAACGGCCACAGACTGAAGGAGAGCAAATTCTTCACTGTGAGGGTTGCCAAAATATGGAATAGGTTTCCAAGGGAGGTGATGCTGTCCCCTTCCTTGGAGGTATTTAAGAGGAGATTGGACAAACACCTGGCTGGGGTCATCTGACCCAGCGCTCTTTCCTGCCCAGGGCAGGGGGGCAAGGCTCGATGCTCTAATAGGTCCCTTTCGATCTAATAGGTCCCTTCCAACCGTAAAATCTAGGAACTCTGTGAAACTGAAATCAAGGTTCTCCATGGACCTGATGGGGGCTTTTCCATGGCTAGGACGTAGAAATTAGGGCGAGGAGGGAACTTTCAGATCCCACAGTCTGTCCCTGAGCTGATAACCTCAGGTACAGAATTTCTCTATCATCTGCATGATCCTATTCTTTTGTCTTCTCTAAATGCTGCATGTAATAGAGGGAACATCTCCACTGTGGTCACTGCTGTGGCTGCAATATAGCAGACATCCTTGAATTAGCCTTATACTAGTAAGCTCAAGTGCTGGCTGAGTCAAACCCAACAACATGGTGCGGCGCTGTGTGTGAGTTAATTTACCCAGCGTAGTGGGTGGGTTTTCCCACCTGCACTGAGCTCCATGCCACCACACCTGACTACAACCAGCCCTAGGCAGCATGCGTGTCTCCACACCTCCCTTCAGCCACTTTTTAGCCCACACAGACATACACAGTCCTCATCACTTTCTTCTGAAGGCAAGCCCACACCTTTGCTCCTTGTCAGTCAACTGCTTTTTCGTGAAGATCATTTTAAATTCTCCCCTGTGTTAACTTCACCCCATCCCTCACTTGGCTCTGCCCACTGAGTCACACTTCAGCTTCCCTGTCTTGCTGCTCCCTCCTTGCAGGCATCTGTAAGTGTAGTTACTGCATCCACCTCAGTCTCCCCTTTGCCACTTTAGATATATTTAACACTTTTCCTCTGTCCTCATCAGTCTATTCCTGCAGTCCTCTGACAATACTTTGTAGCTCTTGTCTGAACCTTCACGGGTTTATCAATACCTAGCTGGTTTCAGAGACACCACTAAAACAGGTCTGTGTCGAGCAGTGGGCCAACTGACCTCTCTGCCCAGCTGGCAACAGGCTTGCCTGGAACCGTAGGGCATTTATACACATGCTGCAGAAGTGGGAAGTGGTGCAAGGCCCTTTAATTAGGGTCACTTTGAGAGTCACCTTAATTAAAGTGCCCGGAGCGTTATGTGTATCAGTGTCCCCATGCTGAAAAAAGATGATGGGGGCGCTTTAACTGAAGATCATCAAACAAACTCTAGTTAAAGCACCCCGACACCATTTTTCAGTGCAGGAGTGCTGATACACATGATGCTGGAGTCTGCTGGAGCATGGTAATTAGTGCATGTCAAATCTGTGCAGTATGACTGTTACAACTTGTTGTAGGTCGCCCAGTAATGTTTACTACCGTCTCAAACATGCAAAGCTCTCTGATTGTTGGTGCCAGCCCTGGGACCACACAAGTTTTGAATTGGCTTCAACTGATTGTCTGTCCTAGCTCTGTGAGCTTCCGGGGCTGCAGACACCAGGCTTTCATCGCGGAGGAACCTGACAAGTGAAAGATCCAGGATTCTTCCTCCTGACACGCAGGGCCAGCCGGGGGGGAGGGAGGGGCGAATCAGGGCGACTGCCCTGGGCCCTGCACTACGGGGTGGGGGGGGTTGTAGCTCAGCTGGCTTTGCATCCAGCCACTCACCAGCCCCCCCACCACGGCCACCACATCTGGGTCCCACACAGGCTGATTTGCCCCAGGCCCCACACCCCGCTATGGTCATCTCTGCTGACACATGTGGCTTTCCTTGTCCCACCTGGAAGCCTGGTAGAGCAGAAGGGTACCTGGCTGATGTCAAGGCTGGATGAGGACTGCAAATTGCTTGTATGATCTCTGTGAGGCAGTCTGACAGGCACTGAAAATAATACAATCTGAAGATACTCCTTGTGAGAAAGTTATAACTTTGCTACAATATGAGCCCACTTAACACGTATTTCCCTACTTGAATGTACAGATACTTGTGCTTTAAATGTGTTTAACACATGCTAAGTATAATGTGTGAGTACTTATGTCCTCAGTTTCCCCTGTGGACATAAGTACTCACAGCTGTATACTACCCTCAGGCTTCAAGTCTGCTCCCAGGGATTTCACGGTTGCTTATGGCTCTGGGAGCTGCCTCCACAGCCGAACGGCCCATACAGAGAATGTCCAAAACACACTGGGCTCGCTGGCTAGGGACAGACACTACACATAAACTGGCTTAAGTGATCAGAAACTGGTTTAAACCTGTAACAGAACAAATGTTCAGTGCACACAAACCAGTTTCAAAATGGCTGAAACCGGTTTGAAATAAATCGCAGTGGGGTCTGCCTGCCCCAGCTGCTGCTGCTTACTCTGTGCCCAGGGCAAGCAACAGAATAAGCCCCCTCCTGCCCACCTCCCCCAGCATCCGGCAGAGGGGGCTGATTCTGCTGCTTGCCCCAGGCACAGTGTGAGGGGTGTTGGCGGCACAGGCGGGCGCACCCTGCTGCGGTGCCCTAGGGTAGAAGGGGGAATAACCCCGCTCTCTGCCCCCCGCCTGGCCACTGGAGCAGTGAGGGGACATTGACCATGACGGCGGCAGCAGCCCCTGTCATGGTTTTCGTGAGCGCAAACCCCTTGCCGGCGGGGGGGGGGGCACACTGCAAGGCGGGTGAAGCTGCTGCAGACCGCAGAGGTGGTGGTGCTGGTGGGGGGCTTCTCACACAGTCCGCTGGAGCTCTGCCCGCCCCACAGTGGGGCCCCTCGCCAGGAAGGGGCTCACACTCACCAGCACCATGACAGGGGCTGCTGCCCCCATCAAGGGCCCTGCCCCCTCACTGCTGCAGTGGTGGGATAGGGGCATGGCCAGATGCTGCCCGGTAGGGCCCCTTAGGCAGGAGGCAGGGCATATTCCACCACTTGCCCCAAGCAGGGAGCAAGCAATGCCAGCAGTCGGGGCTAGCAGAACTGGCTGCGGTCTCCCGGGGGGAGTGGGGTAGAGGGGTGATCATTAGATGTGGACAGGTGGGCAATTATAGTTCTTTAAAATATGTTTGGGGTGTCACTCCAGGTCCCCCATACTTCTGTGGACCCAGCTCTTTGGCTGAGTGATGTCTCCTAGGAAGAACTGTTGTCTTTCTCTGGGGGTAGGAATCCCATGATGCGGTCCAGTGGATTGGCAGTGTGTCCCCGTGAGTCTCCTCCTGCTCAGGTGATGAGATGAAAACACTGCTTCTGCCTTCAAGCTACATGAGATCAGTCCCTGCTGTGGGATGAAAGCTAGGGCTTAGTGTGCTTACCACCTGCAGTTTAGGGCTCCCATTCTTCACTGCTGAGTGAGTCTGTGGCCCCAGGTGAGAGCGCACAGATATCACCACAGCCATCAGCCCACAAGAAATATTAGGTTCTTAAAAATGCCAGTGGGGTCCTTCACTACTGAAGACTTAAATCTGCTCCTCCCCATTCATCTCTGCTCTATCCTTGTTTCCCCCTGCTTTCTCCTGCTCTCTTACTTAGCCCACAAGCACCTTGCTGCTCTTCCCACCTGCCCTTGTGTGTGGCCTGACCCCCACGCACTCATCCACAGGGCCCTTACTCTGCCTGTTTTGGGACCCATGTGCACCCTGCTGCCTACAAATGACTCTGCATAGTTTGGTACAGAATTCCCTAATGTGAACCTCACAGGAATTAATGGCAGGTTGGCCTCCTAACTTTACTGACCTTTAAGTTAGGCCTTTCCAGCGAATGAAAACTGAAAACTCTATGGAAGTAAATAGAATATGCACAAAAAGTACTTGAAGACTGGGTGCAGCCCCACAGACACCTTAGTGAGTCACATCGTGCTACAGTGTACAAATCCAGCATGCTCCTGACAACGACAACAGAAGACTATTAGAAGAACTATGGGAATATTTAACTAAAAACAATTTCTAGGAGAGATCTGTTATAATTACTAATTAGATCTGATTATAATTATCTCTCTTTGCAATCCCATACCTGACACACAGAATAGCTCCAGTCCCTCCTAACAATTAACAAGGAAAGTCTTTTATGATACACTGGGTGATTAGATTGCAATTGCAGCCTCAATGGCAAATTCTGACTTATTAAAGAAGGGCTGATATTTACAGAAGAACATTGTGATCAAATTAGGCTAAAATTAACTAGAGTAAATTAAGAAGAGCAATTTTTCTCATCTGTTTCCTTTCTTTTCTTCCAAGATGTTACCTCTGGGTTTCTTCTGAGTACTCTGTGTTGATTGCTTTAGTTTACTGGAGATGAGAGGTACAGAAGCAGTGGCAAATCACTTCTCAGTTTTGATTCACCTCTGTTTAGCTAAACTAATTAACATTCACCTTTCACTCCTAGTTTGCTCTCTTATTGGTTTTATTCAGCCAGCCCACTAGCTATTAAATCCAGAAACACAAAGCTATTGGAAAACATCCACCGTATATCCCACTTATTCTGTATTCAACCTTTATGTAAATCCAAGTTTTGTCTATCTCCAACTTTAATAACTCCCTGCCTGCAATTTGCTTGGAAAAAAAGGCAAGCTCAGTGAGTTTGCACCTTTTAATTCCTGTTTAATGTTTAAATAGTGCATGGCTCTTGTATTCACATTCTGCACAGAGATGAACGTCACTCTCTAAGAACAGTACCTACAATCACACCAGTATAGGATAACTGCTGGACATCAGTTCTGGGATACAAATTAATTTCCCACGACAAAGATGGAACACACTAGATGCTAGGCAAAGATTTCATACCAGCAATAGTCAAAGTACCTGTTACAAGGCAATGACTGGGTGAACTGAGGCTTTGTTCTAGTTCCTGAGCCGCTGGTGACCAGACCTGGATTCTGCGGGATGTTGACATGATGTGTAAATAGCCAACAAATAGTTTATGCAAACAAGCCTCTGTTCTCAGGGCATTCATAAACTTTTCATGTTATCTCTGCAATGTGTGATAGGCCACCTGCTCTCAGAATGGGTGACTGGAAATGTTGAATAATGGAATAGCAAAGGTTGAATAGCAAATAATGAATAATACAGTTTCTTGTGCACATTGTTGGATGAATAATCATTCCTGTAAAAATTTGTGAATTTTACTGGATTTGCATACAGTGACTCATTAGAGATTCACCATCCCTTCCTCTCTTCCTAATCAATGCCCTCCCCACACTCTGGCCCCAGCCTCATTCTGCAAACTAAGGAGCCAAACTGAATGCTCTGCCTATTGATGTATTGCTGAGGGTTCTTGCTCTCTCCCTGGCCATGTGTCCCAAACCCAGTTTCCCTGGAATATTACTCCTCCCAAACATTGAACAAAGATGTCCTTGTGTCTGAAAGCTTCTCCCAGAGTGACCCTTTGTAATCTGGTGAGTCAGAGATTTCATACCAACTTCTGTTTGTTGGTACCAAGGAAAGTCACCTCACAGGCAGAGAAAAGGTTATTCTCAGAGAATGACCAGCAAAGAGATTTAAGGCAAAGGGCTGGGGGAGGAAGGGATTCCCTGGGTGCAGGTGCACACAGGCACTAAGGAGATTTGAATGCTGTTGCTGGCTCTACAAGGGACTCACTATGCACCTTGTCAAAGTACCTGTGCCTGCAAAATGAAATGAAATGAAAGTGTTTGTTTAATTTAGTTTTCACATGAATATGCACCATCCTTTGACCAGCTCCACTGTGAAGACCTTTAAAGTCAAGGCAAAAAACCCTGGTCCCACTGGTATCAAAGGTAAAACATCCTATTGATTTCAAGGGAGGCCAGTTTCACCAATTTTAAATGAGAGAGAATCAGAAAAAAGTGTATACTAAGAAATTTCTGCTGTGTCAGGGACAGATAGCTACATGCACATAAGAATTCATGTCAAGAACCACACTGAAATGCTCTTGGAAATTAATTTTTGCTTTTGGGAAAAATAACTCTTAAGACAAAATAAAATTTTCCATGGCATCAAAAGAGTTAATGCAGCCGCCCAGTGACCTGATTGCTTATCTCATCACCCCTCAGACTGAAGGGGTAAGGACAGAAGTTACACATGAACCAGTTTAAGTAATCAGAAACTGCTTTAAACCTGTAACAGAGCAGAAGCTCAGTACACATAAAACAGTTTCAAAATGGCTGCGACTGGTCTAAGATAAACTGGTTGAATGTAGTATCATATTTAACTGATTTAGGTCAAACTGGTTTATGAAACTTCTTTCCCAGATCCCTTCCTGGTTCAAGTTAAATCACAGTCCCTCTAGCATTTTGCAGCCCTGGGCTGGGCTGTCTGCTCCAGAGAGCAGGGCTGGCCCCACCCCTCTGTTCCCCAGCTGGAGTAGTGAGGGCTGGCTGACAGCCCCTCCCCTCCGGCAAACCCTGCCTGGGGTCTGGGGCCAGGAATGGGGGTTAAACTTCCCTTCAAGAATGGCGCTGCCCTGCCTTGCTGGCTCACCTAGTTCTGGCTGCTACTGTGGACTACAAATCCCAGAAGCACCTGGAAGCAGGAAGAGGAAGCAACCCTGCAGAGTCCTGGTGCTGTGATTGTGGACTGCAAATCCCAGAGACCTCAGGGGCAGCAGGAATAGGAAGCAAACACAGAGCCCACACAGGCTACATGCCAGAAAGCTGTGCTCTAGCATCCCCCGACTTCTGTCTTAAGGCGGTGCAGACATGTGGCTGCATATCCTGAATCAGAAGTGAATGTTTGTTCATTTGCTTATTGGTTCAATGTTTGCAGCTTAGACTAACCTGCAAAGACTGAATCAATTCAGCCTCCAGCTTTTAGACTGCCTGTACTTAGCCGAGTTGTTTCTGAATGAGCGGGCCCTGTAAAGCCCAGCCCTGCTAAAGGTTAGACTTTGGAAACTGCTACACTTCAAGGTTGTTGGCCCCTGTCTCAGACTGCAGGTGTGGCAAGGATGGGACAAGTAGTAGACTGAACCCAGGCTAAGATCTAGTATGTGCTACCAGCTTTATGACCTTGGGCAAATCACCCTTCCTCACTATATCTATTTACCCACCATGCATACCCTCCACCCCTTATATGTCCTCCCTGTTCCCAGTGTGAGATATTCACCATAGTATATGTATAAAACACCTAGAATCACTGCCCTGCTCTTGGTTGGAGCCTGTAGGTGCTTGTGTAATACAAAGTACAAACGGACTTGGAGCCAGGTTTGTAAAGGTATTTTGTGAAATCAGTAGGAGTTAGGCACCTAAATAATTCCTTTACAAATCTGGCCCGTAGTCCCTGCCTAGAAGAGGCCTGATCAGATTCCTAATGTCCTGCCTCTGTCCAAATTAACACTGTTCCCTTGTTACATAAGAGGTACCAAAGGACCAAAGTAGGAACCTGTTCCTGCTCCCACACAAATCCAATAGCACCAAAGACCTCTGTACCAAAATAAAGTTGACCATCTTTCAAACAAAAGTCTTCTATGTGTGCCAGACAATGTCTTGAATAGAATGTAGCTTGTAATTCCATAGCCAGCTCCCAGCATGCACAGAGCAGTCCTGGGAGGAAATGGGTCCGATATGGAAAAGGAGCATGATAGAATCAATGCTGAGAAAGAGTAAAAATATGTTGACCATATAGAGGGCCAGATTGTGGTACCTTAACTCACACTGAATCCAAGCTGCTGGCTTGAGTAACCTCCTTGAAATCAATGGAAATGTATCCATTTATATTACTGTAGTGACATTTTTATCGAGGGTTTTTAAGCATAAAATCAGCTTTGGAATCATATCAACATTTTCCATTTACCCAAAGCACTGTCTCAGTGAGAAGGCATGTTTCTTGGAAAATGAGAATCATTTTAATCCCCATTCCTAAAGACTTGTGGTCATTTAAGGAATGATTGCAATATAAAATATCACTCAAAAGATTGTGAAAAATGGGCCCATTTTGAGCTAAGCAAAACAAACCCTTATAATATTTTTTCATGAAATCATTTTCTCTTTTTTTTCCAGCCTGCTGTTAGTGAAAGCATTAGGCAGGTATCAAGGAGTTAACTGACATATTATAAGTACTCGCAAGTCAAGGTAGCACAAACCTTTTCCTGTTGTAAAAAGTCAGATGTTTGCCTGGTCCTTTTGCAACTGCCTTGACCCCTCAGAGTTGCTTAACACCCTGTTCCCAGTTAGGATCCCCAGCCAATCTTTATAACACATTGTCAGCCTTAGTTGCTTTCTGCATAGTACTGTACCATGTATGGTACAGCAAGACTGCATGACTAGAGAAAAGAAGGGCGTGGGAGTCAATGTATTAATCCCAGACTGCAATACACACAGTGCCAGGCACAGATACAGGGTCCATTGATGTTCGGCCGTTCCTTTCAAACAAACCAGAATGGTACAGCATCCAGAATATAAGGGTCCCTGTATCGAAAAGATGTGTTGGGCCTTTTCTGTTCAGGAAAGGAGATGATGATTATGTCTGAGTAAGAGCAACCTCACCAGACAGAGTACTGGTGCAAATATGGGGGTTTGTGGAACTGCTCAGCACTTACTCTGAACACATTTCTATCTAGGGCTTATTTTTGAACTGGCTGCATAGGGTGAAAATCATTCCTGTACAGTGCAAAACTGATATGAAACATTCCTTGATGTTTGAGACCTACATGACTCTTAAACTGGCCCTTTGCGGAAGATAAAACTCAGGTTGCATGTTGAAACGAAAGGACAGAAACTAAAGGGTTTCCAAGGTGGCTGCCTAGGCACACCCAGCAAAAACCTTTCTACAAACACACACTGCCATGTCTGCTTCCAAATATTCCTGCAGATTTCCAGGCCAGAGCAATTTAGAGCAGCAGCTTCTGAAATGCGATGATGGAGAACATGAGAGCGAAGCTTATAAATATCACGCCGGTCATCCCCAAGAATTCAGAAATCATGACTACAACTGTTTTGAAAACCATGAAGGTTTTTTAGAAGCTTCTTTGTATTTGGCTTCTTGGACTGAAATATTTAGAGGTCATGCTCTCCAGCCTTTCTCTGCAATGAAAGCTAGAAATGTTTTTTTTCCAATGACAGTTCAGATTCTCAAGTCATCACATTAATTGGGGATCTGGGGCTTTAAGGAAAGCAAGAAATATTGCAAAACTAGCAATAAAATCACTGACATTGACAACATTGAGATAGATAGCTGGACGTTGCCTCTATTCAACTTATTTATCAGTGTCTCTGAGCATTTGTATCTCACTCTTCACTGTAGCATCTTGCCTAGTAACCCTGGTGAAGCTGAGCTAACCCTGGTTATATAGTGGATGTTTCCTCTGTCCAAGCCAACCAAAAACCCCAGTAATCCAGCTTCTGATGGCTCATCAAGGGTGACCTGAGATAAACCTTGGAATATCAGCGTGGCTCCAGCAGGGATATGCCACATTTTGGCTTACCTGGTGCTGCTACTTTTAAGGTTCACAGGCATCCTGGCTGTGGTAGTAGGTAGGATGCATACACAGAAGATGAAGAGCCTGAATGGCAGGGAATATTCTCTGTTCTTATGTCTGGGAGGGACATACTTGCTGATGACATGGTATAGTACAGGAGCAGGAATTTATTTTGGCTGGAGGACCGCTTCCCGATTTTTGGCAAGTGTGTAGGGGGAGGGTGGCTGAGGAGGGTTGGGGCATGTATGGAGGGGGAGAGTTTGCCTACAGCCCAACCCTCCCCCCCACAGCAGGCAGGGCCCCCACCAGCACTCCTCCAAGCCTGGGCTCCATGCTTCTGCTGCTCCTGGCCCGAGGCACCAGCATGGGCCCTGTGCTCCTGCTTACCACCACTTCCCCTTCCCATCTGCCACTGCTACCCTTCTCATGCCCCTTCCCCATCCTGTCCCCCTGCCCCCTCACTCACCACTCTGGCACCACATCTCAGCTGCACGACCAAGATGACAGGACACAGCAGGAAACAGACTGGCCCAGCCAGCACTGTGCAGGGCCAACTGAGAATCGTGGGGGCCAGGGCGGTTCCTGCTGAGTTCTGCAGCCAGGAAGCACGTGGTGCTGGAGCAGTGGCAGCTGCAGGCAGAAAAGCAGGGAAATGGCTGTGGCAGTTGACAGGGGAGTGGCGGCAAGCGGGCACGTGGAGCAGAGCGACAACTGGGCATGAGCACAGGGCCCACACCAGTCTGCCAGGGCCAGCACCAGTGGGGTTCCAGGGTGGGATGTGGGCCGGCAGGGGCTCTATGGAGCTGGGCAAGCCAGCCTGGCTCCATAGAGCTGCTGCCAGCCCAGGCCCTATGCTCCTGCCGCCCCGCCTTGGAGCACTACCAGCACTGGCCCCAGGACACTGGTGCAGGCCCTGTGCTCCCTTCCCCCAACCTTTATCATCCATTCCCCTGCTCCCCCCACACCCTCCCACTAGTCATTCCCATACCACGTGATTCCTGGCTGCAGCACCAGGACCACAGGAGCTGGCCCCGCCCTGAGGACTGAGGTGACCGCCCACAGTCCTCCCCTGCTTTCCTCCACCCTTCCTTCTTATCTGAACTTCCCTCCAGTGCAGGGAGGCAGGAGCAGCCTCAGGGTCCCAGGCCAGAACCCTCTGCTAGGCACGGGCTTCCAGCTTGGAGGGGGGAACTGCTTAGTCCTGCCGCCAACTCCCCCTGGATCCTACTGCTGCTGGCTCCTGTCATCTTTGACAGGCAGCCAGGGGCAGATAAATATTAATTTTCTAAAATTTTAGGGGCCCTGCAGGCCGGATAGACTGGCTGGATTTTGACCACCTCTTGTGTAGCACCTCCCTGTGCCCCCCTTATTCTTAGAGAAGGCCCTGTGGGGTGCTTATATTGTACCAAGTAATAAAATGTTCAAGTACTGCCCTGACGAGGGCCATGGAAGAACTTTGGTGTGTAGTAGCACAGTAGCCAAAGATGAGGTTGAGACTCCCTGGCTGTTGTATGGAAAGAGGAGGCAGGGTACACCATCTTTCCAAGAGCAAAGCAAAAGATAGATAAATGTAGCTGTGGCTCTAATCTCTAGGTTGAGCAAACAGACTACTGTTGTGTGACTGTGGCTCAGCTCTGGGCATCTGGATGCCACTCTATAGCCAGAATGCCAACCTCCACGATCCCAGGATTTCCCAGGCACTTGTCACAAGGACTAGTATGAAGCCTCATGGAAACAAATGACTTAAGTACCAGCTGGCTTGGGTTAAGCATCAAGATCTCATGCAGCTATAATCCAGGCTCCCCTTCCACGGTCCATTCCCTCCCATCTTCCCATCCTAGATTTCTCCCTTCCCCCTCTAGCATTGGTATGAACTCAGTGAAAAAAATCAACAGCTGTTCCTTTCATTTCAGTTTACTCAAGACTTTAACCTAATGCAAATGGTATTTTACATCCAGCTGTGATGAAGCAAATGCTTTTGAGTATGCACACAGCTGCAGTCAGGGTTAGAAAGCTGCTCTATGGTGGAATGGTTCCCAAGCATATCCAGTTTCCCCAGGATACTGAAAGAGTTTCAGCAGCAAACAGCTGAGCTTCGGTGAAGTAAGTTTGCTGTGCTGCCCTGAAGTCCTAAGCAAGGTTCACGTCCCCCTGGAAGCATGAGCCTTCTGGTTCACTTAATTATGATCTTCTCCTTGCTTGAAAATGAAAAGTAGTAATGTAACCAGCTAAGAGGGGCGGATTCCAGTATCATACATCAAGAGCTGAAAGGTGTGAACAGCCAGAGGAAAGAGAGGGGGTTGCTAAGAGGTAGACGGCTGAGCAAAGGGAAATACATCATAATGAAGAGATCTTTTTTGAGCCGGGGGAGGGAGGTGGAGAGATATTGTCAAGGGTGAGGAACTGAAAGTCAGGACTCCTGGGTTCCATCCCTTGAATGAGACACCCCCACGCCCCGACCCTTGCAGATTCCCCACTTGTAAAATAAAGGGAAAGGTAATGATACACGTTCTAAAATGTTTGATGGTTCTCAGGTGAAAGTGTCCCTAGTGAGTGCTACTCTCAGGCTTTGGGATGGCTTTGTACATGTAGGAGACCCATTGTTTGTCTCTTAAGAACCTAGATCGAACAAAAATTAGCAATAATCCTGTCCTGGTCTGAGACGTGGGAAGTTGAAGAAGAAGAAAATCATAAACTGTTTACTGTCTTTTCAACACCTACAAGCTATTTTAAGAGAGAGTCATTTTACACCTGATAGAATTTTTAAAATTTCAACAAAATGAAATACTAATTGGAAAAGAACAATTAACAATAACAAATTTGTTTGACAGGTTCAGCTTCACATTTCCCTTGACTTCATTACTTATTTAAATAAAGCAAAACTAATTTGGAAAGCTTTAATCCACGAGTGGGGTGCAAATATTCAAAAATGGAACTGCTGATTTGTTCATGACCGGTCTGACAATGCTATACTAACTGCCTGGTCTAGCGTGGGATCGGTCCTCGTGCATTTTTGGTATGGATTTTTCCATGGTCAAATATATCATTCAGTTCTGTGGGTGAAACTTTTGGACGTAATATCATTTTGGAGGTACTTAGACCCCATGGAGAGGTGCAAAATATTGTAACCTGCGGTAACTCTGTGCATCTTTCTCTTACTTGTAGTTAGACCGAGTACAGAATTTATGATCTCTGGATCTAAGACTGTGAGTCTCTGCTGTTTAAGTTAAAGGACCAGATACACTAGTTTAGAAAAGGGAGCCAATTCATGAATCTCTACACATTCTGAACGACAGGTAAAACCACTAGATAGTGGTTCTGTGTCTGTGCAGCACCTAGCACAGTGTGGTCAGGGTCTGTAATTGGAGCTCCTAGGCAATACAATAGTAATGATGATCATGATGATGATGGGAAACTCCTCTGATTACAGTAGTTACACATTATTATAGGAAAGTACGTCTAGAAGAGACATTGCAAGGTTATCTAGTCTAGCCACCTGCTCAAGGCAGGATCATTAAATAAGTCTTATCTCACATAAGCCACTGAATAACCAGCTATCCAGAGTAAATGACTGCTTGTCAACTTCCTCTAGCATGGGACTAACAATCAAGAGAGGGAAACTCCATATGCCTTGAGGAGCTCTGTAATGTTTCCAGATCAGTGAGGAAGTCACTAACACACTTTACGTGGTCATAGCCCGTTTTCCTTTCTTTATAGCTACGTGGGAGAAGTTGCAAACCCAAGGTCCAAACCCTCTAGACCCCGCTAAGCTGCTTTCCAGATGCTGGCTCCAGTCCACAAGCTACAGAAAAGGGCTGTGCTTAGACACACAAACATGCCTTCGGCGTACATTCGTGATCACCGGTGTTTCCTCACTTCACTGCCACTCATGTGGTACTGCTGCCCCATCATCTTCCCTGGCGACAAAATAATGGGATGGGGAATGGCAGTTGGGAAATCAGCAGTCGCTGGAAAAAATATCCAAACATTCCCAAAGGAGCTGGGAGTGGGAGGAACAATCATAAAAGTGGTGCAGCCCATCAGAAAATCACAGCCTCTCTGACACACGGCCTCATTACTGATGGTGATCCCCTGACACAGAGCTGTAATTTGCAGGCATCGTTAGCCCACGCTGGAGACAGAGGCAGGGAGGAATAGAGAGAATGTCCCATTTTCTGCGCCCCCTGCATGCCGTGTAGCTCACACAGAATAAAAATAATTAGCCAGCCTGACTCAGCAATGACTGCCTGATGCATCGTGGATGGGGTACCGAAATGCCTTCTTGTCCCCTGGCACCTTGAGAGAGAGAGAGAAAGAAAACTCTGGCAGACCAAGAACTGACACCAAACTGAGTGCTGTGTTGCTGTAACACGCCCCTTGAGTTGGGATGTTCAACAGCAATGGAAATGGTTCAGTAGTGGTGATTCAAGTATAATAGCCCTGAAACCAGCCCTGCTGTTCACTTCCTACTGGCTCATAAAGTTCTGGATCCATCTGAAAAGTGTCTGGTGTGGGCCAGGAGGGTCCCGATGAGGGAAACTGAAGTGTGTGCATTGGACTTCATAAGGGGACAAGGGTGTTCACTGTAGCGGTCTTCCTCAAGAAGGGGAGAAAGGGAAGAAGTTAACAACTGCAAGTTTGTCTCGGGGTGGAATTCAGTTCATCCAGGGAACAGGTTCATTATCCCGGCTGCTGACCATAAGGAGAAGATGTGCTAGAGGAGAGATGAGAGGTGGTGGTCTAGGACAGTGGTTTTCAAACTGTTCCACACAACCCACTATCATTTCCTGGGCTGTACTACCCCACGGGTGCCCGGCCATGCTGCCCATCCCACGCTGGACTGGAGGCTCCCTCACACCCATACACAAACACACAACACCAGACACATTGAGCCAGACTCCAGTGAAAGCCAGACTCCCCATCACACTTAGGTCCATCTCCTACACTGGGCCTCCCTCTCTACACCAGACTGGCTTTCCCAAGAAAATGCTGGCCCTTGTTCCCTCAAACAACTTGCCCATCTCTTTACCAGCCAACTTGTCAGTCCCCTGCACTCAACCTCTTTCATCGTCATATTCTCACCAGTCTCACTTGTCTGTCCACATACCTACCCAACCACCCCATCTCTTTCCCCATGAAAGCAAAGCATTTCTTTACCTGGAGAGGTTGCAGTACTGTAAACAGAGCCACTAAACCTATGGCCATCAATGCTTTCAGAGACATCCTTCCACACCTTTGCAAGCAGAGCTGGGCAAACATTTTTCAACAAATAGTAAATTTGCTGGAAAATGGAATTTCTAGAGGTCTGAAGTTATTTGCAAATTAAAGTCACCTTTGCAGAATAGTTTTGGTTGGAATAAAAGGGAGAAGAACATGTTTTAAATGTTGAAATGTTTTTAAAATGGTGTGTTTTGTTTCAGAAGTGTTCAAATATTTTGTTTTACCTTTTCTAAGTGAAACCTTTCATTGTGACAGGGCACATTTTGTTTCTCAACTGGCAGGCATATAAAATGAAAGGAGGTTTTAAGAAGGGTTAAAAAGCTCAAAACTAAACAAAACAAAAACAGTTTGTGTTGGATGACCTGTTTGGGCTTAACGTAAAATGAATTTAATTTTTTTGTGAGAGGCAAGGATTTCTGAGGATGATGTCTGTTATTGGACCAGCTGTATGGTTCGGATAAAGTTATACCAGCTTTTGAATGCAAGACATTCTTCCTCAGGTCTCTTGTCTAATTTTATCCCAACCATACCGCTCCCTAAGTTACCCTAAGGTGTTGTCTGGCCTTGTGGTCAGCAATTCTGAGCGCCAAAGCTGACTTAATTCTCCTTAATGTCCTTCCTCCCCTTCTCTGTCCCTTTATTTCTTTTTGCAGCCTGACTCATGCTAGGGATGACTGGCCAGTGTGATTAAAACCTTAGGAGTCAGGAGGGGGAGTTTGATCGATGCTTTTGGTAATGCCGGTAGCATCTCTATCTATACAACCTACCAAGGAAATCCATCTTCTTGCTGTGTGAGAGGTAGTGCAGTGTAATGCAGGAGTTCCTGGCAACCCTCAGTGTGAGCCAAGTGAAAGGGTTAGCACCTGCCAAGGAATGACAGGACATGCAGAGAAGTTCAAGTTGCTTCCCTGTGCCTGTCTGTGCATGGGGCAGCAGGGTGGAGCCAAGCAGGAGAGCAGACCATCTGCTGAATGAGAAGATGGTCTTGCGGCAAAGGGACGTGCCAAGATGGCTCTTGCCATCCCTTGCAAGTGCTCGTCAGAGTTAAGCTGTTCTGAAAAGCACTTTGGGACCTGACATGTGTTTGGGCAATAAAAGGAGAGGAAAATGTCAAGCAAAGTTTTACAAAGAGAGAGCGTTCCAAGCAAATACACGTGCCATGTCCATGGGCAGCTTTCACACATGCAAATTCCTAGTTCTTCACGGTCCACACCAGTAACACCCCCTCCCTTCCTGTCAGAGGTGTATCTATCAAGGTTTGTGCCCTGAGTAGCAGTGGCAGCAGCAGGAACCAGGCTGGCTGCAACAGCAGCGGTAGCTGGGCTGGCGGTTGTGACAGCTGCCATTCTTGTGCCCCTCTAAGCAGGTGCCCGAGCTAGTGCCCTGCTTAACTGTTAGTACCTTCCCGCTTAACTCTTTTCAGAGTCCTGCTGCTCTTCCTCCCATTTTTAGTTTTTCATTTGGCTACATCCTTTCTCCTGAGCATCTCCAAGCTTCTCAGAGGTAGTACTGCAATGAGCATCATCTCTCTCGATCAGGTAGGGGCAGTTACCCTCATCTCAGGCACCCCACAGGGTCATGGCCTGTCTTTTCAAAGCCCCCAAATACACAGGTCTCACATAAGACACCATCCTGAGCCTCTACAAGCCCCAGCAGGCAAACTTTTCAGCTGTGACCATTGATTTGGGATGCCTCCAATTTGAAGCACATCAGGAATTACCAAAGAACAGTGGCTGCTGGATTGTGGGTTCTTAGCATGTCTGGCAAATCCAAGTCAAGCATCTTAAAAAGAGGCTTCGATGGGAGAACCAAAGGGTTCTGCATCTGGGCTGAGGCTGGCACCTTCGCTGGGAAGAAATGTCAGCTCATTCACCATTTCACTGTCACAACAAATAATGCTCAGAGGCTCCGCAGACGCAGAAGCCATCTTCACCATATTAGGAAGCATGCCAAATAGACAGAGGAGGGGACTGCCTTGAGCAGGGGGCCTCCAGCCCTACAATTGTATTACAGTTGTATTGATCCTATGAGGAATCAGTGCTCCAAGCCAACTCTGCTGCCGTGAGTTCACCGAGCATCTTAGTATCCCAGGTGACTCACATCCAGGCTGAAGGGACTTGGGCATTGGCTGGGACTCCAGTATTAGTGTATATTTTTGTTAACAAATTAGTATTATTTTTGTTTTTACCAGCTTTTTTAATTCTGTAGAGAGTGATTTAGGGTCCAAACTAAATGAGCTCTGCTCTCCTCTTGTACCCTCTGTTCCTCAGTAGTGGAAATAGTATGAAAAGACCAGACCTAGGCTTATTTTGACCTCCAAATGGCTTCCCCAGGGAAACAAAAAGCCAAGAAATCATAAACACAAATAGCATCCTATTTAAGCTTGTTGTTCCTGTGGGACTGAACAGCCCTGGTCTAGTGGACCTGGTTTTATGGGCATAATCTGCAGAGGAAGGGGGAAATATCCTAACCTTCTGAGCATCTCACCTGCACAAGATGCTGCACGTCTTGGGGACATTGAGGAAAGGAAGGAGTCATGTCTTGTTTAACATCACTTTTGAGTATGCTGCTTGCAGAAGATAAATAAATTGTATCATGAGCAGTGATATCACCGGGCTGGGTGAGTACCACATGCCCACATGAGGATTCAGGGTATTGCTGCTTGGAGCAGAGGAAGGATTCAGAGGCACAGGACTGTGAAAAGACACATCAATAAAACTTCTGTTTGACAGAAATTTGAATGCCGGGAATTTCCAAGTAAAGACTAAACTATTTCTACTTGGGAATGTAGTCACACAAACTGCATCTCCTACAATGTGCCATGGCCTACACTCCTGGGGAGAGTGAGCAATCAGCGGGCCTGACTATGGTATTTCCAAATGGAAATAGCATGGTTTGGGAGTATATCTGTTTGCCTGTTTTTTGTATATATTGATGAAAAACACTTTTAATTGAAAACAGTCACTTTTCATGTGAAATTTGATTTGGCCAAAAAACCCAATTGTGGTCAAAAATGGTATCACTGGAAAATTGTTGACCATGCATACACTGTAGCTTAGTAAGCAAAACCAAAGTTCTTGCCATAAAGAGATACAGTGCCTGCCCTTCCCAATTCATAGGGGGGCACATGTTAAAGCAAATCATTTTAATTGCAAATAGCAGAAATGCCATCTCCTGCTGCTGGCAGAGAACTCCAATAGTTAATAAATTATCTGCCCTCTCCTCAGCGAGCCCAGGAACACCTTCAGCATCTTGATATTTTACTATTAACAGTTGTTGAGCTGTAAACTGCTTGTAAGGAAAGCACCTTTCAGAATCAATTTATCAGAGGTTGGTAGGAAACCATAACATGCTATTTTCTCCTGTCGAGTATCAGGGTCCGGCTGGCAGAGATCTGCTGGGAGGAGATTGTGTGCTGCTGAGAGGCTGCAATTAGCACAACCATTCTCTCTCCCTGGATTGCTTTATCTCACTTGTTTGCTTTACCTTTTTCAGTCACTCTGTCCCTTCCCACTTCTCTCACTCATTCTCTTTCTGTGACTGCCACTTTTTCCCAATTTTCCATTTTTCTTCTATTATTATCATTGTTGTCATTATTACTGTTATTATAGGAGAGCCTAAAATCCTCAGTCATGGACCCAACTGTAGTAGATGTTCTATAAGACATTGCCCCAAAGTGCATACTGTTCTATTTCTTTCTTTCTCAGATTTCCCATTTCAAAGTAAATCCTATGAAAACACAGGAGTCTGAAACTTTGGCCCCTAGTGCATGTTCATATTAAAGCTTGATAGAAACCATCTATAAAGTCATTACACATTTTCAAGCACTAACTTTGTAGCTGGTTGGCTCTTTTTGTAGCCGCATAGTCATTTTATGGTGTGATAATTACTTTGCATGTGTGCCTGGTCTAAATTTATTGCATGATTAACCAACTAATTCTGTGATAATTACTTTGCACTTTTGGCTAGTCTTACTTTGCATGTGTGGCTGATCTAAATGTATTGGGTTAATTATGTCATATATGTAACGGGTAGCCAGGGCCTTCAATACAGAAATTAGAAAGAAATCCAGCCATGTGGCCTTTTTTCCATCAAGCAGTTTACCATCACAAGCTGAAAATAAGATGGCTCTGGCTATATGGAGGTGTGCCTTGTTCAGGATTTAGAGAAGAGCACTGTGAATGATCAAAGGCCTAGAACAGTGATTCTCATCCAGTAAGACATGGCACCCTGGGGTGCCCTTAAATCCTCTCAAGTGTGCTGCAGGGTACCACACAATAGCACCTTAAGATGTGCAAAAGTGATTCACAAGATAAACCCAGAGTTTTCAAATAGAAATCCATAATGTTAAAAACACACTGGCCTGGTGTGATCTTTCTGAGTACTTTGCAATGGAAAAACTACCCCATTATTTTTCTGTAATAAAAGAAAAGAGTGAAAACTAAGAGCTGGCATTTTCCAAGGGGTGCCCCAGGTCTGTTGAGGGGTGCCTTGATTCTAAAAAAGTTGAGAACAGCTAGTCTAGAAGAAACCTCCTATAGAGAAAGAGATTAAAAAGGAGATGAATAAAAGGGAATCTGATAAAAGTCCATAAATTAATGAACAGTTTAGAGAAGGGAGATCAGGACCATCTGTTTTGTAGCACCAGTAGAAATGGAGAGTCAAAGAAATTAAAAGTTTGAGAACCTGAAATTGAAAGCAGAAGTATGTATTCACAAAGTGATTAAGCTGTGGCATTCATTGCCACCGCAGTCCAAGAACTTAGCAAGGTTCAAAATGGACTGGACATGTATGTGGGCATCAAGAATAGCCAAAGTCCTCACGCATAATGACAGTAGCCATCTGGGAAGGGTACTAAACCTCCTGTTGCAGTGTTTGACCCAATTACTATTAGATAGCAAGATAAGACATATGTGAAAGGTAGATCATCACATATTTGGGACTGTTGAGTTCTTAGGCTTTCTTCTGAAGTATCTGGTTCTGGCTAGTGGCAGAGAAGAGATATTGCACTATGGAGCACTGACCTGTTCCTATCTTGAACTTCCTATGTTACTATTATAATGATCCCATCTGTCCTTACCATCTAGGGTAATTCATTTCGAAGCTCCCAATCCATGATATGTCAATCCAAGATGACGGACACTTGTATGATCAGCAGTCTCATGAGATTTTCATCGTCTTAGAAAATTTCTGAATTAGATCCCCAAATCCATCTTTCTATCCAACCATGGCCAAAATCAGATGCAGATATAGTTGCAGAGTGTTGTGTGTGAATTTGAAAAGCAATATAAATCCAGGTGGTCTATAGCTTAAGGGTGCAAGTCCCTGAAGTACAGGTGGTTTGAATTCCAGATTCTAGTTTGGGTCCATTATTAGGATAAAATTGTGGTTTTCTTTGCTTTTCTCTTAAAGCATAAATCTATGTAGGACACCTAAAATACTGCTTTTCTTCCTCCATTTTATTACAGCTTTATGACAGATTATAATTGTACTTTTGTGCAATGGCATATCAATAGGACTTGCACAGAAGCATATTAACACAGAGCAGTGCAGGATTCCTGCTGGCCTGCATGTGCTAGATGGCAAAAGAGGATGGTAGTTAAGCAAACTACAGTCAATATAGACTGGGGAGCTAGAGTCTGGTCTGCATCTATGCCAGTGTATCTTCTCAGCTAAGGGTTCTCCAGCATAAAGGAATTCCTATTCAGCCAGAATTGCCCAAATCCAGGCTATATTGGTGGCTTGCATGAGACAAGATGACAGAGCTACAGGTCTATTGATCGAATTCCAGCTCTTCTCAGCTGCCGCATGAGCCACTGGGGACAATAGCAGCCGGTGCACTTTAGAGCTCAAGGATGCTGCATGTCAGCAGAGAACATCCTCCAGGAATCACGGAGCTGCCACTCACTCTTTTGCCAACTGCAGCCTCCCTCAGTTGGATGCAACTGAGAGTCCAAGCCTGAATGCTTTGAGTGGCTGCAAGAAGAGGGCAAGGCTGGTTAAGAACACAGCCAATCCTATTATCCATTGCAGCCATACTGTTTACTTCCATCAGATCTGCTTGGCTGGCCAATGTTTCTGGAGTGTGCAGGACATTACTGTGTTTCTAAGTACTTGCACTGTGCTCTGATAGTGGCTGGCCCCAGTCAGAGAACTAATATGTAATTTGCCTCTGGCAACTGGGAGGGCACAGCTGGCATCTAAGCCAAAGCATTTCACTTCCAACCAGCCCATATGTGTTTCTCAATACAGGCAATAAACAAGTGTAAATCAACACATTTTCATTTAACCAATACAAACAGTTACCTTACACTCCCGAGTGGTGACAAAGATATATGTTTGAACCAGAATTGCCCTGTCCAGACCAAGACACAGTGGGCACATCTGCACGTGCCCCTACAGCACTGTTGTTACTGCACCATCGTTTAGTACTTCCTTTTGGAGGCACTAAATGATGCCACAGTAACAGCCTGTGCTGCCCCATCCTGTGGCACACAGTCATTTTTAGCCACTACATCACAGTATCAATGCACTATAACGAGGGAGAGGATCGCTATAGCAATGTAGCTGCAGCATCATGGTTTTTGCCCGCCGAGGCTATGTCGCCCTAGTGCATTGTGACAGCGATGTAGCGTCATGTGTAGACGCACCCCGTGTCACTATAAACCCAGCTTAACACAAATACAGTTATTTTTATAGCGCTTCCTTCGTGCACAGAGGCTTTTCCAAGAGGCTCGATAAAACAGCAACCTGAAAAGGCGAACACCTAGATGGGTTGTGGAGAAGAGAAGTGATTCATGGCATCAGTGTTAGATGCATAAAAATGTCACATCCTGAGGCCGGAAAAAGAATGACCCAACAAGACTTCTGTCCACGGACACTTAGGAGAGAGTTTCCCAAGGCTTGTAACTAAACTATAAGCAGGACCGTTGTCTGCACCAAGATTGGACAATGGCCAGGCTGGTAGCTACTGTGGATAGATAGATCAGAAGTGATTATATTCAGCTTTTGAGAGCTGCAAACTAGTACTGAACCCCCAGCAAAATCCCAGGTCTTAGCACCCCAAAATTGGTGGCTGTCTTGATCTGAAAACAAACACCATGGCACAAATTCCTCTCTATCACGGGCTTCCCTGGATCAGTGCTCAAAGTGGTGAGCATTGCCACCTCCTGCCAGGGGCCCACAACCCGCACTAAACTCAATGAAAAATGAGGACACTCAACACTCCAGAAGACCATGCCACACCTCGCATGGTGGGCAGAGCTGGACCGGGGTTTCCAGCCCAGCCTACTGGTGATTGCTGCTAAAGCCAGATATTAGGCTGAGCTGTAAAGTTCAGATCACAACTTTCCTAGTGTTTAGTAACTGTTTTGATTGACCTGGTATCTGCAGCCACGGTTAGCAAATGATGCCCGTCTCTTCTTTTAGGCTCTTTCTCCTTTATCATTGCACAGAAAACAATTCCCTTGAAGTGCGGGCACCTGTTCTTCCACAACAGTGCTTGTGTCCCTGTGCAGTCCATAGGGCACTGCCAGAACATCTGTAGAAAATGGCTTGGCCTCCAAGATTCATGCCTTCTTTTGAATCTAATTGATCTACTACATGTGGGGCTGGGAAAGGCACAAGAAGCTTTGGGTGCAAGTCTAGCAGCAGCAACTGGGCAAATAATTTAAAATGAGTGAATGTGATTGCTGTGCAGAACATGAGCCAGCATTCGTGGAATGAGTAAGGTCTGGTGAATTATTCTCTAAAGCCTGGTTCTAATGCTGAGTCCATCTCCCTCATCCCATGTTCCCATTGTCCTCTACCTTTTCCATGGCAAACCCCGCTAGCAAGATTTGGACTTCCTGATTTTTCCTGGGCTGCAGTTGAGAGTGAAAAAGTGAGCTACAAAGAAAAGAGCAGTAAAAACTATCCGTTCCAGGGGCATGAATGTGATTTACTGAGGAACGTGCAGCTCCTGTGCTTGTTTTTCAGATAAAGATTTGGCCTTTAAGAAAGAGGAGAAAAAAAGAAAAGCATCCCTTCACCTTTTAAAAAAATCAATCCTCCCAGCTCCAAAATAGAAGAAACTTATCTTCAAATTGAAGCCTAGGCATGACACGGCGCGTCTGTGATTTCTCAATCTCAGTAGTAAGTGACAGAGTACCCAATATCCATCAGAGCACACAGGCCCTCCTCCCTCTCATCTGAGGCCAGATCAGCTGGCTGCAAATCCCAACCAGGCACAGCTGAAAAGTAGTGTCTGGGAAGAAGAGCTGGTCTGAGGGCTGGGGGAGGGAGAAAGCAGTCGAGCCACTGGGAGTGTGTTAATGTATCAGTGCCAGAAGCAGTAAAGAGCTAGAGCTGTGAGATGGAAAACAGCAATGAAAAGGATCTACAGAATTAGAACTGTGGGCACCTTTTGTTCCCTGCAAAGTGAAACAGCAGTAACCATGCAAAATGAGGCCAGGGGATGATGCACAGAAGTTCAGCATGCAGCTCACACTGCATATGCTGGTGTTGCCCTGTTACCCAGCCAGCACCCCTTTCTGTGGGCTTGGAGGACACAAGTCGCATCAGGGGGAGACGAGCTGGGAAGTAGCATCAGGGGGAGCAGCCACTCCATGCAGCGTGCCCCAGGGACTGGAATATAGCCGCATGAGCTAGCGCTGCTGTTCTAACATGAATCTCCATCCTTTCGGGAAGCCCATTCCTCACACCTAGCCACTATGACTGCAAGCCAGTCTCATAACTTGACTGTCCACTGTGGCCAGAGCTGTGCTTTAGCAGAAGGATCCTTTGCCCTCTCCGTTGCCCTCTCCCATCCGGCATACAGCTACTGTTGTGGGTTAAGACATGAGGTCTTGCAGAAAGCCCTTTCTGAAGACAGAATATAGGATTCCCAGGACCAGAAACTGGCCAGGTATCCTGTGTTCAAGAGCACTTGGCACTCTGTTCCAGGACAGCTCTGCAGTTGCATGTGGGTTAACAGGTGATACATAAGGTGCAGTGGAAGCTTATGCCCAGATCCAGGTCGGTATTGCTCAACCTTTGGTCCTGTCAGGCCAGATGAGTGGCATGGGGTCTCTCTGCAGGCCATCGTGCAGGGCCCAATCCCCTGTATGCCAGGACTGGGCCTTAGGGCCTGAGACTGCCCCCTCCCATTTCCTGCATGCCACAGTGGGGTCCCCGGGGGTCTGGCACTGCCCCACCCACCCTCTGTATGCCATGGTTGGGTCCCCGGGGCCCAACACTGCCCTCCCCTGCCCCCCACATGCTGGGACTGGGCCCAGAGGGCCTGGCACTGCCCCCACTGAGCCCTGTGCGCTGGGTTCAGGTACCAGATCCATCGTGCAGGGCCCAGGGCTCTCCATGCATTTGGAGATTTGGCAGATGGGGGGCAGTGCCACCAAATTTCCAGACCTGTGTAGAACCCCCCAGATTGTTTAACATGGTGCCATGGGCTGAATCTGGCCTGCAGACCAGGGGCTGAGCACCCCTAACAAAGGCCATTAGGTTTCTAATCCTGTTAGGAACCCAAATCCTATCGGTTTCAGCGGAAGAGTTATGGAATTAAATACCTTTGTTAACTGGGACCTCAGTTTCTGGTGTTTGTCACACCAATAACACTGAACTCTCAAATTCCTTACAGGGTGGACACGTAGCACTACCTTTGGGCCAGGACAGTGAGGAACAGATCGAGTGACTTGCCTGAGTGCAGGTCACTCAGCGCAAGAGTGTACGAATCAGGACTATTGCTCACCCCCATGCCGACTCTCAAGCCCCTGTGCCATACCGCCATACCATCCCCTCTGTTCTTTTCCTGCATCAAAGCAGCAGGAGCTCGACTGTAACAACTGCTGTCTGTCTAGAATTGTCACACACTGCACACGAGACCCCCGCCTCCCAAAAAGGAGAATCACAGGAGGTGCGCACATCCATACACACTAGCTACAGCTGCTCCCCAAGAAGAACACACCAGTATTACGGCATGGAGGCATTTGTTTCTGATTTTATTTCAGTTACATGCAAATTAGCAGCATCCCAACAAGTTGCTGATGAGACTTACTGTACTGCAACCATCTATGAGCACCCTGCAGGACAAGGAGAGGCAGGCAATGGGACTGACATGATTTTAATAGCAGGCTCAGTCCTTTGAGTCTCCCCAGAATTTCTCCCTCGGAGAGATAAGAAAGTGCTTCCCGCAAGCAGCAGCTGGTAGGAGGATTCAGCTGAGATCTTTGTTCCCCTTTTTATTTGAATAAAAAAAACCCCTAATGCTCCACTTTTTTAACAACTTAGAAATGTTTGACATATGGAAAAATAATGAATTCTAGTTTTCTTTTGCATTCTCTGATCTGTCAATCTTCAGCCAACAGCTTTGGTTATCAAGAGTGGGGTGGGGATGGCCTGAGATTCAATAGATAACGATGTTACATATCACCTCCTCTTAGAAAGCAGATCACACTAGGTGAATAAGGGAAGTGTTTGTACAATATGGAGTCTTGCTTTTTGCCCTACTGAGTGCTTCATTCAAATCTAATCATGTGGAGCATGCTTTGTCCCAAGCTGTAAGTCTGGATCCAAGGATTATAGCACACCTTGTAACAGAAGAGACAGGACTGACTTCTGATGTATGAAGCTCCTGGACACACAAAGTCAGTGGTGCCTGCTAACTTCCACTTAGCAGCTGTGTAGTTTCCATATCTCGCCATAGGATCTCTTGAAACCCTGGCAAGCTATAGAAAGTCTGGGGAGGGATGGGAAAATATACTATGAACATGTGGGAGGCCCAGCCCTAGATCTAAACTTTATGGTTTCCGTAATGCACCTGAACCTCAGTTCTAGCTCTGACTTGCCTTCTTCAATCTGGAGCTGAGTCCCAATTCCCCAGCTCAGGCTCAGTAATAAGAGTAGGGCAAATATGGAGTACACCAGCCTGCTCTAAGGTACTGGCCTGAGGCTCGGGACTTCATTTTAGAGTCCAGCTCTGCCACACATCCTCTGGGCGCCCTCAGGTGGTCACTTTGTTTCCTTGTACCTCAGTGTCCCAGGTGGGAGTATTTATTCATGCCTCCCTATCTTGGCCAAGGGGACATCCTTAATGACTGTGAGGTGCCCTCCCTGTAACTGCTGTGTTGAGCCACGTCACAGGACAGATCCCACTGCTTTTCCTTGCTCGCTGTCCCTCCATTCCTGCCACATATGGTAAGTCCTATCCCGACCTTCTTCCATTTCTTGACAGCCAGAATTGGAGCCATTAGTTACAGTCACCAGGGGTCAGACATTTACTTCTCTCTATAATAGTTGGCAGTGCTCTACAGTTTAAAGGGGCCCAGTCTGACGGCATGGACGACCTATCTGAAAGACAAAACAAAACAATCAGACAAAAATCCCTATGCTAGAGAGAGGCTCAGAGCTGCCTCAGAAGGTTTTCGGGACCTGAGGCAGACGTCAGGGTAGCTGTTTTTCCAATCCATCTAACAGCAATCTGATTAGGGGCACATCAATCAGTAATTGGCCACTCCAGCATTTTTTTTTCTGAGGTTACATTTTCATTCGAGGGGGAGAAAATAATAAGTTTCTTAATCCTTTCTTTGCAAAGATAATATTCTGAATAAGAGATCTTTTAGTAGGTTAATCAATCAGTCTATCTGCATGCATGTAAGCTGTTTATCAACAGACCTACAAGAAATTGTTACTAAACTTTTTCTCGGTGAAAAAAAGGGTTATCAGGGAAATAGGAAGGTTCACACATGTGCATACAAGCGCACACACCATTTGTTGAAAAAAAAAAAAAGTTGGCATTTGTCAGAAACCCAAATCTGGGAAAGAAACAGTGTTTACTTTTCACGGAGGACTTTGAAGTTTTGCAATATGATTTCATTCCAACCCAGAATGAAAACTAAAAAGGTCCACAAAAAGGAAAAACCATCGGAAAATCAATCATGGTGATCATCTCAAAATGGAATACCCACCAGAGGTTTGGATCGGGATTTAGGACTGCTGAGGAGCAGCTGCCTCAGAGCCTCAGGCAGCTGCAGAGCTGGCCATCCCGGTGGCAGGAAGCCTGCCTGCATGCCTCTGGACCTTCACTGCCATTGACTCACCCCCGGGAATTGTTTCAACTTTGAAGACACTGCACTGTCCACCGGCAAAACACTTCTTCAGAGAGTTCCCATGAAGTTCTAGTTTGGCTGAAATGTTTCGTTTGGAAAAAAAAATAAATTTCTCAACTAGATACATAGATGGACAGATAGATCAGAGATAGGTTGGTGGATCGATCTAGGTTCCCTGGGGGCTTCTAACTATCAGAAAACAGGCAAGCTGAAAAGCAGTGTTTCTGATGCTGTGGAGGATGTTTTCTTACTCTCTCTAGTGGTAGAAGGGAGGGCTCATCCCTGCCAACCCACCCACATGCGATCTCCCTCACCAACTCACACACAAACACCACAAGACAAACAGGGCTGAGAAAAAGATGCCCTACTGAAACTTTCATCACTATTTTTCTCAGCTCTCTCCTTTTCCTTTTGATTTATTTTTAACATGTTTTCCCCAGGCAGTGTGTTCCCTTGCACCTGTTTCCTCTCCTTTCTTGGTTTAGCAGCAGGCATGTGGCTTTTAGAGGGCATTGTCCACTGCCCTGTATTGCTCAGGCCATGCCCAGTTTCAGCCTAGCTCCTCCAAGGGAGGTAAGGTGTGGCTGTGCTGCGTCCAGCTGCCCTGATTGCATGGAGAATGCTAGGGGGTGCTAGGGTATTGATGCTGGGCTTCATCTTGATGTCCTCATTCACTCAAAGTGTCTGCTGACATTGACTGGCCTCATAGGCAGCACTATTTATTGGCAGGAGACCGATAACTTGAGTACTCACCTATTATTTATTGCCTGTATTGCCAGGATTGTGCAATTCCTGTGCAGTTACTCATCCCTTAGGAGAACCCTATGCACTTCCCATGTAAAATGAAAGTGCTTATATACTACTTTTCCCTGTGCCTGCTGTCCTTGCATCTCTGTACCATGCTTCTAAATGTGTAATGCTCAGAGCTTCCAGGATCCTGTATCAAATACTTTAAATACTCCTCTGGAGACTCCAGTATTAACTGGGAGTGGAGGGGAGTTATGTAGGTGAGGTTCATTCATACGGAAATCCAGGTTTTGTTTGCATAAGGTGGCATCACATTAGGATCTGGTACACAAAACCAGTTATAGCTTGAGGAAGTTGGAGAGGATTAATGGATCTGTTTTTGCTGTGTGTGTTATGTTTTATAGTCCCCCAGAGATCTTCCAGAAGAACAACCTTCATGGTATCTCTAAGAGGGAGTTCCCAACATGCAGGAGTAAATCTAACACCTGTTTCAACACTGGCAGGGAACGTGAGATGTGCAGAGATAGCTGGCTGCACAGTGTTGAGCCATGCCAGCGTTTGGCAGCCACAGGAAAAGTACATAGTACCAGGCAAGCAGATATGTGTTACATGGCAGCAGTTTTATCCCGGAGAAGGGCATAAGGCTCTTTCAATTCAGGCTTTTATTGCCAGGCAACTTGTGCAGGGTGACATTCTGGAGATTGCCCAAGAAGGGTCCATAGGGTGATTATGATCTGCTCCTTGCTGGGCTTTATTCTGCTTACCTGAAGCAAGATGCCCTTTCAGGGGGAAAGTCAGAGGTATTGCAGTGATCTGACTCGTGTGTGCTGCTGCCATCTGCTGGGAAGAATAGAAAAGATGAGGCCATGAGCCTTGGGCCTTCTGCAGTGGAACAGAGGGGTGGCGTGTTGTAGCCTCAAAACCCCTTGCCTTACCCTGTAACATCCGTACTCGTTTATTTGTAGTAGGAAATGCCTCTTTTTAAAGAAGAAAGCTGCCTCTCTCATCTCTTGTTTTCTGTGAGCCCTTCTGATATGTCAGCATTATGGGGCTCTCAAATCCTGAGCACAAAACAGTTAACTTTAGCAGGTGAATGAGCATGCTTGACCATAAGGGGTGAAGTTAATTGATGTTAATCAAGATGCTGAGACAGAAGGAACTACAACCTTTTATTAGCTCGTGTTCTGAATGAGTGTGACTCTCATGATTTTGTCATGTCTTATATTGGGGGGGGCAAGGGGGTTAAACACACAGCTATCATTTCTATCTCTTGTGTGACTGGGGACATTGCACTAATGAACCCTGAAGTTCAAACTCCAGAAAGGAAGTAAAAAAGACTTTCAGCTGTGGTAAAGCCAGTCTCATAACTGCTTGGGTCCTGGTGTCTGAGTTCTGACCCTTGCGACTGGCAATCCTGTGAGGTTCCAAGCCACCCTTCGTACTGGCCAGGTCTACATGAGACGCTGACTTCGCAGTAGCCTGAGACGACTGTGCAGTAGCATCACATCGCAGAAACCGTGACACGACACTACTGCACCGTAGTCTTGGGCTACTGTGCAGTAACCGTCACAAAAAAGCCGTGTGGCAATGCTACTGCTCAGTAAGTCGTGGTATTGTGCAGACATTTAGTACTTGTTTATACAAGTAGGGAACAGCTGGACTAAATGAAGTCACAAAGAGAAGTTGGGCGCAGGGGCATCTCTTTTCTAAGCTGGGAGCCCCTCCTGCATTTCCCTTTCCCCACTGTGTGCTGATTTCATAGATTTCATAGATTTCATAGACATTAGGGCTGGAAGGGACCTCAGGAGATCATCGAGTCCAGCCCCCTGCCCAAAGGGCAGGAAGTCAGCTGGGTTCATAGGATCCCAGCAAGATAAGCATCCAATTTACTCTTGCAGGTGTTCAATGTAGGTGCTTGAACCACCTCCGCTGGCAGACTGTTCCAGACCTTGGGGCCTCGGACAGTAAAGAAATTCTTCCTTATGTCCAGCCTGAAACGGTCTTGCAGGAGTTTGTGACCGTTTGACCTAGTCATCCCTTGGGGCGCTCTGGTGAACAAATGTTCCCCCAGATCCTGGTGGTCACCCCTGATAAACTTATAGGTGGCCATCAGATCACCCCTGAGCCTGCGCTTTTCCAGGCTAAAGAGTCCCATGGCTCTCAGCCTGTCATCGTAAGATCTGTTTTCCTGACCTCTGATCATGTGCGTGGCTCTCCTCTGGACTCTCTCAAGCTTCTCCACATCCTTTTTGAATTGTGGAGCCCAAAACTGGACGCAGTACTCCAGCTGCGGCCTCACCAAGGCCGAGTACAAGGGGAGAATGACATCCCGGGATTTGTTCGAGAAGCATCTATGGATGCAAGCCAGCATTTTAGTCGCTTTACTAGCCGCAGCATTGCATTGCAGGCTCATGTTCATCTTGTGGTCAATGATGACCCCCAAGTCTCTTTCTTCTGTAGTGCTTTCCAACGTAGCACTGCCGAGCCTATAAAGGTGCTGCAGGTTTTTCCTTCCAAGGTGGACAACCTTGCATTTATCGGTGTTAAACACCATCAGGTTCTCGTCTGCCCATTTGCTGAGCTTGTCCAGGTCAGCCTGGATCACCCGCCTATCTTCTGGCGTGGATGCTTTGCCCCAAAGTTTGGTGTCATCGGCGAACTTGGCCAGTCCACTCCTGACTCCAATGTCCACATCTTTAATGAAGATGTTGAACAGTATGGGTCCCAGGACAGAGCCTTGAGGGACCCCACTGGTCACAGGGCACCACAATGAGTGACTGCCATCAATCACAACCCTCTGGGTCCAACCATGAAGCCAATTTCCCAGCCAGCGGATCATGGTGGAGCCAAGGTCACAACTGGGCAGTTTGGCCAAGAGGTGATCATGGGATACCAGATCAAAAGCTTTTTTGAAGTCAAGATATATGACATCAATCTCTTCTCCCTTGTCCAGGTGATAGGTCACCTGGTCATAGAAGGAAATGAGATTGGTCAAACAAGACCTACCCGCAACAAACCCATGCTGGCTATCCCTTAGGATGTTAGCCTGGGCCAGTCCCTCAAGGATGGCCTCCTTAATAAACTTTTCTAAGATCTTCCCCAGGATAGAAGTCAGGCTAATGGGCCTGTAGTTAGCCGGATCCACTCTCCTCCCTTTCTTGAAGATCGGCACCACATTGGCCTTCTTCCAGTCTTCGGGCACTACACCAGAGCACCAGGAGTTTTCAAAGATCCATGCCAGGGGCTGGGCTATGACGCTCGCCAGCTCCTTGAGTACCCTGGGGTGCAGATTGTCAGGGCCAGCTGACTTGAAGGTATCCAGCTTCACGAGGTCAGGATTTATGGAGGGTAGGGGATCCCCCTCACCCAGATTTCCCTGTCCCATATCAGGCATGGGCATCCCATGTGACTGATGAAAGACTGACGCAAAGTACCTATTTAATAGGTTGGCTTTTTCCTGGGCGTCAGTTGTCAGTTGCCCCATCTGGTTTAGCAGGGGTCCAACGTTGCCCTTGCTTTTCCTCCGGCTCCCCACATATCTGAAAAAGGACTTTTTGTTGTCCTTGATGCCTGAAGCTAGTTGGAGTTCAGTTGCAGCCTTGGCTTTCCTGGCTTGCTCCCTGCAGGACCGGACCAGTGCGGAGTAATCCTCCTTGGAGGTGAATCCCGTACTCCATCCTTTGTAGGCTTTCCTTTTTAGCCACAGTAGGTCCGCTAGGTCTCTGGAGAGCCAGGGGGGGCTGCTGTGCCTTCTTGCTGCCTTTCCTTCGTGTTGGAATAGATTTAGCTTGTGCATTGAGGATCACTTCCTTGAGAAGCAACCACTCTTCTTGAACTCCCAGCTCCCTGGGGTCATGGTCCCTGAGGGCCCGACCGACAAGCCTCTTGAGCTTGTCAAAGTTGGCTTTTCTGAAGTCAAGGACTTCTGTGTTGCTGACTGACTTGCCAGCTTTACGGCGGATGGTGAAGGTGATCAGCTCGTGGTCGCTGTCACCCAGCTTCCCATCGATCACTAGGTCGCTGATTAGGTCGTCCCCCGTAGCCAGTACCAGGCCGAGCAGTGCTTTGCCTCTCGTCGGCCCATAGACTTCTTGAGTCAGGTAGAGGTCATCCACGCATGAGAGAAAGCTTTGTGCCCGCTCAGATTTAGCTGAGTGATCTTCCCACGAGATGTCCGGGTAATTGAAGTCACCCATGACAACCAAGGTCCTGGAGCAAGCGGCCTCAGTCAGTTCCCGGGCGAACTCCTGGTCAAGCTCAGGACTGTGAGTGGGAGGTCTGTAGTAGACTCCCACCGTTGTGTCCCCTGTGCCGAATTCCCCACGAATTTTTACCCAGAGGGTCTGTAGCTGTCCATGCCGGTCGCCAACATCAGCTTGCAGGGACATGTAGCTTTCCTTCACATAGAGAGCTACACCCCCGCCCCTTTTGTCAACACGATCCCTCCTGTACAGGGTATAGCCCTCTATACCCGTGGTCCAGTCATGGGTGGAGTCCCACCAGGTCTCCATTATCCCAATGACATCATATTTCTTTGCACTGAGCAGGAGGACGAGCTCCTCCTGCTTGTTGCCCAGGCTCCTGGCATTAGTGTACAGGCAGGCAAGTGTGCCCTTGGGGGCTCTTGCCTTGCCCACAGATTGTGCCAGGGCTGGGGCAGGGGTGGGCTCCCTTAAGTGCCCCCTTAAGTGCCTTGGTCCACTGGCTTTGCAAGGGTCGCTCAGCGGGCCAGCAGTGGCAGTAGTCCCCCCATCCCCCAGCGGGCTTAGTTTAAAGCCCGATGGAGCAGGTCAGCCAGCCTGGCTGAGAAGAGCCTCCTCCCCAGGGGAGAGAGGTGGAGGCCATCTCTTCCCAGCAGCTCGCTGCCTCTCTCTCCAAAGAGCGGGCTGTGGTCATGGAAGCCAAAGCCTTCCCGATGACACCAGCGCCGCAGTCTTTGGTTCACCGCGTGGATCCTCCTCTCCCTCCTCAGCCCATAGCCCGAGACTGGGAGGATCGACGAAAACACCACCTGAGCTCCCAGACCCCTAAGCCCCGCTCCCAACTCCCTGTAGTGCCTCATGACCTGGCTGGGGGTGCTCCGAGCCGTGTCATTGGTGCCCACATGAATAAGGACCATGGGGTAGAGGTCTGTGGGCCGGAGGAGCTGCGGGATCCTCTCCGCAATGTCTCGGATGCGGGCCCCCGAGGCTAAGGGGTCAGGGCAGCAGATTGCCCCCTCAGTGCCCCGCAGGATGGAGTCTGAGGGGCTGATGTCAGCTGAGGGGCTGCCATTCCTATAGATCATATGTAACCATCATTTGAATCCTGTGGCAGTGGTGTTCAGGGAAAGATCATCCTGGCTAACCCTTCTCCTGGCAGTAATGTATCCATGTGCTACCTGGTAATGCTAATGGGAATAACAGGTGTTAGCTTCAAAGGGAAATCAGTCCTCTGCAATTAGGAGGCAGAGTATAGGATGTGCCAGCTTCATGCTGTGTATATGTGTGAGTGGATCACAGGAAAAGGTACAGTAGCTAATTAATTCTTTGTTCCACTAAACTTGTCATTAACACTGAGCTTGTTCCTGAATTCACCCCAACAGTTTTGTTTACACCAGAGCCCTGGAAGCAAACAGGTGCCTGTTTCCTTCAGAGCTATGCAATACCTTCCTATAGAGGATATTGTGTAGCCTGTGATTTAAAATCCCAACATTTCAAAAGTAATTTGACAGCAACAAACCTGGTCCCAAAATGCACTGGGACACACGGAATAGAATTAGATTGATCCTGTACTAAAAAAGGTTTCCTTGCACAGATTGTATCACATAGACTTCAGCACAGCCGGTGTCTGTATGCAGATGAGGGCAGCATCTGAGAACAATCACCCGGAGCAAGTGTACTATGATGCCCTCATAAGCTTGACTCGTCAGCAGGAGACAAACATGCCTCTTTGACAAGGCCGCAACGTGATGCATGAATACACAAACACATTGCTTTGGCCAGAGCAAGCTTCTACAGCCTGACTCTGCACAGGGACACTGTTGATATTTGTTGAGTGTTGGCTGAACTGGCAAGAATCATTCAAGTTTAACCCTTTTTAGTTACAGCCCTGGGGTTTCTTGCCCATTGTTTAAGCATCTAGTAGTGGTCATTCTTGAAGACAAGATTCTGGACTGAACAGGGCTGATCTAATCTACCAGTTCCTGTATTCACACCAGGTGTGAATTACTACACCATTACCCCAGTAAAGGAATCAGGAAGATGTGTATGGAGGTTCTGTTATTATCTGATTGTCTATACTAGGACAGTGGCTAGTGCCTAGGAGCCTGATGGGCTGGGCATTTACATTCCCCAAAAATAACAATAGTTCTTGGGCCAGAAAGCATGCACTCGAAGTAGTCTGGCCCAGCATTAACAAATAAGTTGTGGACCAGTCCTGATTCATGGGCTGCTCATAAGGCCTTATCGAAGAAAAGATGGATCATTCTGAGCATATGTGTTGTCTAAGGAGTGCTGCCCTTTCCACCTCTCTTTGCATGCAACAGATCACCTAATTCACAAGGTTTCTGCTCCATGACTGACCCTCTGTAAACTGCTTGAAACAGGAGACTAGGAAGCAAGCATTTTTGCGGTCACATTAAAAGCATGGAGCTTTCAGGGTTTGCGAGCATTTTTGCTGTATAGCCAGGGGTCAGCTCTGCTCAGAGGAGTCGCAGTGATCCAGTGGCTGGGACAGGAGACTGGGGCCCAGGGGATAGAGTGCTATTCTTGGCTCTGCCACTGACCTGCTGTGTGACCTTGGGCAGGTCCTTGTCTCTCCAGTCTCCTGAGACTGGCAGCTCTTTGGGACGTGGGCTGTCTCTCTGTATATGTCCACCCAGCACCTAGTTCATTGAAGCACAGAGCTGCATTAGAGCCTCCAGCTACAACAGATATTATGAGCTGCCAGTTCCTAAAGCACTGCTCCCCTCTGGATAAATAACACAGCAATGATTCTTTGCCTCGGGGGACATAACTCAACCCTTCCTTCCCAGACAGAGCTTTTGGAGACATTTGTTCAGAGCCTCCCTTCATCTGTACGGTGCTTCTTTCTGTATTACCCCCTGCAGTCCGCAGAGGCTGATAGATTCATACATTTCCACTCTGGCAGCCATGTGGCCACTTCCCATTAGTGAGCATCTGTGATGATTCTGTTAATACTTTTTTAAAAAGAAAAGGCATGTTGCACAAATTGATAAATAATGTGATGCAAAAAAAATGGCAATCAGAATTAATTAGGGAGAAGTAGTGGTGCTGGTTGTTGTTTTTCCCCCCTCTCTGCTTCCAAAAGCTGGGCACTCCCCAGGGAACTCTGATATGCAAAGGAATATAGATAATAATTAAGGCCATCTCTGATTACAGCAGTGATGCCCAGATGACCAACTATCTGATAGCCAGGAATATTCAGGCACATCTATTTTATTTCTTATTCAACTGACAGCAGCCAGGTGTCCCCTTCCACTAAGCTGGAGTATTAGTTCAGTCCTAAACACAGCTGTGCACTGAGTAATTCTGCACAGTCCCTCTGACTCACATATGTAAAGGTTTACAGGGCTGAGGGATAAGCAGGAAAACCTTGAGCTGCCCAGCTAACTTACAAAGATGCAGCATACCCAAACCGTTATTCTTTTTTTTTTTTAATTCAGGCACGCTTTAAAATGTGCCTTTCCCCAAAGTGTGACCTCGCACCCACCAAGGAGAAAAAGCAAAAACTGAAGAAGACCCCTGCCCACCTGGCTTCTCAGGCAGCCCACCCAACATGTAACATGCCCAACACATCCACCTCCCACACTAGGCTGACAAATGCTGAACAAACTCTATTTCATCAGAGAAACCTGAGCTTTGCTGAAATGAAATGTATTGTGATGAATCTTTGCTTTCCATAGAAAATTCAATTTTTTTGCTGAAAAAGGGAATGCCCCAGCCCCTCCAAACTTGTTAGTTTTCAGCTCATATCCTAAACGTGGGATCCTGATGTATTGCCCTGCTACCTCCACAAGTAGGGTAGCTGTGGTACATCATGGGAGATGAAAGCCAGCCAGGGAGCCCTTAGAGGAGAATAAGTGTTTCAGAAATGAAATTGGAATTGAAATTTTGTGTTGGATTTTTTGTCAAAAAAACCTGAACTTTCCTCTCCATGGGCGACTGGTGCTTCCCAAGTCTGGGGGGCACCAGATTGCTGACGGGGAGATTCCCCCACAGCCAATAGCTGAGCCAGTGGCGAAACCACAAGTGCACTTCTGCTGGCCAATCTCGGGGGTTGCATGTGCATCTGCAGCCACTGCCTACACGTCTCCAATGCTCTTCTCCCTTACTATTTCCAAATGAGTTTATCATCTTCAGTGACCTCTAGGGAAAAAAGATGCACATTGTGGGATTCCTTGAAGGTCAGAACAATACAGCTCCTTTGAACCACTCAGAATAACCTTCAGAACTTGTGACTAGGACCCAGCATTAGAGTCTAAACGTCTTCCTCTCCCGCACCTCTGGAACAAGCCTTGTTAGAAAGAAGTGAGCCTCATCCCATGCCACAAATGTAACCAATGTCAGGTGCTGGTGACCCTGGGTAAACCAGAGCTTTGAAAGTCATGTACCCTACACAAAGCAAGTGCTGAATTTAACAGGAACTAGGTATCATTCATTAGAACCACCGCTGAGAGGACTGGTGGGCTTTTGGGCTCTATGACTGCACTGAAGCTGGGGATCTATTTCAGATGTGTTGGTAAGAGTCTATGTGCATTTGTATGCATATATGTTTACAGGTTTGCCATGTATAGCTGTGTACATTGGAAGCAGGTGTGGATGCACTTGTTTGTGTGTATATGTGTTTGCATGTGTGCACATGTGTCCGTAGGTATGCATATATCTGTGTGATTATGCATACACTTGTGCCTGCAGAGTAATCCAGCTTAATAGATCAACAACAAAATAGCACTTTGCTAGAGACATTGTTTTCTTTTTTTATTTTAACTTTTCCAGCCACTTAATGGTTAACTCCAGTGCCCTTGCTGCCAACCCCTCCCTCCAAAAAAACCCCAACACTTCCTATTTATATCTCTGAATTAATCAAAAGGCTAACACTTCTTCCCTCTACATGATTAAAAATTAGGAGACCAAATTCGATAGTGGCGGCATTTTATAATAATAACCAATCTGGAGAACGAGACCAATGAATAATGGATCACGGCTCTGTTCTAGCAGTCCCTCTTTCTTTTTTCCCTTTTTTTCTTTCCTCTTCTCTCTCTGTCTCTCTTTTCTATGCCAGAGTTTGAATGGCGAAGTAATGAGTCCTCCTTCATCTGGTAAAAGTTACAGATGCTGAGAGCCACTGTTGATTTCTATTCATCAGACTCTCCCCTCCCCAACCAGATCTTCTGGTTAATGAGCCAGGAGCCAATCAATAATTCATGGCTACATGAATAACCAGGGGATGATAACCACTTATTTGGGAAGATGTAATCAGGACCTATTCTCTCTCTCTCCCTCACTTTGTGCTTTTTATCGCCTTATCAGCTCCTTCTGACTTGCTGCTAATCCAATAGACAGAAGCAGAAGCAGAACAATACATTAGAAAACAAGGTATTTACAGTATGTGAAAGAAAAGTAGTCCCATGCTCCAGCGTGTGTTTTCCCCTCTAACAACTCAGGTCTTTGGCAGTGCAGAGACAGATTGGGCAGCTTGGAAGAAATATTATTAGGACAGGCAGCTGCTGAAAAGTTTAGATTTCATTTAGCAAGATTGGCATTTTACAGATGTCAACAGGGAATATTAAGTGTCCCCATATGAAAGCTCCTCCGTCTAGTCCTGAGAGTTTCCTGTGAGGAAGGTGGGGGAGGAGAAGGGGGTTCTGCTACAGAAGAACAGATTTAGTGGAAATGTCATTGCTTAAAAATGCCTTAGGTGTCTCCATCAGTTCATAGCTCTCGGGTTGATAGGAGCCACAGAAGAAGCAGCTACACAGAAAGATCATTCTTTATCAGTTCCGACAGGAGGTGGTGTCTGTCTGTCGTGTCTGTCTACCTGTCTATCTATTGCAAATGGACCATGACCTCCATATGGTTATAGGGCTAAAATCACTAAAGCATGCCAGATCTCTTGAGATCCTCAGGTGAAAGGGCCAATTATTTATTCATAGCAGCATGCCCCTGGTTCACAGTGTGTGCCAGTGCATGTGTAGAAGATCACGGGGCCACGAACAGCCAAGGCATATCTGCTTACTCACCAGGAAAGAGCCTTTTGTGTAATCTTTACTACGTATAGGAGCGCAAGTTTTGAATGAGTAGGATGACGTGCTCCGTTACTAAGGTCCCTATGACTTTTACATTCAGCTGTGGCATAATTCCAGTTGCAGACAGCACTTCCAGCACCACATTCACTTTTTGAAGGGACCAGATTACCTTCACTTCTGTCTCCGAATTATAGGAACTTCTTGTCTTCCCTCCAGTGGTGCTCCACTTATTGTTTAGTACAGTTTGGACTTGAGGTGCCTCTCACTGGATTCAAGGCACCCTTCATCAGGCTCAAGGCATCCCTACATAATGTTTGCGAGTTGAATGGCACCTCATTTCAAAAACTAATTTGTATATTACGGTGCTTGCCTCTTTACACAAGGGATGGGCAGAAGCTGTTGGGGATCATCCAGGTAGGGTTGAACCTGAGCCTGGTTTATCTGCTTAGCTTATCTGCTTATGGCCTCACACAGTCACTTGTCTCCTAACAACACCTTTCAAAGGATCTGGTGGCACCCCAAGGTGCCCTGGCACCCTGGTTGAGAATCACTGGTTTAGAAGGATGGCAATATCCAGGAATATGCTGCTTTAGCTTCTTTTCCACAGCCATGAGGTCTGGTTGATTGTGTTGCATGGTCTCACTTGCAATGGTTAGTCTATACCAATACATTTTGGTTTCATCATCTTCCAGCCCTGATGGTATCCTTCATTTATGCCAAATTATTAGTATTACCGCTACTACTATAATTATTGTTCCTACTGGGTGCATCTACATGTGCAGTTGACTAATTGACTGACAAATAAAGCGTCACCATTTACACATGCTGATGCTTACTGTGCAGTCAGTGTTGCCACAGTGCTGGATAGGGTCGAGGCCCTCGGTGACTCAAGGCTTGGCAGGACTCTGCTGTGAGGGACAGAGCTTCCCAGATCCAAGCACTTGACTAATGCTGCCCGATTCTCACCTGCCATAACTTGATGTTGAAAATCTTACTGTCGGGAGGTGGTCTGTCCACTGAGTGTTTGTTCTAGGATTCATCCAGTTGGTTTTCTTCACAGGGCTCCTGCCTCTCCTTTACCCCATCCATACATGAACCAGTTGGGAATAGGTGGACCACTAGTGCATGTGGACCCTGAGGCCAGCTGGCTCTCTTGTGCTGCTCCTTAAGACCAGGTCCATCAGTAAGCCAGGTGCCCAGGTCTGCCTCTCAGGAGGAATAAATCAGTTCTCTTGCCTTATCCAACATCAATAAAGTTCTTACCCCACTCTGGGCTTACACTGGTTAATTAACTATGGCCTCTTTCGAGTCAACCTGGCCGCGACTCAGGCATGGGGTTAGACCCCTCCCTCAACGATCAATTAACAGCAATGAAAAGAAAGCAAATGTCCATCAATTTCCCTCGCTTAATCAGTTCTTGAGCATTTCTTCTGAGCTGGGGACTTTAAGTCTGCCCCTTTATGAGCTGTAAAGTCCTAAGCAAAAATAGCATTTAACTCTTACAGAAAAATAAAACAGCATGGCTTTGCCGTGCCCGGGTCCCCAGGCTCCGCAAGTGCGTGACTCATGTGCAGTGTTCCTGGCATCCTGGTGCTCCTGACCTTGTGGCACCTCTCAATATGTGGCCAAGGTTGGTGGTTATCTGGGAACTCCTCCAGGTCTTCAGGCTTAGAAGACAGCAGTGCTCTCCTGGTTTGGAGCCTCCCAGGGTTTCTCCTTGGTGGGACTCTGCTCTTCCCCTCCTGGCAGCTCTGCTCCCCCTTCTCAGTTTGTGTCAGGTTGTGGGAGTATGGCATCACTCCTAGCATGCTGCCTGACCCACATAGAGCAGGTAGAGATCAAATATGGCAGTGACTCCACTCACTGCTCTGGTATCATCTGCTTCATACCTGGACACAAGTGGTGCCAGTCTCCTGTTCTTCCTGAGCTATCAAGGGAAAGCTTCCCTTTTTCACTACAGTCAATTAGTCAACTTCAGGGTTAATTTGGTACCTGCAAATGCAGGTAGTAAATTAACCATGCGGTAGTGACTGCACAGTAGCCCACATGTAGATGGCCGACCAGGAGCAAATTTGCTGCCGGCGAGCCTGGGCAGCAGGGGGTGGGAGCACAATCTCCTCCCCCAGGAGCTGCCTGGTGCTGGGGTGGGTTCCAAGCTCAGAGCCTGGCTCGGACAATGTCCCCCTGCCTCAGCAACAGGCAGTTCCCGGCCCCTGCTCCAACCATAGAGCCGGGGCCAGGAGCTCCCTGCACCAGGAGAGTTCCCTGCACAGCCCTGGGCTGTCCCAACGTACAACAGGTCACAACCAGTCCTCAGGCACAAAGAAGCCTTGCTGGGCACAGGGCTTGTCCCCATGTGCACGGGGCAGGGGAGCTCTGCAGCAGCAGCTCCGCTGCTCCATGCACATCAGGACCCCTCCTGATGTGTACGGGGCCAGAAGGCAGCTGTCTCCTGGCGAGTCCCTAGGCTAGAACTCAGGGAGAGTCTGGAGCTCCCCCTGGCTGCTGCAGCGGGACAGAGCAGGGTGGGAGCAAATCTGCTCCCGAGAGGGAGCACAGCCAGATGTGCTCTGTCAGTAAGCCTACTGTGCAGTATTCTTACTGCAAATACTGTGTGGTAGCCTACTTTGAATTAATAGTATGTGTAGATGCCCCCAATGGGGAGAAATGTATTGCTGTAATTCAGATTGCTGGTAAGTGGTAAGTGCTTATTTCCATCTTCTGGCAGCATAATTGTCTTCTGATCATTATGTGTCCCATGAAGTTTAGCAGGATTCTTGATAGAGTGAACACACTTGTACTGTGATTCTTTCAGAATGGAAGTGACCCTACATGGGTTGTTTAGGTTAGATACTGTATCTACCTGTTATTTGGCTGTGCACAATCTTGGAATCTCCCCTGCATAAAACTAGAGATGTACAGCCCAAAGGCCTAGAGATGCCAGCCTTTGTGTATATTGGGGCGCACATCCAGCTCAAAACCCTGCCAAAAGTCACCAAAACCCAATCTGCTCTGGGAAAATCTGGGAAAATTTAGATAAAAGGTCCTGAAGATCCGGTCACATCTCTAGGCATATGGCCTGTGTGTTTCCACAGCAGAACAGGAAAAGGCCTTTTTCTCCTGAATATTATCAAGAATTCAAAATGTTTCTCTTCTTCAGCAGCGTGAACCCAAGACCTATTGAAATGTATCACAAACAAGCAAGCTAGTAAGTCCTGCAGTTGTCCCATGATCAAAGCAATTACCTGGGATGTGGGAAACCCAGGTTCAAGTCTCTTGTCATTATTAACCAGAACAAGGACTTGCTTAGCATGAGTGTCCTGGATCTCACATGAATTGCCTAATAGTTGAGCTACTGGCCGTATAAGTCTTTGTTTCTGTGAAAACATTGGTCTTGATTACGTGACACTTTCTTGATAAAGAGAGTTTCATTGAAAAATTACCACTAAGCTCTTTGTGACAAACATGTTGTGTGTTCAGTGTATATAAACAGATGCATATTTTACGTACACAGAGCCATGGACGAATAGCATTTATTGGAACTGGGCATAGTATCTTTGTGAAGATGTAGTAAATTTGCTGAAAAAGCAGTTTGGGGGAGATCAAAACTCTCTTCAAAGTAAAACCAAATTCAGGGAGTAATTTTAGCACAAAATAGAATAGGGAAGAATATTTTTCAAATGTCTAAATTTCTAATTTTTGTTCTGAAACACCATTTTCTTTTTCAGAATTTGCACAGGTGGATGGATTAAGTAATTTAGAAACAAATCAAAACATCATGTTTCAGGTCAAATTTTGTTTTGGATTCATTTTCAAGGTTTTGATTTAGCAGGGAGAGAGGCCTGCCTCAGTTCAATGTGATATCATTTACTGTTTTCCATATTTTTGGTTCCACCACTGCACCAGAAGCTCCACTATTCATACAGTTGTAACAGGTGTGTTTTGCCAATTTTGGGTTATTAGCGAGCTTGATTACTCTCTTCTCTTAAACTTAACCTTGCAGTGATGAAGCCAGGAATGATGTTCACAAGCATCTTTGGCCTGCTGAAATGAACCAGAAGCAGAGAAATATTTTGGGATCCAAGACTCAGATCCTCCCAGAGTGGAACATAGCATTACTCACAAAAGCAGGGCTTCACTAATATTTAAATTCCCTCTAGCCAAGTCCCCTAGGATAAGGATGGAGAAACATGCTCCACCTGCTCTGTCCTCTCTCTGGTGGAGAACAAAGTCTTACCTTGTACTGAACCATGTACTCGTGGGCGGTGATGACTCCCTCTCCTTCCTGTCTAGCCCATGCACATCACCAGGTCATCTGAGCACCGTTCCCTCCAGCCTATTCCACCATTCCCTCTTGCCTTCTGGCAATGTCTGTCTACACCATCTCCCACCTCATCTGTCTGTCATAAGGACTGTGCAAGCTGACTCTGAGAGGCACATGCAGTCTGAAATGTCTATTTGTGGTAAGGTGGGATTCACTTCTCTCTGGAGCATGCCTCACCCTCTCAGTAGCCAGCTTTGGTGCTGGGGAAAGGTGCTGGACTGGCAGACCAAGAGGCTCTGGATAATCCCCAAGCCAAGTACAAGACAGAGCAGCCACAGTCATGATGCCTTCCTGTGGCCATCCACGTGAAACCACTGAGGCCAGTGGTTTCACGTGGCCTTCCTGTGAGCTGCAAGACATCCCTCCATGGGATGAAAGGGCTGTTAAGACTCCAGATCCCCTTGAGTCCTCAGCTTTTAGGCTGCAAATTATAGTTAGCATCAACTATGTTGATACTGTTTGGAGATGCAGCCTTCCTCCCCTGAGTCCCGAGAAACCTGACTGTGAGCTGCACAAGTCATGTCACCCTCAACCTGCCTTTGCCCCATTTTTCTCACTCTGAAGCTTTGCTGAAAAACAGTTCATGGGCCTACAAATGGAAGAATTCCAGGTCGGTGAAAAACTGAGCTAGGCTGCAGCCAGTAATGAGGGACACCCGCTTGTAGTAGGCTGTCAGACTAAGACAGCTTGGCTGATGTAGCATTCAAAGGAAGGCTGAGATCTTAGGCATCTCTCCGACACCCAAAGCAAAATCCCTCTTCAGAGAGGGAGATACTAGAAAAACTTCCTTCAAATGAATGCAGAATGAGGGCGTCGCCATCCAGATGAGTAGGACCCTATGTGTAATGAGAGGGAGGAAGTACAGTGCCTTTGATATATTAAAGCAGCAGTGGAACCAAAAAAAAAAAAAAAATTTCCTTCCTCGTGACTAAGTCTGTTTTGGGTCCATGGCTTCATTTGCTAGTATGAATTAGGATTATTCCAAACCTGCGCTATGAACTACCACCATTGCTTAGAAACTCCCTGCATATGGGTAGAAACCTTCATGGTGGCACAGAAGCTAAGGTGCCCAAAGGCACTGCACTCGTCCATGGGATTGACATGTCATGTGCCTCCAGTGTGGGATCTGCATGGAGGCTTTTTTTGTCACGGTTCTGGTTTGGGGTGAGCCGGAGCAAATTACTTTACATGTACACACACCAGCCTGCACATCAGTTGTGGCCCAGCACTCAGGATGCCTGCCTAAAGCTAGAGAACATTATTCATTCAAGGGCCTGTTCTGCAGCAAGCTGCCTGTATGGCCTTATTCAAATCACTTTGAGTTTCTGCCATCTCTTAAATGTGGGTAAAATACCATTTCTCAGTTGGTTCTTCACAGGGGAACTGTGAGGAAAAAATCATGAGCCAGTATTGGTGTTGTCATACAACTGAGGTCCTGTATGTTGAGCATGTCTTTTTTCTGTAACTAGGCCCTTCCCCTGTTCTAGCACTCCCACACCAGGGTGGGTTTGAAATTTGAATCCAGAGACATGACTTTGCATACACACACACACACACACACACACACCTCTCCCCCCTCCGCCCCCCCCCCCCACACACACACATGCACACACACACTGTTCCAAATCCCGATCCAGCTCAGACGGCATGACGTTGTGTCAAATGCCCACGGGAACAGAGGGTTAGATTGCATCTTAATTTTGTGTCATGAGGAAAATCACTTTGGGAAGCTGGCAATGAGGCCTCCAGTCTGAGACAGCTGGTACCAGCAACTCCAACTGGTGTAAATCAGTGTAGTTCTATTGATTTCCATTCGCATTACGGAGAATGTTGTGCCTTTTCCCACTGGATCAGCCAGAAATCCTGGGCCAGATTCGTTTCTGGTGTAGTTCCACTGAATTCAGTCACTTTTCTGCTAGGGATGAATTTGCCCCATAGTCCGGTTGTACAAAGTCATCTCTCCTTGTCACTGTGTAAAATGGACTGAAATTGTGCTGGCTCTCTGCTGTTGTCTGTTCTATTAGACTGAGCACCTTGCTTTGCTTTGCTCATATCGCTCTTGAACGGAGAAGAGTAGATTGCCTGACAGTTCTCCCCCTGGGGCCCTCAATAAAATTCGACGTGTGTATTTTGGTAGGTGAGCCCAGTCAGCAACATTATAAATAAATGAATGGGGGAAATGTGCTGTGGTTGGGTCTAATGTTCTGAGCCATTTCAGCCATGGTCGTAATAAAGGTTTCAACACAAAATTCTCCACCAATATTTACTGCCTCCTCAGCCATCTGAGCTCCCTGGGAACCAGCAAATAAATGTCAGGCAGGAATATCCCCTCCCCTTATCTTGACCCCACAAACTACGGACACAAATTGCAGGTGGATGAACCTCTTCATTTCAGTTTGAATCATTTCCCAGCAGTGGTTCGACAACACATGTGCCCCTCTCTCTGGTGGATGGTGGAGCCCTCGGGCTTCCAGTACCAAACTCACCGACACATTAAAATAGATATGAGTCGCCCCTACAGAACAGACTCACTAAGCCACAGCTCCTCAGAGCATCCCCCAACTCAGGGACAAATCCCTTGCAAGCTGCGACATAATCAGGTCTTTACAGGTGAGTGAAGCCAACCCCATATTGACTCTCCACCCACCAATCTTTCCAGTTTCTCCTCTCCTCCAGTCTAGTGCATAGTATTAAAACACCCTTCCTGCATTGCAGTCCATCTGCAGTGGAGCGTGCAGTTTCGGGAGTGGGATTTCCATGTGCCCTACTTCCGCTGCCTAAGGATCGTCCCTACATGCCCAGTTCTGCGACTGCCGTTGTTCTCATCTTTGCTGCAGACTCTTACAGAGGAGCAGCACATGCTGTTCTCCCCATAACCGCACAGAAAACTCCTTTCACTCTGAAAATGTATATGCTCTGCTTTGTACATGGTAACACAGTGTTGTGGATTTGCCCTAGCAACCTCGCAGATTAGGCCTCATTTTCTTTTGTTTAATCTCTGACTACCCTCAATGCATTGATCCATTCCAGCCCCTTTCCCTCTGGCTCCTCTGAGGAGAGATTTCTTCTCTACTGCACACGTTTCCCTGTACAATCGACTTTTCATCTCATTTTAGAGCTCAGCTGAAAAACTATCCCTTATCTCCTCTCTCTAAACTTCTTGAATATTCACCAGGCTCTGCTGCCATGTTTGATTTGACTCTGGGACACGGTCTATATGTAAGCAACAACAGAAAATCAAGTAGTAGTGTACTAAATTGGGCCATATTCTGCTGTCAGCCACAGGTCCACTGTAACTACATTGGAAGTTGCATGGATATGCCTGACAGCACAGTTTGGCCTGTGGTTACTAGTGTCTTTGCATGCACCCAGCTAAATACCAGTTAGAGGCATAGAACTTGACAGCATTGGACATCTCCGCTTTAGCTTGTAAACCACATCCTCTCCTTGTGTGCTTTCTTTGCAGTTCCACCAGATGACCCAGTTATCATTGGGGGACCGGTCATTAGCATGAGAGCAGGTGATCCCTTGAACCTGACCTGCCATGCAGACAATGCCAAGCCAGCAGCCTCCATCATCTGGATGCGGAAGGGAGAAGTTGTCAACGGAGCTACCTACTCCAAGGTCAGAAATGCAGGGGGTTGAAATTGGAGCATAATTCAGGGGCTCTTTGACTCATTTCACAAAGGTAGCCTAACTCGGCACTGCTCTTAGCAGTATATCCAGCGAGGGCAAAGGCCAGCATGTCCCACCCAGGCTCTGCCCGGGTCCACAGGCACGCTCCAGACCTGGAGGTTTCTCTGGGTTTGTCCTCAAGCATTTGCAGGCCTACCAGAAACTGGGGGCTTGAGAGTGCGTACAGAGAAAGAAGACTGCACTGTTCACTGACATGTTTCCAGGTTTGGAGCGTGCCTGCGGGTGCAAGTAGGTGAGTCCTGCTCATCCTCATCCTCATCCTCACCAGGACCAGCTGTCAGCATGGTGTAGACAAGCCCTTAGAGTCCCTTACGCTCATACCCATTTGGCGTTGTGGAATCTGTGTCCATTAGTTGTGACTTCTGAACATGACTCTGAACAAAGTTGAGTAAGGTATATGGCAAGAAAAGCAACTACCATGAAGAAGTAAGAAGGGTCTGAATTTGACTGTCTGCCTGCCTCCGGCTCTTAGTTCTTCAGCTCAGGGAGCTGTTATCTAAGCATCTATTTGTACCTTCTGTGAACTCCCTACGTCTTACCTGAAAGCACAATGTGCCTCAAATCACCCCGAGATACTGGCTCAGTATTGACTTGAGACAGGAAATCATCAGTGCATCTTTCCAGCATCTCCCTGACAAAGATTGGCCAGAATGACAAACAGCTTTTATGCTGAAGAACACCCTTTTTAAATGGAAATTTTCCATGAAAATGTGTTGACATTCTCCGCATTTGTAATTTGCAATGTGGTGCCTTTGTTGGGCTTATTTTTAGAAAATGATCAAAAGTGTTAGCAAAACAGATATCAACATTTTTTGTTTTGTGTTGTTAACTAAAAATCTAGGGCTTGGTAAACTGAAAAAAAAAATCTATAATCACTTGATATTTTCAATAAAAATTTACCCAAAAAAATAAATATTTGCAAAAAATTCAAAAGGCAAAAGTTGGGTTGGTTTCAGCCCCTTTGAAATGAAAGTGACTTTACACATTTGAGTTCCTTTTTCTTTTTTTTGCAAAAGTAGCTTTTTAAAAAAAAAAAAACAACTAGTTTCACCCTCGAAGTCTTCCCTTCCGGTTACCCCTCAGGCAAGAGCCCAATTAGCTTGGGACAGCAGATAACCTCTTACTGTCTGAAGCAGTCTCCACTGCTACTGATGTAACTCTGTTACAAGTTCTGGGCATACAGGATTGTGGCATTATAAAAATTGGCCTAATGTGAGTTAGCCCTGTGTTGATCCATCCTAGTGACAGATGTTCCCAAAGAACCACTGAGCATCATAACCCCTGCAGCAGGGAGAACCAGGTCCTTTATTAAAATGATTTTCTCCTCTGACTCTTTCCTGGGCTTGTCTCTGGGAGTAGATGATATGGGAATCAGTTGAGCCTTGCCCTTCACCCCCCATCTAGGTATTGGTTGTTCCATTAAATATGACTCAATGTGAACAGGAATAACCAACCAGGAAGACTACGGCTACAAAGCCTCAGGCATCTACCTGAAGGTCACACTGCCCTGTCTAGAGATGATGGAGAGTTTCACAGCAACCTGAAAGATGGAGCTCCAGTCAAGGAGGTGGATGAGGAAAAAGTGCTGCCTCCCCAAGTGTAACACATGTCAGGCAGAGGGCAGAAAGGGCTGCTTGTTCCCTTGGTTGATATTCCCAGTCCAGAGTGAGCAATGACCTCTGCTAGATATAGGTGCCTAAATCATAGTGAGGTACCTAAATACGCATGAGAATCAAGGCCAAAAGACTTTGGATCATCTGGAACTTGTCCACAGTAGGCTTTAAAACAAAGTACTGGACTATGCTTAGCCATGCCAAAGTAAACCTGGAGTCACTGCACTCAGGTTTGTAAGGAGCAATGTAAACTGGATCCCATAGGGATGAGGGATCGGGGTTGGACATGGGGCGATGTGATTACACTGTGTGTGTCTGTGTGAGAAGTCAGGCAGCAGCATCTGCTCATGTTGGCAGCTGGAAAACAGGGACTAGCAGTTTCATTAGTCAGTGAGAGGCCTGTGAGAGCATTTCAGGAGAGGTGGATACAGGGCAGAAGGGTGCATGGACAGTGCTGGCCAGGGAACAATAGGCAGGTTTGCAGACATGGAGAAGCCTGTTCCAGGCAGCAGAGGTGGCAGCTCCCAGGAACAGAATTTTAAAGGCATCAGACAGGCACTGGGAAGGAATAACTACTCCAGCAAACAGACATTCAGCAGGCAGGTGGATGGGCCCACATGAGCTGCGTGGCCTCGCACTGCCCCCTGATGTTGCTATGTTCTGTGTGTGGTGCAGGCTGTAACTTCTCAGCAGCATCTCTCCCTGGTGGGTGGTGCTATTACTGTCTGATATAGATCGTTTCTCTTAGAAAACAGCTACAAATGCTGCCAGACTGTCTTGCAGGGAGGTTTCGCATTTGAGGAAAGACTACACCACAGAGATCATTCTGTCCCCTAAATGGCATTTAACCAGGGTTTTCAGGCAAAGCTATAACATAAACATGAGCACCGTCTCCTTTACTGGGAGTATCTACACATGCATTAATGTGCTTTTACTAATGCACATTAACTATAGTACCTCCAATATGAGGTACTAAATAAATGTGCATTAGGCTGCACTAATGCACAGTAGCACAAGTGCATACTTTTTAGGTTATGCTTAATGGACAGTGGCCTAATCTACTGTGCATTAGCATATTAGAATGATTTTTGAATAGGCTACTGCACATTAAAGCACATGTGTAGATGTGTTCACTGTGTATTTGTTGGAAAGGAGCTTAGTTCTCATAGAAGCAGAGGGCACAGTGTGGTGCTTAGATACCCTGGTGACAGCCCCCTATACAGATACCCTCTGGCCCATGCCTCTTGTTGGCCCATCCTACCCACCCTGCATCCTCAGTCCTGGCAGGGCCTTCCCAGCCTGTCTTGGAGCACCTGCTGCTGTTCCTGTCATGAGCCTTGATCCAGCTCTGCCAGCATACTGGGACACTAGGATGCTCTGCTGCTTCTCTATATGGCATAAAGTGCACCATCAGCAAATTTGCAGATGACAGCAAGCTGTGGGGTAGTAGTAGATACTCTGGAAGGTAGGGCTAGGATTTAGAGTGACCTAGACAAATTGGAGGATTGGGCCAAAAGGAATCTCATGAGGTTTAACAAAGTATGGAACAATCCCATGCTCTGGTAGAGGCTGGAGCTGACTGGCTGGGCAGCAGCTCTGCAGGAAAGGCCCTGGGGGTGACAGTGGACAATAAACTGATAATGACCCAGCAGTGTGCCCTTGTTGCCAAGATATCCTAGGCTGCATTGGTAGGTGTGTTGCCAGTAAGTCAAGGGAAGTGATTATTCCCCTCTATTCCGCACTGTGTTCAGTTTTGGGCCCCCCAGTACAGAAAGGATATGGACAAATTAAAGATAGTCCAGTGGAAGTCAACAAAAATGGTGAGGGCGCTGAGGCACATGGCTTATGAACAAAGGCTAAGAGAACTGGTCTTGTTTAGTCTAGAGCAGAGAAGACTAAGAGGGGATTTAATAGCAGCCTTCAACTACATGAAAGGGGTTCAAAAGGGGATGGAGCTGGTCTGATCTCAGTGGTGGCAGATGACAGAACAAGGAGCAATGGTCTCAAGTTGCAGCAAGGGGAGTTTAGGTTAGATATTAGGAAGAATTTTCTCAGTAGGAGGGTAGTAACATACCCATGGTTACCCATGGATGGAAACTCCATCCTTGGAGGTTTTCAAAACATAGCTCAGCAAAGCTTTGGCTGGGATGATCTAGTTGGAGATGGTCCTGCTTTGAGTAGGGAGTTGGACTAGATGACCTCCTGAGATCCCTTCCAAACCTAATTTTCTACAATTCTTTGATTCTATGATAGTTCAGCCCAGTCCTGACCTGAAGCACATGTTGCTAATTGTGCCAGAAGAGACTTCGGGTCTGGCATTAGTCCTGATTGGGCTAGATATCAGGCTTCTGCATTCAAACATGTGAGTATAGTTCTTGCACACTTACCCACTCCCTTACTTTTATGCTATGTCCAGTTCCCTGGCATGAGCTGGGCCTGCAGTACTGTCACGTTGGGACACTGAAGATCTCCAGATGGTGAGATCTAGAGCAAGGAGAGCATTCCAAAATGGACCTTGGTGCCCAGAAACCAAGATGTCACTGTTGTGCATGATGGGAGACAGCTGGAGCACTCATCCAAATGAAAAACATGCCATGGTACCCAGGCAGGTAGCTCTGTCCCACCTCAGCACTATTGCCAGTTCCTTCCTTCTACCACTGCAGTAGCTGCCATCTCACCAAAAGTGATAGCTCCCAGCCCTGTCTGAGACCCGAGGTACGGCAACACAAGATGCTAACTGTGCAGTAGCTGAATAATACTGCACAGTAGCGCATCACAGCACCAACAATACTAATATGCTGTTGGGCAGTATTATAGGCTGCTGTGCAGTAGTGTCACTTAAAAGGTGTGTGCCAGCGCTACTGTGCAGTAACTCTGTTTATTGCAAATGTATTTATTACTTGATTATACAAGTACTAAATAAATGCACAGTAGCCACTGCACAGTAACTTCTCCTGTAGGCATGCCCACTGGGTCCTACAGTGGGTAAGAAAGAGCCCTGAAGAGATCTATGCCCTCCAGAGAGGGAAGGAGGATAAACTTCCTTGGGTGTCTGATGTTCTCCAGCACAGCTCACAAGGGCCCAGGACAACCCAAATGAGACCAGAGGAAGGATCTTAGTGAAGTCTCTCAGCCAGTGAGGCTAGGGAGCCATGACCCAAGACCGGGGTGACTACTGGGGCACAGACTGCAGGGAAGGTGGTGGATGCTCTTGCCTGATATAAGTGGAGAGTCCAAGACATGCAGGAAGGCAGCAGAGGATGGACCAGGGGGAACATGCTGCCTGGAGTCTGTGGGAGAGAAGAAGTCTGGTCTGCAAGCTGAGGAGGTCCAGAAGCTAGTGGGGTAAAGATGAAATGTGGAGAGGGATCCACAACAGCTGATGAAAGCAGGGCTTCGGTGCCACAGGGGAATGCAGTCCATAAACCGAAGTGAGAAGGGGAGAAGCAGGACCAGCCTCAGAGGAGTAGGGGAGAGATGTACCCATTTAAGCAGAGAATGGCAAGGTGAGGGCAACCTTGGACAGCTCTATCCCCAGTGGATATCGCAAGGGATTGGAAACGCACTGATCTCCCTTACAGGGCATGACACACAAAACCTAACTTGATTTCAGCCCTGGAGTTAGTGCTGCCCCCGAACTCTTTTCCATCCACCTGGCTTCTCACACCAAGTAACCAGCCTTGTCCTGCAGGCCTTCTGGCTGCTGTCTCAGAGTCCCAGATCCAGTTTTCATAGGCCACATGCCCTTTCCCTTGTCACTGTCTGCTCTGCAGTTAATTCCTGCTTTGATTGCGCCCAAGCTCAAAGACATTTCATGTCTCCTGCTATCAGCAGGTTCTTAGCCAATGTGTTGCTGAACACTGTGGGTGAGTTTAAATGCCCTACCTGCCAGGAGCAAGTCTGTTTTGGCAAGAACAAATCCACCACCCACGTTCCCTTTTCACACCCTGCTCTCCCAGCCCCTGCAATATCACCTCCCCTATTAGCGTGAACACGGTCTCTGTATTGCAACAAGCCATGTGGAGGATAGAAATATGAAGTCAAACTACCCTTGCATGCCCTCATCTCCCAGCATGCAGTGCAACAGACAGCACTAATTAAAACTGAAAAAGACTGACCTCTCCCTATACCAGTTCGGGTGAAATTAATTAAAATCTAGGCCATTCACATGTAATCTTTTGTTGCTAACTCCAATCTCTCCAAACCCTTCTGTCTTCTGTGAGCTAGGTTGGTCCTTTCCCTGGGGAATCAAGGGTTAAGCCCTCTCCATTTCCAACCAGCCAATAGCTGTTGGAGAGGAAGAATAACAATCTCTTTTTTTTAATATCTGTGTTTGTGTTTGTATTAATTCCAAAGCCAAGCACTCACACTGCATACAGACTGCAGATCCATCCCAAATGAGATGCTGAGACTTCCTGTGCATCTTAAGTAGGTGATGTGGAAAGGTCTCAGAGGAGGAGGCTTTGTCCCATCCACAGTGCATTCAGAAAGGATGGTTTCATACTACTCAGGGCCAGTAGGAACAGGGCAGTGTCTTCAATTATCTTAATTTAATCACAGCTCTCATGAGAATTCATGTTCCATCTTCTGTGTAAGCCCCAGTTCTTGGAGTCAGAAGCCCAGCAGAACAGGTCTGACTTGTGCTGTTGTTGGGTTTGCAGAGCTACTGGAGGGGCATAAATCTGCCCTGCCTTGCAGAAGATTTTTACTCAAAAACACAAGTCCCTTTCATAAATTCCTTCCTTTGTGTAATGACAGCATTGGGCTTTTTGAGGCGAGAATCATCAGCATCCAAGCAGTAAACATTTTTTCCCAAAACTTTTTTCAATTAAAAATACACATGCATCAGCAGTAAAACATTTGAGAATAGGAACTGAGTTTGTTGCCTTTCTATTTAAAACAATTCCAAAATGCATTCTGGAAAGTTTGATGTGGCCAGTTGTAACATTTTCAACATGAGGCGTTTTGTTTTTTCAGCTTGAAGCACCTTTCCATTTTGAAATATCTTTTCATTTGATTTTTAAACATTCTTACGTGGTTAAAAACCTGAAATCTAAACAAAGTCTCTTGATCAACCCAAAATGAAATTGTTGTCAGATTATGATTTGTTGGAAAGTTTTGAACTGATTTGTTTTCCACAACTCTTAAATCACCAACATGGATATTAATATCTCATCAAGCTCTAATTACATACAAAGTACACCCCCATCCAGGCTCATTTGCTCTTCTTGTGGCCTCAGGTGTCCTTTGGGGTGTTCTAGGTGGTGGTTATTCATTAGTATTAGGCTGCACTACAGATCTTTTAATTAACACTACAAGTTCAGTTCATAAGATAATACTCTTGGTGTAATATATTTACAATTTTTTAAGGTATTTGACTTGGGACTACATGATATTTTGATTAAGGAAAACAGAAAGATACAAAATTAACCTGCCAGACATTAAATGCATTAATTGACATTGTAAATAGGGTATTATGACCACATACGTGTGATTCTAGTGATGGACCAGTTTTTGATCCTGCACTCATGTTTTGTCAATGACCTGAAATACTCTGTCCACTTCTGGTGTCTACCATTCACAAAGGATGTTCCATTATCAACAAAAAGGTTGAGATATGATTTGATCATGATTTGTAAGCCCCAACTTGGATCTTCAGTCAAGGAGACCAAAATCCAATCACTGGGTAAAACTAGGCAAATTCAGACAAGAAATTAGGGACAAATTTTAGGGCATTTAACTATTAGATGCCCAAGGCCAAGGGTTGGGGTAGATTCTCCACTGCTAGCAATGATAAAATCAAGAGTGGATGTTTTCCTGGCTCTGGTTCAAATAAGAATTACTTCTTATGAATTACTTCATAATGGCCTGCATTATGCCAGAGGTCAGAGTGCATGATCACAGTACTCCCGTCTGGCTTCATGATCTATTGAACTATGAATCAGAGGGCAAATAACACCATAGCTGCTGCCCTGCACTTGGTATTCTAGGACAAAAAGCTAAACTGAACACTTTGATTCTTCACTGACCTGCAGATCATGTCAGCATTTGCACCAGTGCACAGTGGGTGTGAAACACTAACAAATCTGAGTGGTTACAATTAACACCTATCATACACTGGTGCAAACGTCTGCACAGCTAGCATTTGACAACCTTTGGCAAGGCAAGTCCTAGACATATGGTAGCTCTGGGACATGGTGCTGTCATGCCGTGGAAGCTGGTGGCCTCAACCCCATCCTTTCACATTAGCCCTTGCAGAACTCTTTATACTGCTCCTCAGTGATATCTTTAATATTCCCTCTCATTAGCATGCACTCCCTGTCTGATTGACCTAAAGTAAATGTGCAGAATGAAAGCAAACTCAATAATAATAATTAATTAACACAAATATTAATTCTCATTATGTCTGGTGAGGTAGTTACTGCAGGGCAGCTCAATCCCCCATGGAGAGTTCAAGAGGTGGGTTCACAAAGGGCTAATTCTCCAAAGGTTACAAAGTGAGTCACTGGGAAACCCAGAAGCAGAAGCCGGGAGACTTCAGGCCTGATTCTGACAAGTGATTTCATGCCCACGGTGGATTTGGCTTCTCTGCTCAGTTCTCTGCTATAAGCAGCAAACCACAAATATTCCTCCTCACCTTCACTCTGAGCAAACAGGGAAATGCATGGCAAGAATGGGTGACTTTATGCTTCTTCCCAGTCTCCCAGGTGCTGCAAATTTTGGGGGGAATCTTGTTACTCCTCATAGCACTGAGATGTGTCTTATCCTTGTGTTATTGCTGGCTTCTATGCAGAGCAGATGAGGAATGCAACTATATCAGCATGGCAGCTTTTCACACTCATTTTCCACAGGTGTAAAAGGCAGCACAAGGTGCAAAAAACAAGACAGTGCTTGATTCCCTGCTAGCCCTCTCATGGCCTGCTCACAGGAAAACACCAGCACCCCCTTCTTGGGTTGGCGAGTGAAATCAATCTCCACAGAATTGAGATCCTCAGGTGCGCAGCACAGCAGAGTTTTAGAGAAGCAGATAAGAGTCAAGTAGCCAAATCCCACTGAAATTCACTGGAATTTGCATCTAACTCCCACACGGCTACTTTGTGAACCATGAGAAGTGCAGTTCGATAGGCTATTATTGCGTTTGCAAGCTCGTGAGGGCTTGGACTGATTGCCTCTGTGTTTGTACAGTCTAGTACAAAACCACTATTTTGGTGGATCCCTAGGCACAACTGTAGTAAGCATGATTAGTAAATAGTATGGAAGAGAATGCCTCTTTCAAGGAGTGTTAATTGACTCTTACTTTCTTCCATCCCTACTTCTTCCCCCCCACAGACTCTCCTCCGTGATGGCAAAAGAGAAAGCATTGTGAGCACGCTCTTTATTGCGCCATCTGACATTGAGACTGGAGAAAGCATTGTCTGTCGCGCCACTAACAAGGCCATTCCTACTGGAAAAGAGACCTCTGTCACCATCGACATACAGCGTGAGTAAATGTGATCTCTGCCTACTATTAACATTGCAGTGGCACGCGAATATCCACTCAGTGGCCACGTCCACACAAGATGCTGACTGCACAGTCATTCCTGCGCTGTCTTTTAGTACTTGTACAAATAAGTACTAAATGACCATGCAGTAATCTGAGTTATTGCTCAGCAGCACCAAAGAATAGTGTTTCTGTGACGCTGGCTGTGCAGTAACGTCTCGTCATGGTTGCTGCCACGTGACACTACTGCGCAGTAGTCTTGGGCTACTTTGCAGTCAGCATCTCCTGTAGATGTGGCCAGTGTGACTTGACTCAACCAAGGCTGGGAATGTTCCTGGACTTATTCAAACCACCAGCTTTGGAGCCAGGAAGAAATTTTGCCCCCTGGCAAATAGGCAGGGACCACTGGAGATGTTTTGCCTGCCTATTTAATGTGGAGCGTGGTCCATTTCCTAGGCTCTTCTGGGTGTATTTCACCTAACAAATCCCCTGCCACTTCACTAGCTCAAGGCATGGATGGGGCCACTGGTCTCTCCTGCAGGACACTGGAGTTTTGAGGCTTTCTGTTTTTTGTAACAAACATCCTAGTTTGATACAGACTGTGAGGGTGCTTTGTGTTGTGGCATACAGGAGGAGCCAAACCAAGCCTTCTGTTGTACCTTCTCAGATTCAACATCTCTTCCATACTGGCAGGTGATTGCGGGGGTGCTTAGATATCCGCATGCCTGTGCTTAACCAGTCCTCTTATGGCAGCATTTGGCTATCATTGGCCACCAATGGTATGCTGGTACCAAGCCGGCCTGTTAGGATGGTGTCTACCAAGCAAGGGCTTGTCTGAGGCCACCCCCTTACAAACCAGTTCATTCTTATGTAGCACAGTATGGGCAGGATTTGAATCAGCTACCTAGAGCTCTGTGTCTGAGTTTAAAGGGACTTCAAAGCAGCATCAGATTTGTCATCACCTGCTGTTGAGATTCTGTTAGTTAGGGAGAAAATTTCAGGGCTCAGGAAAATGTTTTAAAGGGAGGTGTGATATTCCCTGCCAGCACATGACCTAACCCACAATACAGAACTTTTGTAGACTTATTAGTTCTTGCATTCAGGCTCCCGGTGACAGTCCAGTTTAACACAGTCTGTTTAGAGCTCAAGTTTTCCAGGTGCCTTAAGAGAACAAGGCTGCCTAGACTTTCCCAGAGAGCCACTAAGCAAAACTTTCCTTCCCTGGAAATTGAGATACATCTTGAATCCCACACTTGTTCCTTTTCAATATCTGTTGCCATAGGGCCTCTCCTGCCCCTTCTCCAGCCCCACTTCATCTGCGCACACAATTCCTGCAGCTGTATTTACCAACAATTTGCAATTGCAGGGTGTTAAATATTAGCATGCCAGCTGCTTTCCTGAGTCCAATTAAGACTGGCTGAGCAAACTTGAGCACAGCATAAAATTCTGCATTTAAGACTTCCAGCTTTTCTGCCAGAGGATTAACAGGCTCCCAGGTCTCTCTGTAGTGTGTCCTGACAGAACCAGCAAGATAAAATGAGATAATGGCACGGGTTATTTCACAGCCGGCAAACAGTTACAACAGCTACGGACATACACACACACACACACACAGAACAACACAAAGCAAGAGACATCATTATACTGCACTGTACAGTACCAGGAAGACAACGTGAGCTGAATCGCTGAATCATTGGTGGAGTCTGTTTCAAAGGAGAAAGACCCAATAAAGAAGACCAATTTCTACTCTGAGCCATTAAATACACCATGCTGTGAAAGTAATAATAATAATATCCCATCCAGCTATTAAAAGAGTGTTGTTCTTAATAGGCTGTAATGAGGATATCAATTTACCAGTGCTGGATGGATGATGGAGGGATATAATAATACCATGATATATTAATCAGCCTGTACTGGGCTGAATTTACCCCTAAAAGGAGACCGGGATCCAGGGTCTGTGCATGTCTCAGGCATCACACACAGAGCCTAAGTCTGCACTGCCTTGCAGCATGAGGGATGGATTTTCTGATCAGCTAAATTCATTCTGCATCGATCATGAATCACCCACAGATCACCCTGCAATAACTACCCCTTTGGAGGGGACATCTCTACTATTATGCAGCTGGGGAAGGCAGCATAACCAATCTAATCCCTGCTGTCCTCATGGCCTGAGCAGGAGAAGAGGGTGTAGCCAAACTCAGCTGTGCCTGTTCCCATGTGGAATTACCTCTGGGCCCCTGACTGCTAGGGGCAAGTGACCAGGCTCCTGCAATCACAGCTGGGTCGCCACAGTCACCACTGTCCTCTCAGGTGTAGCAGAGTCTGTGTTGTCACTGCCATCCCTCCACCCATCTGCCTGTATCTCATCTTCTGTCCACATGCTCACATGGCCCATGTCCTGGCAGCTCATGCACAAAGCAGGTATGAAATGCTGCCCAAACAGGAAGGTAGTGCTCCACACAGCTGCTTTGCACTAGCAGAAGTGGAGACACAGGATGAAGCATGACAGCATGGAGTCAAGCCTGACAGTACAGGGCTGGTTGCATGGTGCATGGGGCTCTGCACAGGATTCTGTATTGAGATGGAGTGAGTGCAGACAATCAGCATGAGGCCTAACCTGAGGAGCAGGACTTCCTTAGGGGGCAACTTTCACCCGATGGGGGATGAACGTATGAGGCTCTACTTCCAACAATAGCTCAGGTTTCAGTCATCAGCCTTTTATCTCTAAGCTGAAATTTTCCAGGTCTCTGCCAGATGGTGATCTTCTTTTCCCCGCCCCGGCAGCTTGAGCAAAAGAGATGGTGCCCTTTTTGGAGCGAGGAGGTAGTAGAGAGCATTCACAACCCCCACTTCAGGAACAAGGGAATGTAGAGAAGGCTTTCTTGGAGCTGCTTCAGCAAACCCAAATGCCTGGGGCTCAACAGCTAAAATCGGGCTTGGAGAGAAGCTGCACTAAAGAGAAGGATGATGAGGGATCCCAAAGACACAGCTCTTCATTTGAAGATAACAGGCTGGGCCTTATTCCCAGTTACAGAGCAGCTCACTTACACCCCATGGACAGCGTAAAGAGCCCTTTCCACAAGTCTAATTTCACCTTCCTTAAGGATTCTTTGCACTGGCGGGGGAGGAGGAAGCTTAGTGCCGCTGAGAAGCAGGAGCTAGTCAGCCTGTCCCACCCGAGTCTGAGCCCATGCTGCACTGTCACGCTGGCCCTGATGCAGAAAAGCACTTTCATAGGTAAGCAGCCCATTGACTGTGATGACACCAGGATCAGAGCATGCAGCCACTTGAGAGATTAGACTCGTGCTATCTGATGCTGTGGGCATTGGCGTGTATCATGCATGATGGTCCTGCTGCATTCTTCAGCCTGAGACGAGCTGCAAGCAAGCCCTTGCTCCATTCGCTGCCATCCTGGGTGAGGGTCTGTGCGGTGTCCTTATCAGAACCTGCAGCTCTGGAACCAAGGGGCCAAGGTGACTTAAAGTCGTCTTTGCACTCTCCAGATCCTGGGCTGCTCTGGGGGCTGGAAAGGGAGCCAGCTTTCCAAAATAAAGACAGTCCTGGGAGCCTATGTACCTTCCAGTGACCTGCCCAGACAGCCCTGTCATCCTTGCACTGCCCAGAATCCTTCTACAGCCCACCTTTCCCTCCCTCAGCCCTGCTTTCAGCACGGCCGGCCATGCAAGGGGTTCCTTGGAGGACAGCCTTATCGAGTGTTTTATAGTACCTGCACCAGAGGAGTCTTTCCTCCAACAGATATTGGACTTTCGTGGCCCCTTAATGCAGAGGTGAGCATCTCGCCCCCAGTGAGGGACAAAATATTCCAGGAGTCTAGATAAATCCTTCTGGCTTACAGAGGATCTTTTTTAACCCTAGAAAAATGTAAAGGGACAGACTTAAGCACCTTTATGTCAGAAAATGTCCCCATTGCATGCTGCTCATACAGCCGTAGCTCTGCTTCTCATGTGGGCTCCACTGGGAGACTGTAGGTATTGCCTGGTTGCCCTGATTTCTGCACAGCACTGTGCAAAAGCAGCAGTGATGGGCAGGGATTTCCTGATGAACATTTTTCTTTTGGCAATGCCAGTTTGTCAGAAGAAAAATGTTTTGCCTCAGTATGTCAATTGTGATGGAGTTTTATATGAGGAAAAAATGGACAGGAGTGCTCTGAGAAGGTTGAAATGTTATATTTTGACCTTTTCAGAATGGAACATTTCAGTTTCCCATTTTGAAATGCCTTTTGATTTCAATATTTATTATTTTATATTAGATTTTTTTTTAATTGAGAAGGGCTTGGATGTTTTGCTCCCAGGACCTCATTAAATGGGAAAATACCGGATTTATTGGGGATGGTTTATTTTAGAACAAGAAAAAATTATAAATCTTGGGATGTCTTGTTCAATGGAAAATCCAGCTCCTGCCCACTCCCAACATCACACCATGGCTCCACATGTTGTTACATGACAAGAGCCATGGAGAAAGCAGAAAGAAGAACCATTTTAAGAGATGGAGAGTTTGCACATGTCATCTACTAGACAGGAGGCAGAGGGAGTGGACCCCATAGACGTGAGGCTAAGACCTCAGGAAACCTCAGCGTAAAACTTTGCCCTTATATCCAAGGCTAGCAGGATTAATTTAATAGTAACCACAGACGGGAAGAAAACTCCTTTGAAATACTTTTTGAGATGGACAGCACTCAAATGTAAACAGTCCCAGGGTGGAGGCAGGAACCTGGGCAGTGGCAGGCCCGAGTGGGTACAATAGTATAGTGCTGCCCCTTTTTGCAATATCTGCGGTGATGCCACGAAAGCCAGTGAGGTGTGAGAGTGCTGAGCAGTTCTGCAGGCAGGGGAGGGATCATCAGGGGTTGCAGCTTCAGCAAAGCCAGGCCCTCATAAAGCTGATGAGAGCTAGGTGCCAGTGTGGCGGGCCACAAATCTCTCCCTGCTCTGCACAGCCCTCCACCCTCCACAGCAGCGCAGTAGTTTGACCAGCAAGTGTATTTTGTTGCATATCCAAAGCTCTGTACCTCCTGTGCCCCATCCCTGATGCTGGCTACTCCTTGATACCATGGCCAGTGAAGGCCGTGGAGAGCATGTGCAAGCATCCTCTTTTCTTCCCTGCTCACACCCAGACCTGCCATGACCTTTATGTAGCCCAAGGGATTTGGCATGGGCTCTGAATAGTCCAGCCTGCCCTACGTGTACCGTGCCCAGTATCAGTTTCAATGCAGCTGCACAGAAGTCACTGCCCAGACCAACAGACCCAGTTTTTCCAAATAATCACCGCAGTGAAGGAGGCCATCCCATGAATCCACCACCCAAATACTCACTCAGCAAAAAAGTTATTTTCTTTTCCAGTTAAAAAACATCCTAAAAATTCTTCACAGTAAAAAAGTTGGGGGGAGGGTTCCTCCTCATCTCTCCCTGTCTAAAATTGGAAGGGAAAAATATCTTATTTCATTTGCTGGAGCGGAGGGTTTGCCTTCAAGAAATCTCATCAGGGCTCAGGATTGGTATGAGTTTAACCATGAACTGCAGTAAAATAGCTGAGTCATATGCCCCCTTTAAAAAAAAAACCAACCCAGAGTTTGTAATGGAAACGTTAAGTGACTCCAGCTGGAACATCTGTTCAATGTGATTTCCGTTTCACCAGCCACATCAAAGCTGGCCTCCAGTGAGTTATGCGCTGAACATCACAAGTGGGATTAAAATCATGTTTAATAGTTTGATATGCCATAAACTATTTATATTGCCAGAGACTAGTGGCTGTATGGAAATTCACATCCTGTAAGGGAGACTAGCAGAGTTATTGCTTATCCAAACCCAAAGCTTTCTCACGTGTGGCTGCTCATTTTAACACCTTTCTTTATGGGCCTAAAGGGTTTTACTTTTTATTCTTTCTTAGGCAAAAGAACAGGCAGTGGAAGGAAAAGGATGAGAGTAGGGGATCAGTGACACCCAGTTTGGGGTGAGAACACTCTAACTGAGGTTGTCATATAGCCTCAGCGTGCCATAATATTTTAAGACCTCCCAATATGTTTATCCCCACAACCAATGTAAGGTAGGGCACTGGTGCCAACCACATTTTATAGTTTCCACTGGGAAAATGAGGCGCAAAGGCCAACCCCACAGAGATATTTAAGTGCCCAACTCCTCTTTAGGCACCTAATCCTCTCTGCTTTCAACAAAGGTAGGATTAGGAGGCTATGTGTATTTGCAAAACAAGGCCAAAGATTTGTAAATCAAGGCCAAAACTAGGGCCCAGGTTCCTACCCTTATCAGTAGGAGCTATGTACCAAAATGCCTTTCAGATCTGGACCAAATTCAGACATCTGTATTCATAGAGAGTAAGTCAAGGAAATAGCCCTGGTTCTACTCCTTCCTGACTTATCATCCTAACTGCTGAACCATCTTTGGCTGGGGCAGGTTGGCATGGAAGTGAGAGCTGGTGATGGTGGGCCCCAAAGTGGCCATAGCTGTTAGGGCCTGTGGGGTTTGCCCCTGGACCTCTTATACTTTGCAGGTAAAAAGCCAAAGCTCTGGCACCACCAGTCTATGGGGGCCGAGCACCTGGCCCAGCTCAGCCAGCGCCTTCCCATGAGGTCCTCAGTGGGGGGGTCGGATGACCTGTATGGACCAATGGGGGCCACAAGCTCCTGATTGGAGGGCTATAAAAACCTCCGAATTTCTGCAGGACTTGTCCCAGCATTAGTGTTGTTGGGGTTGCTGTTGTAGATGTGTTTTACACTTGTTTCTGTCTTGATCAGCTGCCTGCCCTGACTATGACATTGGCTTAACATCTGGAAGCCTGGATGGGTACCTGGCTTTGACTTTGGCCATTTATGCTCTGGTAAACCTCTGATTCTGGTCCTAGTCTGAACCACTAGGCATGATTCCCTATGCCTTGGTCAGCCCTTACAATTAATATTGGGTGCTTTTTGTGCAGAAATTCCCCAAGTATTTTATGGGCATTAGTGTATTCACCTTCACAACCCCTTTGTCTTGTAATTATCCCCATTCTGCTGTGAGTGTACCCCTATGGACTTGGTCCGTAAAGGATGTTTCAACAGAGGAAGTAGATACTGAGTGTCTCCTATTCATCATAGCGGCTTCTTCCCAAAGACAGTCAGGAGACCTTGCAAAAAGTGGTCCTGGCTTGTTGCTCTTCTATCAGCTCCACTCGGTGCAGGTGTTAATGCTGGGGTTCTTCCAGACGGTGCTGTCAGGGGGCACCCTGAATATGAGAGACCCCATCCCAAGCAGACTAAGGTGCTCATATGAGCCTTTGGATGGAGTGGGAGCTATATTGTACTCTGTTGCGTGTCCATAGTGACTCAGGATGGGATTATCTTCTTTTCAGACTAAAGTAGGGGAGTCCAGCACAGGTTCCCTCCTATTACTCAACAGGAAGTTTCCATCCCCCCTGCCCTCTCACATCCACAAACACAGACATGGTCAATAGTGTCCATGCACTCACTTCCTCAGCAGCTGGCATCCCTGCGTAGGGAAGGAAGATCGCACTCTGAGCTTTTGCTATGAGTAGTGTAGAGCTACTTGAATGGCACTGCAGAGGGCCTCAGCTCGTCTCTCTTACTTGGTCAGCTTCATAACTCCTTGCAAAGTACTACTTGATGTGAAAAAGGGTATATGAATCTGCCCCGTGTTTTGCTCAGGCTGTAGTTGTTGTTTATGTGGAAGCAGGAGAGAGATTATTTCCCTTAGCCCCAATTCCAAGCATGCCTTGAATTTGATAGTTTGGATTCTCCCTGCCAAACTGGAATGAGGTAAATGGAGATCATGGCCCCAATTCTCAAAAGTACTTTAGCATAAGCCTAATTTTAAGTCATTGATGCTAATGGAGGTACTCGGATGTTTAAAGAGAGATACCGATCTTGCTTAATCAGGGCCCAGGTGGTAGTCTTGATTCTGATCATTCTAATGAATACCAGACAGATAAGAAGTGTGTGTGTATGTGTGTGTGCGCGCGCGTGCATGCGCATGTGTCGTGCATGTGTACCCTCCTCCCCATTGGCTGCAGGCTGAAGCAAACTGATTCAATAATGCAAATTAATTACAAGAACCCAGGCAGGAATTATTATTGTAGCCAAGTGGATTTACAGCATGATGAGTTATCATTTATGCAAATTTCTTCTTAAAAAAATATCCCCAGCATCTTGGTTTCTGGTGGGGAGTCGCAGAAGCCTTACTGAAGTACTAGCAAGCACAATTTCACTTGTGAAAGGAAAGATCAAAGACTTTAATTCATTTCCTTCTTGCTTTTTTATCAACATTTTTAAGTGCAGGAGGGAGCGCTGCTCATTTTAATACAAAGAGACTCCTCTGTAAATCCTAGGCACAGCTACTAAACCATCAAACAATGGGGAAGCTACTAAAAAGAAGTGTGATTCATACTTAACAAAGGAAGGTGATTAGCCGTTGTTGTATAACAATGGGAAGTGTCAGGATGCCTGCAAATGAATTAGAAGCATGCTATATATCTCTGGGCTGTTATGTTAGTGTGTCTCATTTATATTCCCAACTGCGCCCATCTTTATTGTAATTTGAATTGCACATTTTAAAATGAGATTAGGGTAAATTGAAAATACCTATAATTTCCCGTCATAATTTCCCATCCAAAAGGCAGGTGGCTTCACTTTCAACAAAGCCGGGTTCTGGCTGTGTAAATATCACACGGCCTAATGAGGTGGGAACATGGTGAAGGAGAAGGGATTGCAGTATCCAGCCTCACTGTCCAGATTGCTGTTGCTTACTACTTCTCCCTTCTGTCTTTCGGAGCCTAGTGCTGTTGACAGCTGCTGGCACTTCTCTTCACTCCTCTTAGAGACCAGCTAAGGTCACTCCCAGGGGACAACTCATGCATTTCTTTGGTATGGGTCGCGTGGCAGGCCCCCTGCCTTCCTATTGAGGTGAACTCAGGTCAGCTATTTCTCATTAGTGCCTCCTAAGGAACCACTGCAGGGGAAGAGGAGGCTATAGTAGTATCTAGGTTACTTGCTCCCACCCTGCAGGGCACTGAGGGCTATCATTCCTGTAACTGCAGATGGACTGTCACCATCCCATCCACTGCTCCTCAGGCTCACCCTTACTTTAGCACCAGCCTCTTCTCTGCTCTTCCACACAGAGGAGGTAACAGCCATCTCCTCTGCAGAAGAGGAGAGTCACTGGGTGACCACTCTGTGGTTTGGATGACATTGGCGCCTGTTATTCTTGTAACACCGTGCCCATCTGTGCCTTCTGGTTCTAAAAGCATGAGCTTACGGCCAGAGCTAATAAGTCACAAATGACGCCGTACGGCTCAGCCCACCATGAGAGGAGGACAGATGTCTGCACGGGGCAGTCTGTGAAGAATGCGTATTGCCTGAGGAACGCAGGACAATGTTCTGTGTCCTAGTTGTTGCACAGAAACTCAAGCAAAGATGGTCAGAATAGTCCTCTCCAGCCTGAGAATGCATAAAGCCCCTGTTGTAACCTAGGGGGGGTTTCTTTCCAGTTCACAGTGAGAGGCAGGGCAGGTGGGTGATAGAGAAATGTGCCCGTGCAATAGGAATACATGGAGGCTGATGTCTTCCAAGGCTGTTAACCTTTCCATCACTGAAAAAGCTGGATTTCATAGTTTCATACTTGGTAGCGTCAGAAGGGACCTGAGCAGATCATCTAGTCCGACCCCCTGCCTTGGCAGGAAAGAGTATCGGGGTCAAACGACCCCAGCAAGGTGTTCATCCAGCCTCCTCTTCAAGACCCCCAGGGTAGGAGCCAGCACCACTTCTCTTGGAAGTTGGTTCCAGACGCTAGCCGCCCTGACCGTGAAGTAGCGCCTCCTCATGTCTAGCCTTAATCTATCCTCTGCCAGCTTGTGACCGTTATTCCTGGTCACTCCTGGCGGTGCTCGGGGGAACAGGGACTCCCCCAGTGCCTGCTGGTCCCCTCGGACTAGTCTGTAACAGGCCACTAGGTCCCCCCTCAGCCTTCTCTTGTGGAGGCTGAACAGGTTCAGGTCCCGTCACCTCTCCTTGTAGGGCCTGCCTTCATTTAAAGGAGATGAACTGAGGAAGCAGTGCCGTGAGTGCTGCGAGACATCCCATTCTTCATCTTCAAATTTCTAATGGGGGAGCCACGCTGGGGAGCATCTGTCTTGTATTTGCTGACATTGCCAGAAAGCGTCAATGGTGGGATACCAAGCCTTGAAATCAGTCGCATTGCCATCTGTTCTGTTGTGCAGTTCACATAGACAGTCTTGGTCATGAGAGATGTGTGCTTGGGTTATTGTTCAAATTAGAACCGCCCATAACTCAGCGTCTATGCAGGAGTGGGGCAGACGGGGGAGAAGACTGTTTATGGTATGTGGAGAATAAAACAGGCTTTCTCCAGTTCTTTATAAGGGACCATTTTACAGTTGCCGGGTGCACAAGGCCATACTGATTTAACAGGACCAATACGTTGTCCTGTCCAATGAACCCGTGGCTGCAGAAGGCGCTAGATCCTAGGAGGGTGAGCGCAGAGAGGTGCAGCATCAGCTAACGTTCCCTCCTACCCCACCCTGATACCATGTCCTGCATGAAAGCATGAGCTCAGTTCTGACAAATGAAAACCTGGCTCCAGTAAACTCCATGGCTAAATTTCTGCTGCCTTTAGTACAGCCATATATCTTGTGAATAAACATAGTGCAATGTCCAGGGCAATGAAAATAGCACCTTTCATCAGCACAGCACTCTCAGACATGCACAGTTCAGGGGGAAATCTGCAAGAGCCAGGTCTTCCCTTGGTGTAAATCATTATAGCTTCCTTGACACAAGCAGACTCATACAGAGCCATCTGCTCAGGATTTGGCCCATGCTTTCCACTTATCTCATTCTCTGTGACTCAGATTGGGCCCAGTTTGTTTCACAGATAAAAATCCAAAATGTTCTCATTAAGTGTCCATGCGGCGTGCAGTCATGCTCAGCAGAGGGTCTGAGAGGTACCTTTCCAAATGGCAGCACTAATCAAGATCCACATGGATGTCCTCTGCATAGCACATGGCATGAATCAGCCCCATTCGGGTCCCGTCGACAGGGTTTGCTTTTCATTTGCCTTTGCAAAGGAGGCAGGTGTCTCATGCATAAATGATTGTCAGTCAGATGATGAGCAGGAAAGCGCTGAGCATCTAGGCTCTGCTCCCACCTCCTGGAAATCTGAAACTTCATTAGGGACAGACCCCACACTATACAGGAGCCCCAGCTCTGCCTGCTCATCTGATTAGCGTTAACGAGCAGCAGTCCACTTCAGGAGTTGTAGTGAGACAGACTCTACTGCCTATCTCCCATCCAGTGGAAATGCAAAACTCGTCCCTTTCTCTCTAAGCCCCTGTCCAAGCTTGTAGAACCTCAGCTGCCATTGCCACCCACCGTACTGCAAGACCAAACGTGGTCTCCTCTTTTGGCAGCATCACTCGTATTGCCCCATATGAACACGAGTACACAGGGCCTCCTGTCAGCAGGTTTCTAAAGGACAGCCTAAGAGAAGCTCTGTTGTCAAAATGTGTGTGGCTTGAGGTCTTATGAGAAAGCAAGCCAGTAATAGAGAATAAGGCATCTATGTTGATTCTGTCACATGACTCACCCGTAATCCTGGCACAAAAAGTTGGCTTTGGAAAAGACCAATTTCTGCCCCAGAGAAGTCTACGAAACATGCACAGTAAATGCCTTCCTGGTCATACTGTAGCCCTGTGTCCTGACCTGTCCTTTGTGAACACTCTCTTCGCAAAGTGCCTTCAAGTCTTGAACCTACTCCTGCGGGTATTTGAGTCAGAAACAGGTGCTTCTTTTGGATTTCAAAATGAAGCTTTTGTAGCAGGATACCGTATCCAATTTTGCAGACAAAATCACTGCACAAGCTTGCATACCACAAGTCAGGCTTCCAGCACATGACCTTAAAGAGAGCTCTTTTCATGGGGTCTACAAGTAGCAGATCCCATGTCCTCAATATGGGGCAGACACTGTCTGGGAATATCACAGAATGAGAGCGAGAGAGAACTAGGTAGTTATATAAAGTCTAGTCAGGCATAATCTTGACTTCCTCAACTTATTGACAGTCACGCTCTACATTTTTTTTTTTAACTAAACGGCATATGAACATAGGATTTGTTAAACTGAATCAGATGGAATGAACCAGACGGATCTAGTCCAGTGTCTTCTACTACTGATCAATACCAGATATTTTAAGGAAGGTCTCAGAACCTAAGAATAACAGACATAGGATAATCTATCTTTCTTATAAGGTCTCGTTCTGCTCTCTAAAAGTCTGAGATCAGCTTAAAACTAAAGAGGAGATTCATTTTCCCTTCCAAAATTTGTTCTCATTAATAGTGGTAACTATGGATATTCTTGATGTCTGTATATATATCCAGTCCCTTTTGAACCTTCCTTCTGCCTTTCTTCCTCGTTTTCTCTTTTCTTTCGGTCTCCTCCAAATTGTAGTTGGCACTGAGTATTTTAGATGCTTATCATGTAAAAGGAAAAAAAGAAAAAGAGCACCCTTCTCAAAAGCCGAAAGGCCTGTGACACCAATATGGACTTGGCAGCAATGATTAGACTGATGAAAGAGCATAAATGCCACTTTCAAGTTAACAGATGCACAAAAAAAAATCATCATTACACAGTGTGATATTAAATGGAAACATTTCAAAACAAAAAAATTATTTCCTTAAATGGGAATCAGAGTCTCCCTTTATTATTCTGATGTGAAATATTATGCCTAAGCATGTGCACGCATTAAAGCCTGGTAGATTGAAAAAACTCCCACTCAGTGTGGGAACATTATCAGGGCCCATGCAGTGGGGGAGTGCCTGGCTTGGAAGGAGTTTTTAGATCCTTTAGGTATGCAAGATGACACCATTATAAGAGCAAACCCATATAATGAATAGGGAGATTAATTTTTCTGTTCTTATACTGTGGTCATCATTGGAGGGCATTAAGCAACTGTGACTAACACCTGTCACGTATTTGTTTGTGTATCTTCCCCCCAGGGGGAGAAGCATACACCAGAAAAGGTGTTGTCTTGGAAGGATGGATGGACAGACAGACAGATTGATAGACAGCACCTTCACTGGCTATGTATCCACAAACACCCAAGCATATAATTTAGATGACAATCTGGCCCCAGATCCTCAGCCAATTATTGAATCTGCAGTTTCCTTGCCACTAATGGAGTCAGACTGATCTACACACTGAAGCACTGACCACTGCTTTTGAGTTGTTTTCTCCTTTTTTGTGATTTGAATATGACCTGATTTGGACCAGAGATAAAAATCGTAGTTTCTCTCATTCATTTCCCATGAGATCTGCAGCCCTCCTGCAGGTTTCCTCACATGCACACACATGTGGATTCATGTTTGTAGTATGGAAGACAAGAAGATCAGACCACAGAAATGGCCCTTGTACTTGAAGTCATGATGATCCTTGATTACTGTGGGACTTCATTTTGCTATCCTGGGCCAGTGTTACCCTTCATCCTCTGGGGAGGGCCTCAGAGTGAATGCCTGATAGGTAGAAGAGCACCCACTCCCAGAACAAACCTGGCTCAGGTCAGCTGTGGCCAGCAGTTGTTACGGTCCATCAGCTGTTTGGCCACTTGGTCACAGCCAGGAAGCTGCTAGAGAACAAGGGTCACTTTCTGTTGCATCGTTAGGTGTCTAAGTCCTACTTAGCATTCGACAGGTAGATGGACGAGGACCCCTTATGCTAACTTCAGATCCTATTTCCCTCTGCACGACTAGACGAACGTAACAGAGAGACAGGGGCTTTGTGTTCCTTTAAGGAAGAAACAGGCTACCAAGGGGGCACTGCAGGCCAGGCAGGTGCAGCAGGACAATTAGGCCAACTGGCGGGCACCTCCAGGCAGCCCAGGGAGTCTGCAGACAGGAAAGGGGCAGGGCCCTGGGGCTGGCTGCCCCAGGGTGAAGGGCTTCTGGTAGCAGGGCTCCTGAAGGGGCTGTGGTGCTGCCTGTGGATCCCCGATGAGGCTCGAGGAGCTCACTAGGATGTACCCCGGGGCTGGGGGCTATCCTAGCTAAGCGGTGAGGGAAAGTTTTCCCTCTTAAAAGGCAGAGGGCTGCTCTCCCTTTATGTTTATGTTAAGGCCCAGTCTTAGGTTTATATTATAACTAAACAGGTGGTTTAGAGTGGGATTGTACAGGTGGCGTATGGAGGTCCCATTAGTGCCCAGGGGAGCATGTAGTCACCTTAAGCCCTGCCAGGGGCAGGCTCAAGTGACTGTGGAGCCTGGAGCACGCAGCGACTGAGGCCACAGCCAGACAGGGGCCAGGGACCTGGCGCCTGGAAGGGCTAGACCAGATCTAGTGCCTCAAGGCCAGGTTCAACACAGCAGGCCCAGGATAAAAGGCTGAGAGAGAATAAAAGGGTGGAGGCCAAAGCCCCAGCAAGTGAACAACTGTAATATAATAAAAGCCTTAATCTGTCTGTCCATAACACTTTTGCCCAGCTGCGCATGCACCAACCTGCTGTGCTGGCCAAGCGGGTGAAGGCGGGCCCGGCTGAGTTAAAACAGGAGCCCCTCTGCCACACCACCTCTTCTTGCAGCCTCCCATGCAGGGGCTCCCCCACCCCACCTCCGCATATCAGAAATAAATAATTAGAAATAAGTCCATTGGGAATCGCAATTTAACAGCCTCCTCCAGCCTCCCCACAGCAGCTCCCTCAGCCACTTTCCCACCCCTGGCGGGGCAGCTCAGGAAAAGCGGGAGAGGGAGGCGGCAATTGGCTGCCCACCTGGACTGCGGGGACCCAAGTTTGCCCTGCTGCCAGGGAAGTTTGGTGGCAGGGAACACACGCCCCCTGCCTCCCTGCCTGTGATCACAGTGGCGGCACCCACCCAGCCCTGATGCCCCCCAGAACAGCCGCCAGAGAGGAGAGGGGAGGGGAGGCAGGCAGACAAGGGCCAGGCAGACATGGATCTGCGGGGAGGGGAGAGGAGCGGGGCTGGACGCACCTGTGTGGCCGCCCTTTCCCCATGCCCAAGGTTGTTGCCCAGAGCTCGTGGCCCCCACGAAACCACTGCCCCCCAGCCCTGCAATGGATCCAGCCCCACAACGCCCAGGGCAGGCCGGAGCTGGGAGCTGGAGCAAGGCCAGCCTTGGCTGCACTGACGGGCTGGAGGGGATGGAGCCCCTGGCACCCCCACCCTGGGTCATCCCTGCAAAGAGCCCCGCCTAGCCCGGGCATTTGGCTAGTACTGCATTGATACCGATGAGGCTTGGGGTGTGCTGTAGGGTAAGATTGGAGCCTTTAAGGCTTCACATGCCCAGCAGGGCACAGTTAACTAGAAATACCCAGTGAGGGGCATGGGATTAGAGAGGCCCCGGGCTGTGGGCAACCCCCCTCTTATTACTAGTATTCCATCAAGGTGTAGCAGGCGAGAAGGCAAGGCACCCTAGGGGCAGAGCGGAGCATCGTCAGGGATCCACCAGGGAGTGTCGTGGCTACCCCTGGGACCCTGATGTGCTACAACTTATCCTTCTGAGCCTACTCAAAAGGGATCCACTCTAGTCATGTACGTCTTGGTGCAATGCTATATACTGCCTGGAAAAATGTGTAACACCATGCAAGTATCTGAAACTGTAGCTGGAGAAAATAGTGAGGGGGGGAGGAAGGCCCTCTCACCTCTTAGCCTAGTGGTTTGGACACTGGTCTGTGGAGTAGGAGACCCAGGTCCCTCATCCCTTTGGCTAAAGGGGGCTTGAACCTTCTTCTCCCCGTGGGTCAGCAATGTCCCCTAACCACCAGACTGCGGTGAGCCAAGCCAGGGGGCTGAGAGCACCCTCTACCTCCACCTGTGCTGGAAGGGAGGATACCTTGGCGTATGCTCCCACCTTTCTACAGATAAAGAGAGGTCTTCAAGGTTCAAAGCTTGCAGTCCTGGCAATGGAGGTTGCAGCAGGTTGTCCTGATGGTAACAGAGAGCTGTGAGCACAGCTGTCACCGAGAACCAGTGTGCCCTGGTCTCCCTCCCTGACCAAAACCAATGATGTCTTCTGAAGGGAGCCCTGCCATACTTTGAGGTTGTTGGAAGAACAGGGTACTTTCATTCCCTGTAGAAAGGAAAGCAATTTAAAGAGTATCCCATCATACCCTTGAATCATTCCCAGTATACTGCATTAAGCACACTGCTTCCATTGACAGTGAGGAGCATTGTGTCACAACCCATGAAGCTGCTGAAAGTTTCATTTGGAAATGCCCCCCCCCCACACACACACACACACACATGGCTCAAACAGACCTGTTGCTCAATTCACAGGGGTCTTGGGCATCCACAACTGTAGTTAAAGCTCCCAGACACTTGCAGGGCAGGCTACAGGAGAACAGAGGACAGTGAGGGGGTAATACATGAACAGCAGGGCCATAGAGATACTCTGTGCCTTCTGGAGTGCAGCCTGACTACAGGTTCTCTCACTGCAGAGCACAAATCCAAGAAGGAATTGACATCGTCTTCTTGAGGCAGCTCCCAAGGGCACCGAGAGTTGGGAGTGCTTAGTGGGTCAGGAAGTCATCATACATAAACCAGAGCTTTGTGGCTCGGAGAAGAGCAAGCCTCTCTCATCACCCTCTGCAGAATCCAGCTTCTCGCTTTGTGTGTGTGTGTCTGAGTATGTGCATGTCTGTGCACAGTGTATGTAGGCATTGTGTGTGTCTGTGTGCTTGCGTGTTGAGCTTCTGCATTTATATTCACATTGTGTGTCTGTATAGGAGAGGGAGGTACTAATACGTGTGTGCGTGTGTGCATGTGTCTGGTATACCCTGGGTGCAGTGCATCTGGTATTTGTGCAAGTCTTTGTGAGTTCTGATGCATTTGTGTGTGTGAGCCATCTCTATGAAGATGATGCATACCATCACTGAGTGTATGTGTGCCTAAAGAGTTTTCCTTTCCCCCCAGCCCCTAAAATATGTGATCACTATTTTGTGCAGAGCTGTGTACTTCCCGTTTCTTCCACATCTTTCAGCCCTTTAGCTTGTATTGTTTCCAGCAGAGACAATCCCTGATTTTCTAACCTCCCAAGTATTGGCACTCAGCCCCTCTGCTACTGCCTCTGCCTGGTTTTAGCACAGATTGTGGACAGGAAAACAAAGAAGGCAGGGAGAAAGCAAGTGGAAATATGGGAGGAAAGAGAAAAATCCATGGGTCTAAGCTGAACTGTGGCTGCCTGAATGATCCAGTGACTTGTAGCGCACCTCACAGGGAGACCACAACCATGGTGACTTACTCGCCATTCACAGCTGCCATGAATAGACAGATTGGTGGGTGATGGTCTGAGTGCAGGTATTTAAGAGGTACAACTATCTCAGGCTCTTTTGCTAACAGCTGCTTTCCACAGTGGCAGGGTGGGAGAAGAAGGAAATGGCTGGATGTTACAGTGTGCGTGAACAGTACAAGCTGCTCTTTTTGGCACGATTCCTGATGCGCAGTCTCAGCCTCTGGAGCTGGGAAGAGAAACCCAGCTCCAGAGCAGCAGCTGATGAAGGTGCCAGAGCCGAGATCAGGGCTGAAGTGTCATCCAGTGCCAAAAACAGCAGCTGGGGACTTAGGACACTTGCACTGTGAATAAGCCACTTTCCATCTTCATGGTTTTGTTTCCCCTCTTTGTCTTATTGGTGGAAGAACCGTGTCTGGAGCAGGTTTGCACAACCCCGAGCACAATGGAGCTCCCCATGGCACACTGAAGGAAACAGAGTGTGCATGAGATCTAACCAAGTGCTGCAAGTGAGCCCTCCCATTGCTCTTGCACTGCTTTACCTTAGATCAGCAGGTGACACAGCAGGTGTTGGAAGGCCTCCAGATGGCTGGTGCTTGCTCCACATGGAGCACTGTCATTGCCCCATTGCTCTTCCAAAGGCAGTGTCCTTCTCAGAGGCACATACCGGGCTGACCACCCAACAGCAGGCCTGAGACTTCGTAGAGGTTACTAGGTCCTCTGCTTCCTGGAGCAAAGGAAGTACCATGGGCTCAAAGCCACTGTCTGTGTTGGGAACAGTATCACAGTGAAGCAAAGTGACCTGACCAAGGTCATGCAGCAGGTCCATCAGGAAAGGCAGAAACAGGGCTCCAACTCTTGGGTCTCAAGCCCAAAAAACCACATGCCTTCACTAAATTTTTGTTTTGGGAATTCTGGGCTTCTGGCACTAAAGGGTAAAGCCATCGCATTGCTTACCTACCTGCCAATTAGCATACACAGTAGACAGCCTGGCTGTGCAAGTGATAGGGCAGCTGTGTGACGCTGCAGTAGCCTACACTTACCTGTGTGAACACTCATGGGTTTTCACTGTCTCTCTGCAGACCCACCTCTCGTGAACCTCTCAGTAGAGCCCCAGCCTGTCCTGGAGGACAACACGGTGAAGTTTCACTGCTCTGCAAAGGCCAATCCTGCAGTAACCCAGTACAGGTAAGACTGCCTCGGTTGTCAGCTGTTCTTTGTGGGCAACAAAGCCCCCTCCTGGAGTGCTGCTTCTCTTTGAACAGGTCCCTGGCTGGCTACAGGCCAGCACTAGCTCTGGAAACAGGTTCTGGTCTCCCCTCCCAGCTGTGATGAGCCCTATCTGGGATGGCCAGGCAAAGCTCTAGCTGGAGCAGAGAGCTACCACCATTGTCTACTGAAATGCACCAGACCAACACGGGCTCCCCCTCCTGGCAGAGCTGCACTGCCCAGCAATGGGCCAGCGCTGTTTGACACTCCAGCAGCAATCCCTTGCGTCTCTGATGTTGTTGCTAATAGGCTTCCATTGTCTCTCCATCGGGCCGGCTGGTGCATTTTGTTGCATACAGCATCTCCTCAGTCAGAGGTTCACTGGCACTTTCAAGAGGATTACAGTCCTGGCACTGAGCTAGCGGAACCATCTGTTTGGGGATGCAACTAGCAAAACATAGGCACCGAATGAATGCTCTATTATGGGGAAGTTTGGTTTATTATATTTTTTTGCATAATCTTTTACATTTTGAAAGATACAACTTCATTAGCATCTCTGTGTATCTCCTAACGATCACGCGCCTGGCACCCGCCTCTCAGCCCACTTAATCGGATCAGCGCAGAGCAAACCTCAGGCACTCAGCAGAGACTCCAGATCAGGAGAAGACCGTATGGCCTAGAGCATGGATTTTTAGGGCTTGATTCCAGGGTAGCTGTCAGGGGATCCTCACTGCAGCATTGCCCTAAGTTGGGGAGGAAGATCTTGGCCTGATCATGAGGCTACACAAAGGAAGGTTGTAGGTGGTAGGTCACAATACAGAAAAGGTTGAGGGCCTTTTCGTGTAGATCATAAACTATGTGTAAGTGTTGGCAGTGGGGGAGCACAACATCATGCTACCACTGCCGCTTGCACAGCTGCCAGGTCCTGGCTCCAGCCAGGTTGCAGCCCTATGCCCTGCTGTCAGTGCAGAAATTTGCCCTATGCCCCTCCATTGGTGCAGAAATCAGGGGGAGGGGAGGGGCACATGCCCCCTGTGCCTCCCTTCCACCTATGCATTGCCTATGGCGTAGAGGTCAGAGGTGAAAAAGGACTGGGAACACATGAATTCTGGTCTTAAATTTGAAATTGGCCTTGGGCAAGTCAGTTAATCTGACTGTTTGTCAGTTTTTCCATCTGTGGAATACAGATCCTCCCTTCCTCCCAAAGGGCCTGTATTGGGTAGTTAATTAATGCTTGTAAAATCAAGGGTCATATGGTCCAAGAGTGGGTGAGAGGTGTCTTTTGCCCCAGGATCTAAACATTTTGCTTTTAAACCTGCCCCTCTAAGTCTTCAAGCCCTTATGAGTCTGTATGTGAAATTGGTATGCAGAGTCTGCCTGAGTCTGCAAGCAGCCTGAAACAACAGAGCTGAAAAAGGCCCATTTACCCGCAGGAGGTGAGGATGCTGAATCCTACTGGTGCTGGATCCTAAATGTCAAAGGGGTTGAGAGGTATCATGTGGAGCAGTGCTGGGGGTGTCAGCAGGCTCAGAGTTCTTACCCAGCTCTTCTGGGTTATTTCATCTCAAGTCTGTTTGTCCCCTGTCTACACTTTCCCCCACCCCCGGCTCCTCATGCATGACATGAGATGGACGCATTGGGCCTGTGGTCTTTCCATATGCTGTGCACTATGTAAACATTCAGTATTAGTGAGATCTTTTATTGTTTCATTGCTGCTTGTAGTATGTAAGAAAGGAAAGAGGCCTCTGCACCATCTTCTCAGGGCAGATGCTTTTGGTAGCAGGACCCCACCTGGGGCTGTGAGCAGAGACGAGAAGAATGGAGCTCTGATCCTGGAGCTAGAGACTCTGAGGAACGGTGGACTTCATTAATTATCACCAGTCTCTGCATGAGCTTCTCTAACCCAGCCCAGGAAAACTGAGCTCAGCTATTCCCCCTCCAAGGAGGTCATATTTAGGACTTTGGGTTTGATTTCCATGTAACCTCAGCCAGATCAGATTCCCAGCTGAAGCTATTCCAGTGCAGGACCCTGTGATTTCTTCAGGCATGTCTACCTGGTCCCTGGCAGGCTGTGAACCTGCCTGTTGTGTGCATGCTAACACTCTCAGTTGAGCCCATGTAGTCACACTGGAGTGGCACTGAGCATGTGCCTGGCTCCGCTCCAAGGTCCTCAGTCTCGGATTTGCTTAGAGCCACTCTAAGGTGGTTACATTGCCTCATTCCTGGGATTTGGAAAGCACTGAGTGGGAACAAGTAGATGCAGTGTGCCTCAAAGTGAGCTTCTGGGTACAGCGCAGAGGTGGTGCAGAGATGTCCTTTGTACTCCCCTGCTGCTCACAAACAATGGCTTTCCCCAGTTGGAGCTCTTGGGACAGTGGCCAGTATGGCAGGCATGGTAGCCTGCAGGATCTGTCTTGCAGTTTCCTGGCCAGGACACTGGAGCAACAGAGGAAGAGGCTGCATCCATGAAGCATATGAAATGCTTGGATTCACTTTCAGCTTCATGAAAACCAAGATACATTACCAGCCTACCCCAAGCCAACCAGCCGCTTCCCCACATATTACAATTAGAAGAGAGTCCTTGGAGAATGTTGAGCATTTTCCCTACCTGGGTAGTCACAATGCCCAAAAAAGTAAACATAAAGGATGAATTTCCCCACTGAATAAATCTGCCAGTCTTAACTTAGGACATCTCTGAAATCATGTCTTCAGTAATCATGATATCAGGACCCAAACCAAACAGCTTGTCTACCAGGGTGTTGTCATCCCTACCCTGCTGTTTGAGTGTGAAACCTGGACATATGAGGAGAGGCTACGGGACCTGAACCTGTTCAGCCTCCACAAGAGAAGGCTGAGGGGGGATCTTGTGGCCTGTTATAAACTAGTCAGGGGGGATCAGCAGGCATTGGGGGAGTCCCTGTTCTCCCGAGCACCGCCAGGAGTGACCAGGAATAACGGTCACAAGCTGACAGAGGGAAGGTTTAGGTTAGATATCAGGAGGTGCGACTTCACTGTCAGGGCGGCTAGGGTCTGGAACCAGCTTCCAAGAGAAGTGGTGCAGGCTCCTACCCTGGAGGTGTTTAAGAGGAGGTTAGATGAACATCTTGCTAGGGTCGTTTGACCCCTGTACTCTTTCCTGCCATGGCAGGGGGTCGGACTAGATGATCTGCTCAGGTCCCTTCCGACCCTAGAAACTATGAAACTATATCTGCAACACCTGAAAACCTTGGAATGTTACTATCAACGTCTTTGGAAAATCCTCTATATCGGTGTATCAGTGGTCACCAACCAGATGATCGCGATGGACTGGTCGATTGACTGGCTGAGCCCCCCAAGACTGATATCGACTGTCAGAGGCTCTGCAGTCAGGAGCAGCAGGACGTACATGGGGAGTGGCCAGGACACAGTCCGGGAGTGGCAAGACGCATGTGGCTGGGCTAAACTGTGCCCCCTGCTGCCAGGACCGGGCCAGGTGAGTGGGATGATCCCTCTCCATGCCCCCTGCCACTAGGTGAGTGGGGCCCAGGCCAGGCTGGGTCAGGGGAGAGTCATGCAGTAGGGCTCCTGCTGCTGCATGTACCCCAGTGGAGGCCCAAGGGGCACGTGCCCCCTGGTCTGTGTTCAGGGTGAGGCAGCTGCTGCTGCATACTGGGCTTTGCGTCCTGAGCCCCCCTGCAGCCACTCAGAATGCAAAGCCCAGTGCACAGCAGCAGCTGCTTCACCCTGCACATAGATTGGGGGGGCATGTGCCCCCCAAGCATAGATGGCAGAAGGAGTGGGCTAACAGGGTTCAGCCCACCCAAACATGAGGCAGCAGTAGGGCCACAAGGCAACGCACCTGCAGGCTTCTGGTGGCTGCAGCAGGGGTGGGGAGGGAGGCATAGTGGGCATGTGCCCCCGGATCGGCATGGGGGAAGGCAAGCTGCAGCTGGGGTCAGGGGCCGGGGCTAAGTCAGGCTCTTCCTGGTGTGGGACACTGGGCCAGGCTGCACTCAGGGCGGGTGGCAGTGGTGTTGGGAGCGGGGGTACAGGGTGGGTGGGGGCTGCAGCTACTCCAAAATTCACTGTAGCCCCCTCCCTGACCTTCCTCCCAGTGCCACCGCCGCTAGCCCCAAGAGCAGCCCAGCCCAGCCCAGCCCAGCCCAGCGCCACCCCTGCTGGAACAAGGCCAGCTTAGCCCTGACCCCAGGCTGCAGCTGCAGCCCTCCTTCCCCCATGCAGACCAGGGGGTACACACCCCCATGCCCTCCTGGAGTATGCGCCAGCTGCCCCCCTGACAAGCCACTCGCTGCTCTGTCCTGTGCCTCATTTGGGGGGGCTCAGCCTCCCCAAATAATTTTTTCTTCCTCCACCTATGCCCCTGGGCCTTCACCGGGTCCATGCACCTGGACAAGCCACCTGGACTCTGACCTTTCCCCAGCCTGGCCCAGCCAGGGTGCCACTCACCCCTGCTCCACTCCCTCCCTCACTGTGTGGTCCTTGATCTGCCCCATCCCCCAGACTGACCTGCTGGTTGGGCAGGGCGGGGGGGGGAGGGAGCATGGTAGATCCTGGGTTGCCCCTTACTTCAAAAAGTGATCTTCATCTTAAAAAGGTTGGAGATTACTGCTCTATATCAATTAGAACAAATTCAAGAGTTCTGGCTCAAACAAACACCACTAGCATCAAAGTAATGTTTATACAGCACCAACTCTGTTGGATACACCATGTCATAAGGATGCCTGACAACCAGCTCCCAAAACAGGTCCTGTGTTCCCAATGGTCACTGCTCTAGAGGTGGGCAAAAGAAGAGGTTCAAGGACACCTTGAAGGCCAATCTGAAGAAATGCAATACTAACATCAATATCTGGGAGACTCACGTTCTGAATTGTTCCCAGTGGTGCTGTGAAGTTCTACAAGGCATTGACTATTTTGAGCAAACTCAGCTCACTATGGAGGCAAATAGGCAAGAGAGAGAAAGGGAAAGAGCTGTGATCCAACATCAGTGGGATCCACTCCTTCCTCCTGGAACTGTATGCCACGTCTGCAGTCGAACGTGCAGATCTCAAATTGGCCTCTTCAGTCATCTCTGGACTCCCCTGTCTAGTGGAGGACTCATCTTCATATTGCGGGATTGCAACAACATGCAGAGAACCCATCACATCCTGAGCAGGCTGGACCAGGACTTAAGTAGTATAGTCAATATAGCGTGCAAAGCTGATCAGTAAAACCCACAGTCATAGCTCTGACATGATCAGTGTTGCTCCTTGTGACTAAGGACACAGCAACACCCACAGGAAGAGTAGCCACTGGGCAGAGAGCTCCCCTCAGGTGTTACCTCCCTTGTAACATCCACCCAAGCACCAGCATGAGAAGGAGGAGAAAGGACTGGATAGCCTGTGAGCAGTATCCTGCCACTATGCTCAGGGATGCTGGGACAATGCAGTCTCTGGCAGATGGTGCTCTCCACTCCTGCAGCAGGGACTGTGACTGGGTAGACAAGTGTGATGAAAAAGAAACACAGATTCAAGTGGAATCCGATTATACATGCTTTGAACTGTTTCCTCGGCTCTGATTGACATGGCTTATCCTGAATGCAAAGCTGTTGTATGCACCCCACCTATCCTGCAGTCCTGGCAGATCTAGCATAGCCGTGAAAAATAGCAAAGAAGAGAAGTTGGTTACATCTCTGTTCTTACCTATGATCCCCTAATTGTCCCGAGAGGAGGATTCTTAGAAACAGCACACTGCAGCATCAGGTTTAGCAACAAGCATTTCCCACATGGTCAAGCTACTATCCTACTACCTTCTCCTTTTGATATCCTAGGAAAACAGGACTGAGGGCTGGCACAGGCCTGCGGTGTCCTTGAGTCCAGTCGTCTGCTATCGCAGACGCTCCGTCATCTAATTCTGTTCAGAAACCATCAAGCTCTGCCTTTAACCCATTCAGGTCGTTTGTCCTACTGCTTCTGGCTGTGATGGACAAAAACCTCCTGGTTCCAGCCAATGGGTATTTACCTGCCAGCCCCTGCCCAGATTCAGGTCTTCCCCTCCCTTTCCACGGACCACACAGCTTCTCACCCCCCTACCTCCAACTACCAGCATTTCCTTCCAGCACGTGTCCGTATGGCTGAGCTGTACTAATCAGCCCCTTCCATGCTTCTTGGCTGGGAGACAGAGCATCAGAGAGAATCACTGGCTCTGTTTGTCTGTCCAGCAGCCTCAGTGGAGAAACCTATTTGCAGTCACCACCGCTGAGGCCTCTTTTCTATCCCAGCTATTCCTAACATTTGCCAAAAGGAGGGCATCCTTTCCTTCTTTCCCTGCTAGATCAGCATAGTCCTGACAGCAAGAGCTCCAAACTCAGGCTTTCCCCTTCTCCCACCCGCCGGGGATAGTGTTGCTGGATAGGCCCAGTTGCCTGCTCCCCCCATGTCTCTGGGGGATATCTCGTGTCCAGTTGGTTCAGGCTGGCATGAAGATGAAGCCTGTGGCCACTTATCTAGCATTAGCTGAATGGCTTCCCCCTGCCTGCTGCCCAAGCTGAGGCATTTGCAGCATGATACTCCCTTGGGGGAGAAGTGGAGCTGGCTGTAGCTTTGCCTCTGCAATGTGGTGTTTGCCATGCAGCGCCACCTCTCCAGAGAGCTCCTGTGTTTGTGTCAGGGCCCAAGCTCTTAATTTGAGCTTATTCAAGCGCATCCAAGCATTCGCTTCAAAGGTTGGGGCTTGTTAGAAACCGCAGCCGCACGCTGCCCCATTTACATCTTGCTGTTGCAGCTCCGGAGAGCAGCAAAGGAAACTCTCAAGCCCTCGGACTTGCTACAGCCTCAGCGCCAAGGACATCATGGATCCTATCCTGGAAGGTGGTGACCTCTTCCCTGGAAGGTGGTGACCTCTTCCTGGTGACCTTGGAGCGGAGCCCGCACGCTCACGCAAACACACAGCGAAGTCATGACCCCCTGTGCTGCAGCAGCCCACACCCACCAAGCAAGCCTAGCGCTTATTATTCCTTCCACTCCATGTCTGATTGCCACCCCGGCTGTTGTCAGTGCAGCAGCCTGCAAACGCCAGTTGATCTATGGAGTCTGAGAGACCCCCAGCACGGCTCCGCCGACTTCAACAGAGCTCTGGCAAATTCCACCAGTTGAAGATCTTGCCCTTATTGTATTAAGTCCAGAGGAACTCATAGGATGTGAATGTAATGTTAAGCCCAGTTCACAATGTCTCCCTGCTGTAGCTCTCATCCGTCTGTCCAGCACAGACATTGTGTTAGGGCTAAGCAACAGCAGACAGGGATCTTTTATATGATTTATCTACAAAGTGCCATATGCTTCATGCTGGAGGAATATCAATAATGAGCTGGTATTGTTGTAGCACAGAGCAGCGTGTGAATGAGAATGGGAGGGAGACGGGGCAGGTAGAGCTGTTCCCTGTGTTAGCGCCGGGTCTTTGACAAATGCTCCACTGCAGGCAGAGGTGAGCTCCTAGCAGGAGTCGGTTCTTTTTCAGGGTGCCTAGCTGCTGATGGCACTGGGGTAGAGGGTGGGTCTGAGGGCATCGGCAGTGCTAGGCATGCTGGCTCGATTTCTTTTAGCAGACAGAGAGGTAGTTAGCTGTGTTAGTCTGAAGTTAGGCAGCTAGCAGGGTAGATTTGCCTCTTTATAGACTAACTAAATCAGATATATATAGCATGTTCTTTCACAGCATCTGATAAAGTGAGCTTGATCTCATGGAAGCTTATAGTTTACAAGCCCTGTCATACTATGGGGCACAGAGTTCATCACACATCCCTGCAAACACATTCCCTTCATCAGTTTTGAATGTGCTGCTTTTGTGCACCAGATGAGTGGTGAGCATTGGAAATGGCCCTTTTCTTGGAGCTGAGCCCTCTGCATACACTCAGTCATGGTCCCACCACAACACACTGAAGCCTCCACTGAGGTGAGGTCAACTATTCAGATCCATAATTAAACGTCCTTGTCCCCCAAAGGCTCCAGTCCAAACAAAAATGGGGGAACACAAAAGGATGTAATAGGAGAGGCAGGAATAGACCCCACATCTTCTACCCCATGGACCATGACACTCGGTAGTCTCAGCCCTAATGCATTCCAGAGGGACCAAGAGCTCTCCTATTCACAGCTGTAATCAGCTGTTCGGTGTGCCGGACTTGATGTTCTGTGCGCACACACACACACAAACATGCATTTATGTTTTTACAACAAAAAGTTAATAATAACAGAGCAGACACCTCTGGGGACAGGTTACCATGACCTACCGCCTGTTAGGCTTTTACAGCTTAATTAGTACAATCAAGTGCACTGGTAGCAGCTATTCCTGCTGGCTGGAAATACAGCTATCAGTGCAATAAAGCAATAATTGCATTCCTACTTACACAGAAGAGTTATTAATTTAAGAAGTCAATTAATGTCAAAGATACAAATCGCTGAGTTTCCATATTTATGGTTTAAAAAAAAAGCCAGCAAAGAGGCACATGAAGAGCTGGGCTGGGTGAACTTTCCCAGCAAGTGTCACCCCAGCATTGATTCATTCACACACTCCAAGGGGAAGCAGCTCCTCTGGCCTGAGTAATGAGGTGTTAGCCGCAGCCTGACAAAACTCCTGTATTAAGCTGCTTTTCTTCCATCAGCTTAAATAGCCTTATGTGACCTTTGTATCTCCCACTGCCCCAGTAACTCTGTGCAGTTTTAGACCCTATTTACTACTGAGACATGTTAGAGCAGCCTCAAGGCTGCTCTAATTTGTACTGCATATTAGTGGTCCCATCTCTGAATATCACCCAACCAAGGGAAGTTCAGCCTGCCCTCTTCCCTCCCACCATGCCCCATGCGCTGACAGCAGGGAGGCCTGTGGCATAGCATCCTATGGACTTACCGACATTGTGGCAGTGGCAGGTCCTGGCAAGGATAGGGCCAAGCGCACCCCACCCACCTGTATCTTCAAGCATACTCCAAACATGAAATACATCAGTTTGGCCTCAGTCTCTGAGTTGTCTGAGAGTATCCGCTAAGGACAAACTCAGCGTTGGCACTGGTGTACACGGAGGCTCAGAGCATGCAGGTTGGGGGAAGCTAGTGCCAGGGCCCACCATCTCCATGGAAGAGATAAGTCCTCTGCCACCTGAGGTTCCCCTACCCTGAAAGGGCTTCCTCATGTGCTGAGGTTTTAGGGTAACTGGTCCACTAACAACACAGGTGTAGCCCTGTAGTCTTCATTTGCCCTGGTGTGTGGAAATACCACAGGGGTTCATTGTCCCCTAATCCATGCCTGCCTCCCTGCTGTAGCACTGGCTTTTTTTTCCCCAGCTCATCTCTCTTTTCTTCCCTTCTCTGCCCTCTCAAGGCATGCTTCCTGGTTGTCTGTCCTCAGTTCCATAAAGTACTCTCCTTGCTTTCACAGTATTTTATAAGACCGTAAGAAATGCAGACCAATAGTCTATCTAGCCCAATATTCTGTGCCTGACAGTGGCAGAAATGGATGCTATAGGGGGAAAGCATTGAACCAGATATCTCTATTAAATATCCCTATTTAATGATATATTGAGTGATGAACTTTATATAAAAAATAATTGCACATTTTTATGAATTAGATTTTTCTTGTAAAAAAAAATGTGTTTTTTTTAAAAGCTTAAAAAATGCAGGTTCTTTGGGGGTTTTTTAGATTTCTTAAGTTCCATTAACATATTATCATCATGCAACACTTTTTTCCTGGACACCGGAACAAACTAAAGGGGTTTTTATAGTTTCCTTTCATAGAAGAGCTTTGATTAAGTCTGTTTGGTTTTATGTTAAAGGATCACAACACGAAGCATGTGACAAATGGTGGGTCACTAAAATGCCGCTGCCTCTGATGGAGAACACAGCAGCTCCCAGACAAAAGCCAGCAATTTAAGATAGCAAGTGAAGAAGAACAGTAGATCCCCTTGAAACTGCAGTGGCAAGTAGGCGGGCAGGATGTAACTTCCCCAGCTGGTATACCATCGGGACCTAGGGGTTAATGGTGTTTGAGTTCCTTAGTGACTGTTAGCAGGCAGGACCTTGTCTTATCCAAGCAGTGGTTGACAAGATTTTCCAAAGCTATATGACTCAAATTGGATGCCCAAAATGACTAGTGACCAGACAATCCCAACACCACTGCAGGCCCCAAGCCCCAAGGCTACCTCCACTGGTCTTGGCTCAGATTTCTGGCTGTGGGTGAAAATGTCCCTTTGTACAGTTCATCATTGAGGACATTGAAAAAGGAGTGTCACGTGACTCAGCACAACACAGGGTAAAGGATGTGGTGGTTCTCTAGGGCTCTCAATAAGAAGAGTGCAAGAGAATGACATTTTCTTATAAAAATCAACACATTTTATCTAAGCAGTTCACGCTTTTGGAGTTGTAAGCCTGGAAAACATTCACAGACCAGGCTTCTGAGCCTCATCTCTGCCCTGGGAAGGAAACCATATTGAGGAATGGAACATACATAAACCCACAGGATGCAGGCATGGGTCTCAGAGGCATCAGAGAGCAGATGAATATGAAATCAGCTCTTGGTTTAAGTCCTGGCATCCCTAGGGTCATGCATCTCATACAACTCAATCTCTCCAGAGATGAGCCTCTGGTTGTAAAGGAAGACTTCAGTTAGGTGATCTTATGAGATCTGAGACTAGAGAGAATGAACACTGTCAACTTGCAAGGAAATAAATATATAAATGAAACTAGGATCAGGAAAAAAAAGAGATGTCTTTTGGGTTTTTTTTTCCTTAAGCAACTGAGCTGCTCTGATTTATTTTATGTGGTTTCTCTCACTCTCCAATAGAAATATCAGGTCTTGGTCTTCCGCCGACATTTATTTTTAATACCTCCCTATGTGTTTGTCAGTAAACAATTCTGAGTACAGAGGAAATGGCTAAACAATATAAATCCCCTTTTCTGGGCATGCATCCACTGCCAGGAAGAGCCAGTACAATCTGTCACCTCTTTTCACACTACACCACTGCTTTGCAAAACTGGTGCCTGTATTCTCCAGGCATAACAGCAGAGGCCATAAGGCTGGCAAAGTGCGTTTGTTCACGAGAGCATACTGGGTGCCTCCATGTGCACAAATCTTGCTTGTGCACTATGCAGATGTCCCCACTGGCAGCCTCAGTGCGTCTATTTGTGCCCCTAGACACATACCTTCTTGTGCATACCTATGCTAGGTGCATCATTTGTGAAGCAAATTCATCACCCACAGCCCTGCCACAAAGGAAATAACTCAAATCTAAGTGAAGTTACTCCATGAAAACTATGTAGTAACGTTAGCAGAGCCAGGAGTCAGAATACAGGGTCTCCGCCTTTCCAGGGCATTATCCCTCTCATTGACATTGAACTACACTCCATCCTGCTGGCTGTCCTCCTTCTGGCTCTACGTATCTTCCTCTCTCATCTACCTAGTAGGCAGATTCAAAAGGAGAGTTGGAGAGAGCCATAGGCAATGCCTAGCCCTTCGCTCAGCGATTAGAGCACTCTGCTGGGATATAAGGAGGTGCAGGCTCAAACTCTAGCCACTAAAGTACAGGGGCTTTTCTCCTCCAATTTTGCACTGGGCAAGTATGTGCATGGATGATCCTGTTTCACCACGGGGAAAATAAAAGCTGCCTAAGCACCACTTAGGCATGTAAAGGTGAAGTAGGATTCAGTCTTTAGTGATCAAGTCACTGTTCAGCCCCTGCATGGGGTGGCCGACAAAGGGAACACTCAAAGCCTCCCATCAGAGTCTTAAACTGCCGACTCCAGGACTAGCCCTAACCCTGTCCAACAGTCCTACCCTGCTCAGAAGGATATTCCAACATTTCGTTGCTTTAATAACCAGAAACCTTCTCTTGGCATCTCCTTTAAAATTATTCATGAGCAGTTTATACATGCTTGAACTAATACCAGATCTAATGCCTAAATAGCTTTTCTCCCTTCCTTGTATTTACACTGAATGTATTTGTAAAGGGTAAATACACCCGCCTCAAGCTTGCTAGGCTAAACAAGCCAAGCTTGTGATATCTGTTTTTGGACCCCCTGTCTAGTTGGGAGAGCTGGTGGACAAACTACCAGCTACAAAGTGCCTGTCTTCAGGTCTTGGAGAGAAGCAGCTACAGGCTAAACCAAAGAACAGAAAAAACAATGGCTTATGTTTAATGTGTAAGTGAAAACAGTCACTTAAAGCAAGGCTGTCCAACTTCTGAGTGGCCAGGGCCCACACATCCCTTGGGCCACACGCTGCACTGTGCACCCACACTCTCACAGCATAGAAGCCTCGCTGTGCCACATGGGTTGCTCTCAGTGCCCCACCAAGGGGTCCCTTAACCCTGCAGGCTACACCGCCCTGCCCTGTCTGCCCTGCCGTGTCCTCAGAGGCAGAGGCAGGAAGCCAAAGCTGGAGGAGGGATGCAAGCCCAGAGGCAACAGCATCAAGAGAGCAATGAGAGGAGTCACATGGTGTCTGGATGGGGAGCCTGGGTGGGTAACCCCTCGAGGCCACATGTGGCCCACAGGCCACCATTGGGATAGCCCTGACTTAAAGGCATGGAGGATGGCTGTGACATAGCACCAAAGAAAGATGATCTGAAGTAGCTTCAAAGCTGGGGGAATGCATGGCCACTCTCCGTTCCTTTAAGTGACTGCTTTCTTTTACATGGACCCAAGAGAGGGCAGGGGAGAAAGCAAGAGGGGCTATGTACCATTCATATAGTTCATTGAGATACTATTGCTCTGAAAGGGAGCAACCCTGAGTTCCATCCTGAGTCTTTTATACCCAGGGGGCAGAAATCTCCCCAGGGCTGCTCTTTGTCTATTTTATCCCCTGACTATTAAATACAAAGGGCAGTGGCTTGGCCTCAAAAGGAGCAGTGGAGCAGCATGTGGGCAGTGAATAGCCTATAATACAGTGGTTAGACCTCCCCCCGCTGCTTGGGAAGCCAGAGTTACAGGTTCACAGCCTCTCCGGGTGAGGGGTGGCCTAGAGCTCAGGACATTTGATGCACAAAAAGAAACAGCATTTGTGCTAGAACCCCCCATCCACTCCGAAGCACAGCCCTACAGCCCAGGTGGGATTAGAAGAGTGAGTGAGTAGAGCAGCACAGAAGAGTGAGATCTTTAGATCCTCCATTAACAGTGGTCAGGTCCATACTGAAGTAGGATGCATGCAGTGAAGGTCAATACCCCTTTGTACTACATGCTATAATTTACTTAGTAAAAGGCAGGCACTCTCCTGAATAGCTTCTAGGTGAATGAGGCAGGATAGATAGGAAATGTGAAGTGTGCCATTGAAGGTCCTGCTGGGTGGCCAACCTAGAATTTGGACCTCCTTAATGCCAGGTTAATGCCTTCACAGCAGGACTGCCCACCCCCTGATGATACCACCCAAACACTAGAAGAGCCGTCACTGGAAGTGCCCTCTGGCAAGGGATGGGGTATCCAAGCACAGCCTTGTTGTGCTGCATATGTTGGCTCTGTTCTGTGACTTAAGGCCCTTTCTGCAGGGCTGCCAGTCCATCCCCTTTCACTGCAGCTGACTGGATGGTTTAAACTTTAAAGGGATGCTAAATTTCATGGGCAGGATTGCTGGTCTCAGAATATGCCCCGGAGCCTGTCAAGGGCCAGGATTCCCCCTAGCCAGCAGCCTCCCGAGCATGTCCTTTGCTTGTGTTCTCCTCACAATGATGGAGAGTTGCTGCAAAAGCCCAGAAAGCGAGGCCAAATTAAACTAATCTGGACCTTTCAACCCCATTGGCTTGAGCAAAGCAAAAAGGACTGAGCATTTAATAGGTTCATGCATCTTCCTTGGCACCGTGTTGAAGGGACAAAGAGGGACTCCCTAGAAGGAGCCAGCTCTGACCTGCTGGCCTGCCACAGAACACAGCCATTAAGACTTTATGGGAAGTCCAGCTTGGCTAACAGAGACAAATGCCCTCTGCAGAGAGGAAGGAGCTGGCCTGCAGAAAAGGTCCTGTATTCCTGAAGCTGGAGTGGAAAGAAAGCTCACACACTTCCCCCCACAGCCCAGCAGCTTCCAAAGGAATGGATTCAAATAGGATGCAGCTGGCCTTGCTTGAGGGCAGGTCCAGCAGTGTGGGTGAGGCAACTGCTCGTTGGTCCCAGTGGGAGTGGAAACGATCCGTGGGCTTCAGCCAGGATAAGCACGGGGTAGGCTTAAGGCCTTAGCAGACAATACTGTAACACTTGCAGAATCATCGTTACACCAGTGAAAACAGTCCTGGACATACAGTGCCAACCCTAGACAGAGGCAGTTTCACCCAATCCAGGGATAATGGCCCTGAATGAACCCGGGTCAGCAGTCTACTGGCATAAGTTATACAGGTTTAGCTTTCATCTGCCCATGCCAATCCTGATACAACTCTTTGCTTATGAGAAACAGGCTGTAACCTATCTTCCCCCCATCCCCACTCTGTTGCTTTGTGGTAAGGTGCAGTAATACTGAGTCACAGGGCAGAGCTGGAGCCCAGGCAGAACCATGTTCCACTCCCTGCACATCCCTGTGATGGGCACCAGTTCCATGGGCAGGGTCCGGCCGGTGCCCACAGAACCAGTGCCCACAGCAGGGGAGTGCAGGGAGTGGAACATGGCTCTGCCCTGGGTCCTGTGCTTGTCACTGCCCAATGATCCCGGCCCCAGCCCCACCTGTCCCAATCCCAGACACCACTTTCCCCCCACCCATAGCCCCATCCCATCGGCCTGGCCGAACGCACCCTGCCCATAGGGGTCTCAGGCCATTCTCCATGCAGACCCAGCCTGCCCACCCACTCAGTCCAGCATCCCTGCAGTAGGTGCAGTGTGGGTGGGCCAGGGTGGCTAGGCAGTGGGACTGGGTCTGGTGGGGGTGGGAGACACTGGCAGCAGCCACTGGAAATGTGTGGGCACTGCTGCAGGGGCTGCTGGGAAGCCCAGTCCAGCTGCCACACTGCTGTGCTGCTGAGCCCCATGGACTACAGCTCCCAGTGCACCCAGGAGTTGCATGTGGTCCCACCATGGGCCAGGTAGAATCACTTGGTGGGCCAAATTCAGGCCATATTTTGACCACTCCTCCTTTGGCTGTGGACAAACCTGCTTGAATCCTGGTGTTAGCTCTCCTCGGACTGCTAGTTGTAGCTCTGCATGCTGCTGCCTTCAGAAAACTTGTGTTCTTGAGCTGAGGCCCTAATCCATCCTCACTGCGAGCATGATTCCTTCAGAGCTGTGGACAGGGAAGGTGATGGGAGCTGTAGGCACTGGTTTGTAGCACTTCATTCTTAGGCTTTAATTCTCTTTGTGTGGGGAAGAGGGTCTCTGGCTGATTCCCAGGGGCCCACAAATAATGGCACACTTTCCAGCTTTCTCCTTTCATCCATGCCCCTCTGGCCCTCCAAATGGGCTTAACAATTGCCTTTTCTTCTGGTCCTGCACCAACTCAAAGTCATTCCCTTCTAGCCTGACGTGTGTGATGGTAAAACATCAGCAGAAAGCCATTTCAAAGGTAAGTGGCAAGTGATGAGCTGCTGTGCCCAGGACTGACTAGCAAGAAGCAGCAGCATAGAGAGCTGATGGGAGACAGCTACTCCAAGGCCAGGCAGCAAGCATATGTGTCTGCAAATTGCATTAACCAATCATCCTCTAATAATGCACCTGCCACGTGCTGCAGTCTCAATGGACAAATCCAGGAAGGGAGGAGGGACTGGAAATTTAGCTCTCATCTGCTCCAAGCAAATAAAAGAAAGCGAGAAGAGAAAAGAGAGAGAGTAATTAGTTGCCATCATTGTTCCACCACCTGTGATGGTGGGTAAAATTAATGGGAAACAACAGAAGTCAGAGCTACGTGAACTGCCTCACAACCAGGCCGCCTCTTTGCTCACTTCAGATCTCTCTATTTGCCAATCTTCTCCTGGCTTTTGATGTCTGTTGTGTGACTGTGGGGTGTTTTTAGCAGTTATTATTTATCACTCGCAGTAAGAAAAAGAATCTTTAAAGTGGCAGAATAAAATGGGAAGGTTTAATATTGCAAAAGGCAGAGTCCCTCAGCCTTATGGGTTGTTATGATGATGATTATTTCTGTGAAGGGATGGGGAGTTGGTGCAGGCAGGGCAGTAATAAATATCTCACGCTCTCACACTGATACAGTGCTTCGCATCCCCAAGGCTACCAAAGGCCTGTATGAATGACATTATCTTTCTCCACAGTGGGAGGCAGCAGCACCCACTCACAGCTCCCATCAATCGCAGCTGGAGTCCTGGGTGCTCAGCACCTCTGAAAATAGGGTGAGAGAAACCAAAAGCTCTGGGGATGGACAGCGAGCGAGCGTAATGATGGGAAGAGAGACAGCCAGGGGGATAGACAGAGTACGACCATAGCTCTCTCTTACCCCATCGGGCTCTGGAGTTGGGGACAACAGCTGTCTAACACCAGGCAAAAGTTAGAACTGGAGTGTAAATGAAAAAGTTGATACTACAGTAGGGATTTAGGCCCAGAGAATGAAATAACTAGACTGAGAAGAATTCAGAAGCTGTTTGTATAATGGCTAGAAAATTTCAGGACTCCAGAGATGGTCCCAACAATGGCTGCAGAATTCCCCCCCTTCATCCTGCACTGGCACATGACTGATATGCAGGCCTGGATAGTTAGCAGCACCAAGGGTCTCTTCCAGCCTGGCTTTGTTTGTTCAATCAAAACCCAACGTGGCTGTGCCAGGTGTGCCCCCCACCCCATGGCTACCTGGGCATGGTGCATTCCTTAGATTTGGCAGTGAACTGCTACAATGTGCATCGCCGCTGGGCTCTTGTTGGAGTGAGGTCAAAGGGGCTCCAGCTCCTCAAACTATTGAAGCAATCAGTTTCTCTTTGCGGAGTCAGACTTTCCATTAAAGGAAACACCCCTGCAACATGCAAGTGCCTCTCTGGCTCATGTGACATGTCAGTGGATTCTACATGGCGCTGACCTGGATAATCAGACCAAACATCACAGGAGCCAGTCAAAGGCTCCTCACCCCATCAGCGAGGCCTTCACTGGGCTCTCTGTTTCATCACAAGCTGCCTTGCTGCATTGTATGTACACGATCCATTGCCTTTCCCAGCTGGAAGCAGACGGGAGTGGGGCTCAGCTTGTTTGTTTGCTTAGGGGACTACATTCTGCAAAAGGGCCTTCTTCCAAGACACCGTCTTGAAAACACTGTTTTATCTCTGAACCTACAGAATGGTTGGCTCATCAAATATTAATAAAAACTCAACCACTTCTTAAGAGGTTTTCTTTCAAGTCGTGGGGCTTGAATGTGCCTCTAATATGAGACAGGATCCCTGCCTTCCTCCTATCCTAACCTGCTTAGGGGACAACAAAGAAACATTATTGGCAGCTGTTAACAAAGAGTATTGGGGGAGAGCAAGTGTGGGGGACGGGGGCGGGGGGGCCCATCTCCGTCTTCTGTAGCATGTTCCCTTCTCTTTGCAATACACACTTCAAGGCTGCTGGGGCAGGGACAGGATGTCGTGGCCTAACCCCAAGGAGATGGTTTGGACTAGCAGGCCTGGAGGCTAAAAGCAATGGTCCAGAACATAGCAACTCTCAATCCTGAAGTATTCCATGCAGAACAGTACCCATCCACCAAGGCTGGCTGGAGGGGTGCCACTGAAAAACACCTGACAAATGCCACCAGACAGCAAAGTTTGGGGAAAGTGAGAAAAGGAGAGAATTGGGGAAAAATGTGGTGGAATATGTATCTAAACCTTGGGACTGTAACCGCCTGTCTCCTTAACATTTTTTTGCGGTATTAATCTGTTCTGGTTGCTTAGTCCGGGTTGCAGCAGGCCATTTCTCTGTGCCTGAGTAGTGACGAGAGCACTGCCATATCGAAGGTAATGGTCCCAGTCCCAGCTCAAGCAATGAAGACGTATATTCTTAGAACCACACGTCCCTTGTAGATGACCCAAACAGGCATCTTCCTGGAAGCAGGGGCCTGAACTGCTGTATGCCTTTGTTGTCCCCTACGCTATTACTTTTTTTTTTTTTTTTTTTTTTTTTTTTTAATTAAAACCTTATTTGAGTCTGCAACAAGTTTCCTGACAAGACTGTCTTCAGTCCCCTCTGGATTCTAATTGGACTTTAATTTGTGGTGCCTTCATTTCTGGGGGATATTCACTGTTGCTGAGCACCCAGTTTCTCAAATGAAGTCAGTGGCCACTATGGCAACTAATTTCCCCTGAAAATCAGGGTCTTTTACCCACATTTTGAAAAAGGGACTTGTGATTTTGTGTATCAGTTGTTAGGTGCCCATGTTGAGATGCCTTCCGCCTGATTTTCATGTGCGAAGAGTGTCCAGACATCCTATTGATTTAGGTAGAGGTGGGAGTGCTCAACACCTCTGAAAATCAGGCCCAAGGTGTGACAAGTTGTGCAACCCAAAATTAGAGAACAACTTCGTGTTCGTTTTCTTACTGTAGGTTTGCTTATGGGCTATGCATGCTGCTTTGTTATGGTAGCATCATTCAGGGCCACTGAACATTTATTGCAGGACCATACCCACAGACTAAGCTATGTGCATTTTGGCTGGCAGCTTTGGTGGAAAACCAAGACAATATATTTCATGGGGGCAGGGGAGATAATTGTAAAAATATAAGTAAAAATAGAGGTCAGTAAGGTTTTGACATGATTTGCCCCATTTTGTACTATATAAAATGCGTTCGTACTGCAGGATTTTGTTTCCACATTGTTCCTACCTCCTGTTTTTCCAACCCCAGAGGACATTTTCAGTAATATGCCAGAGTTTTGCCCTTTTTCTTTTTGTCTGAATCCTTTTGCATAGTTCTTTTGGAACCTCACAGGAAGAATTATTAACAACACACTTCAAGTTGTCTCAGAGAGGTCAGGCTCTCAGAGACCAGGTGCCCCTTGTCACACTGGCAGCATCATGGCACTGACTTGGAAATTCACTCAGATGCTTGAACCACCTCCCACATAGCACTGGTGAAAGACCATGAGAAAACAGCCAGTAAATAAGAACCTGTGTGCTGCTGAGTGAAACTGGGCTGTGGAAAAGCAATGTCAGATCCTTGTCAAGAGGGAATTGGTAGTGAATCATGGTGGAAGTGGACAAAAATCCTGACTGTGGCCAGTGTAAATCAACATAGCGCCATTGACTTCAATGCCAATTACTGCCAGCTGGGGATTGGACTTGCTAGACTGATCGATAGATAAAAGTGCAGCTGTAGCATCAATCATGGGTTCAATAAGTGTAACAAAAAGTTAGAGAAAGTCAACTGAAAAAACTGCCCCAATCAAACATCCCCAAGGCCTGGATAAAGAGATGAGCCATGTACCCTCCTTTGGAAAGCATGGATTTCTAGTTATTACCAATCTCCTAACAGAGAGGTGCCTCCTAATGTGAAGGTCAGTGAGCTCTTCTGGGATGCTCTTATAAATCACTGAGAGCCTGGAAAATATCCTCTGGTATTGTCATTCCCATCCTTCTCACATTTGCTTCTTAGTGGCCAGGCCCTTAAGGTCTCACTTGTGTGATGAGTCCCATTGATTTCAAGTGTCCCATGGGTTCCCAGAACGGCTGCAGTACTAATCCAAACTGCAGTGCTTGATATAGGGCACAGCTGCTTATTCCCTACCGTGCCATATCCTGCCTGGTGTTTGGTGCTCTCAGTCCTTAGACAGACACAGGCTTCGTCCTAGCTCCAGTTTGTTGTTCCTTTCCTTCCAAATCTCACTTTAGTTCCAGTCCTGAACTCTCTTTGTATCTGATCCATGCCTCATTAGAGTCAATGGAAGGGATCCTAGGATAAAACTGCGGTCCTCATTGAGGTCTATGGCAAAATTCTCACTGACTTCAGTGGGACAGGGATCCCCTCCCCATTGTTTCAAAGGAGTTCTCAATCAAGCTCTCCATGCCGTCAATCCACCTACTTTGACTTGATGTTAAAAAGAAATGGAATGCTCTTCCCTGACACTAAACACATTTCATCTTCTGCCTTATAACTGCTGGGAATAAATTCACAGATCCATAGATTTTTAAGGCTAGAGGGAACCCTTATATCATCTACAGATGATGAATAGAATTAATATGATGTATTCCAATGACACTTTCTGATGGATGAGCGTCAAATGGTCCATTCATTGGGCACTCCTAGCGTTACCTGCAGCCAAACCACTGCAGTCAACTGGAATTAGGCAGTATTTGCTATGATGCCCCCCTGATTCAGCTGCTAAAGGAACAGGATGTAATTTAATGTTGGATTTTAAGGCTGAGATTTTGGTGTTCAGAACCATTAGGCAGCATCCCTGCCTGAATGAGTTGTGCCTATATGCTTTTTTTTCAAGACACTCAGGAAATAAAAACAAACATTTCTCAGAGTAGCATGTTCCCTAGAGCTGCTGATAGCTGGGACCAGTTCTTAATTGGCACTTTTTTTTTGTCTCTCCAGCAGTCTGTGCCAATTAAAAGGGATCTGCTATATTAGGCTCTTTTTAAATAACAATCACATCTGTATTAATATTTTAAAAGGGCTGTCACAGGTTTGAAATGTGCAGAAAAGCAAAGGGAGATGAGAAACAGGAGAGGTGCAAACTGCACTCACACTCACACACGCCCATTTGTCTCAGTAGTGTGTAAACTTCAAAGGTGGTTGTATCCATTTAACTGCTGACTCTTTAGAGCATGTAGCCAAGATGCAAACTCCCAGCTTGAGACTTAAAAATGTAGTCATCAGAACAGCAGGCTTTATGGATCAGGGCACCCATGAGGATCACAAAGGGAAAGTACCCAAATGGAGCCACCTGGAACAGCAAGGGAGCTGGCACCTGGCACGGCAGATCCAGCCCCCAGGATGCCAAAGCTGCTGCTTCCCACCTGTATACATCATATTGATTCTGTTCATCACCTATAGATGATATAAGGGTCCCCTCTAGCCTTAAAAATCTATGGATCTGTGAATTTATTCCCAGCAGTTATAAGGCATCCTAGTTTGAAGGTGGACCTGGCTTTGGGCGCCATGCTTTTAGAGACATGGTGTCAGATTCTGCCCTTGCTGACACCATTTTTCCGTCTGGCCACACAGATAGATTTGCTGGGGTTAGCTCTGATTTCCACCAAGGGAAGAGGCCTTAGAATTGGATTCGCTTGGGGTGGGCTTGGGTTGCTTTTTTTATATGTGTGTTTTTGCGAGATGAAAAGACAACGACAGAAATCTGAGCACTGAGAGCACCACCAAGAGACATGGAGGGGGGAGAGAAATCAAAACTGAGATACAGGGTCTCCTGAGGATCTGGAAGCCAAAGGGAGATGAATCCTGGAGCTGTCCAGACCTGAATCATGGATAATTGCATTTCAACCCCTGCATCCTGGACAAGCATCTCAACTCCTGCATCAGGGAGGGTAGTGGGGAGGGTTTGTGGCTGGGTGGCCTAGTAGCACAGGCACCACATCATAACAGAATGGCAAGGCACAATGCAACCAAGCTGGGCAGTAACTCAAAATACAACGTGCCAACCCCACCTTCATCTTTAAGACCCTACCACCCATAAGAGGGGGTGGGGGGAGGAGGCACAGATAGCCTAGATACCTAAAGCCACACAGGATGGGTGCCTCAGCCAAGCTGGTTAGGGAGACTGCTGCAGATGAGAAATCAACTGTGGGGCTCTGGGCATTGCTTGGTGAAACTGAGGAAAGCTAGTTGGGGTTGATTGTCATGTGCAGCCTCCTCCCAGCACTCCGATGGCTTTCAGTCACTGGAAAGTCAAAGCAGGAATTAAGGATGCCAGTGTAGATGAGACTTTATCCTGCTCTATCTAGAGGGGAGGTGTGAGGAGAGAAAAAGGGCTCTGAAGCATTGCAGAGCCAGTAATGTCTGCCCCTTTGAGAGAAGTTCTGTAGCTGGGATTTGGGTGGGGGCAGAAATGCCACTGTCTGGCCTTCCTGAGTGATGAATAGGTGTAAGTGGCCATGTAGAAGGGATTCGTGCCAGTTGAAGAGCAGCACAATTGGCACCCCAGTACTATCGCCCGAGGCACATGGCTTAGCATCATCTGTTAGGTTTTCATGGAGGAGCCCATGGCAGAAGCTCAAGTTCTGCCCAGCAGTTACTGGTGGTTAGCTGTGGCATATTCATACCATCTTGGTGTGACTTACCTTAGCACTTGGGACCAGATCCCGGTCTGAATTCTGCCCACCACTTTCAGATTTACACCAGCGTACGAGTGCTCAGGCTGTGGCCCTTGTGCTCTTTATTTTCAATGCTTTCCTCAGTGCCTACAGAACGGTGCCATCCCACCTGGTTTTGCCTCCTCTAAAAGCTAAATTTGCCTTATGTACAGTATCCGCAGCATCCATAGTGCCAGGATGCCATGATGCCATATGCTATCCCTCCTCTGCATGGCTGTGCTGCCTATTCCACTGTATCGCTGGCCAGCCATGAAGAGTGAAAATAGCAGAGAAAGGGCCCTCAGGCCTTTCATGGAAGCAACAGAAAAAATCTATTTTATTGACATAGGCAAATGCAGATAAAACTAAACTTGGAGTTAAAATAAATGCAAACCACACTGAGGTCTCAAGTTATCAGCGCGGTAACATTTCCGTGACTATCTCGCACTTTCCCTGCCTGTTTTTGTCTTTGTAGCTTTCCCAGACAACTGGACCTTTGCTCTGAAGTGAAAATGAAAGCTGGGGAAATAAAAAAATAGCTGGAAATGAATTCTTCAGATCTCCTTCACGATGCATCGGCCCCATCTGCCAGTTCCCTCTGACAGGGAGTTGAGCGTGGGTGGGTGGCAGAAGTGAGGTTAAGGCAAGTTTTACAAAAAGAAGAGTGAGTTTCTACACCGCTGGGAAATGAGGCTGGGCTGCTGGATGCACTCTGTCTGGGCGCACGGCTCCAGGTCCCTCTGGGGAAAAGGGGGTGGAGAGCAGCAGCCTCCAGCAGTCAGAGATTTGTCTTCGCTTTACTTGGTGTGTCAGGGGAATGGGAGCAAGCATGCAGGAGATGCTCAGATGCAGGTCAAGCTAATTAGGAGGTAGGGCAAGGCAGAGAGGTCAGGGGAGGAAACCGCTCTATTCTTCTGAATGCCTTCCCCTGCAAAAAAACATATTAATGGTACAAAATCAAACTCTTGGCAGGGTAGGAGTAAAATATCTGTTTGTCTGGCAGAGGCTTTCCCACTGATAGGAAACACCAGAGCATGATGTTAGATGGAGAGGCCCAGAGACTGTCTGGGCAGTATCCTGCTTCCCTTACATGCTCAATAGGCAGCCTTCTAGCTGTGCACATGGCATTTCTGGCACTTACACAGAGTTTGCGATGATGTTACTCCGCACGTCAGATGTGCGAGATGGATGGTGTAAAAGACCTGTGAGGTGCTGGTTGTGGTAACAGATGACAGTAGTTAAAAATCCCTTTCCTTTCCAGCCCCACTTCTCCTGCACTGTCTACAGTGAATGACCAGGGCTTCTCACCCATGCTTGTTGAACCTACACCCTCAGGCCTCTTGTTTCATCCTAAAAGACCTGTCCCAGCTAAGCTAGGAGTGATGAGCTCAAGGCTAGAACCACGATTGGAGAAGCCTCTGTTAGGTGCTGCGCAGGAGGGCACACTGCATGAACTCCGCGTTGCCTCTGGGTTGTGTGCTGAAAGTCACCTCCAGCTCCTCTCATGCCTTCTTACTAGCACCTGAGCAGAGTGCCTGCCTCAGAACAGGGCTGATTCTCTGTGCATGGGTTAAATTCTTGTCCCCCTAACTTAATACGCTGGTTGCCCTAGCTGGGACCCTTGCATTCCCAAGCTATGGAGAGGGCTCATAGCTTTGTGCAAATCTAAAAGCTCACCTGCCTATCCCATCATGAGCTACAACACCTGTCCCAGCTGGAACCTGGGCAGCCATGGCTCAGTCACTTGACTGCCTCCAGTTCCTCAGGCAGAGAGTGTCCTAGCACCTGAACTTTGCTCTGGGCTTGAAGTTGCTCATGCAAGCTTCTCTCCTGTACCTATCCTGATTGCTGCTTCCTAGTCCCCTGGATTTTGACTCTTGCCTCCTGGTCCCTAGTTGTAGCCTGGTGATTAGGCAGGAATTAGGCTTCCAGCCTGTGCCTGAGAGCCTGGCATTAGACTCCTAAACTTGCCTTGGTATATTGGATCAGCCTCTTACCCCTAGACTCAGTATGTGCAATTTGTGGCATCATAAGCTTCTTTGTGATGCCACAAACCACATGTGTTGCATGTTAAACTGTGCGCAGCACTGCTAATTTGCAGCATGGGGGCAAAAAAAAAAAACCCCCGGAAAAAAAGCAGCACAAAGCATGTGAAAATAACGTGCCAGGACAAATGCGGAGACAGGGAAGCATGTCTGCACATGGCGAAGCCCAAGACTGCCCTGGGCTGGTGCATCCCTGGCTCCATGTGTGGGGGGCACAGTGTGCCTCAGCTCAGGGATTCCCCCATCTCTATGTGCCTCAGCATGGGCCCTGGGCTACCTATTCCCCCATCTCCACGTGTTGCTCCCCAGCTGGGCACAGGGTGCCTCAGCACAAGGGCTGCCTGCCCACTATACCCAGCTATTTCCTCCCTACCCCCTGCAGCACACGGAGCCTGAATTGGAGCCAGGAGGAACTGGGCATGGTGGTCAACAAAGGGCACATGTGCTGTGGTACAAAATAGCGGCACAAATTCATGCTGCTGCAAGCGCACACCCCTGCTCATCTGGATCAGCCAGTGTGTCCAACTGTTCACCTCCCATTCAGGACTTCTGCCTGTCTCCAGATCACACATGGAAGCCCCAGCTGTGGCCACTCAACCGAGCAACCCCGGTTTCCCTGTCACTTGGGCTGTTGAGGACTGAGCTGCAGACCGTGCTACATTTTTACAGCTAAGCGTGTGGCATGCCAGAGCATTTGCAGAGCACTTGTTTTGCCTTTCATTGGGCTACTGAAATCAGCAGTGGATGCTCCTCGGACAAAGGTCAGAGGGATTGAACAGGATTAAAATGGAAAACTGACCTTTTATAGCAGGAGAAACAGTGGCATTGAGAAACAACATCCAGTTTAATTTGCTTGTGATAAAAGGAGGGGCAAGAAAGAATCAGCCAAAAACTCCACTTGCTGCATAACAGCTGCTCCTATAAGCTCACAATGGTGCTTGAATGAGTCTGATGCTTGGGTGAGTATATTGTAAAGCCAGGGCCTTTCCAGTAAGGAATCCACAAGATCAGGCTAAGTGGGCTTTGGCTTATTAATCCAAAAGACAAATAAATTCACTGACAACAGGTACAGAATTTGGCCCTGGCCTTGTATAGCTTCAGACCAGGAGCACTTCTGCTGGCAGCTGTGGAACTGCATTGATATGCAGTTCGCGTGCAATACAAATCAGGCTTCCCTGTGATTTTGAGCAGTTGATGGCACATCTAGGTGGACTCCTAATATATGGCTTCCACCAGAAATACCAAATCTCATATCTCGAATGTTGCCAAATACCATATTTATAAATGGGCTGGAATCAGGGGCCTCAGAAGACTTTCACTCATCTTTCTCAGATAAATGATTCGGTCCTAGCTTCCAGGCTTTCCCAGCACTTAAGTGAACCCAACTTCCAAAACATCTTTGGTGCCTATTTTTCCATGCTTTGTACTGCTATCAAAAAGATGGGTGTTAATGATGGATACTGAACAGAAACTTCTAACATTCCTTTTAAGCTTTCTTAAAAATAAGAGAGATCTGAGTAAATATGACATGGGCAATTTGTCTTTTAAAAACGGAAGATTTTTTTTTAAGGAAGCAGCCATTTTTTTGAGTCAATAGGCCCTTCAACGGTACCGTCTTTGAGCTGAGGACAAAGCTCTCAGTTAGGACAGTCCTCAGCTTCCCTGCATGGAGGGTTGAAGGGAAGACTTCTTGACCAGTCTTTCTTGTTTTCCTTTCTGTGTAAGAGAAAGTGGGAGATGCAAAGACCTAATTTAGCAGTCTTTAATCTAACTTATTCCAAACCACGCTTGTCACTTCCTTCATGTGCTCCCAAAGGATGATGGCCTGATTTCACAGAAGGAAAAGCCTTAAGCAAATCTTGTCACACAAGAAAATTGATTTTTCAAACTGACTTTTACAAGATTACTGCTTTTTCCTCCTCCTCTTTCTTCTATATCGTTCCCTTACAGTCTCACGAGGCAGTTTCAGACCTAAAGAAATTAGAGATAATGTGTCTAAGTTGAAAATGTAAAAGGGGGGAAAAAACACACCCCTTTCAATCCCTCTACTCCCTTCACCTTCCTCTGCTTGGCACCGCCCTATACATTTGTATTGTGAAGTATCAAGAACAAATCCTGTAATCTCCTGCTGTAACACATCTGCCCATTGCCCGCTACCCCAGGGACTCTGGCAGGAAGTGATCTCAGAACTCCACAGAAACAGCCCGAGTCATAGGGTCCAAACCCTAGTGATGTCATTAGCAGGAGCAGCGTGGTCCAGCGGTGAAGACCCATAAGACATGGGTCCTGTTCTTGGCTTGTCTGTCAAACAGAGAATTGCTCTGGACAAGTCCCTTCTCTTTTCACCATTTCTCGTTTCTCTACGTTCCTGTTGTCCGTCTCTTACCGTTTATATACAGGCCTAGCCCAATGGCTGGGGTCTCCAGGCATTACACCAAGATGATAATGATGGTGAAGATGATGGTAATAATAATAATACCTTTTAAAATAAGGTCATGACTATCTGTGCCAACTATGTTCCCCAAAAGGGGATGGTAGAGCCAATTCTACCCTGACGGCATGCCCTAGGTATATAGTGCTGGGTGAGACAAGCCCACATGCGAATATGTGCAGCTCCAATAGAGTTATGTCAGTCAGTGAGAGGCAGTGGCCAGCAGGGCAAATAACACGCTGGCATGCATCAACCGGTGCATCTCGTGTAAAACTAAGGAAGTGATACTCCCACTGTACTCCGCACTGGTGAGAGCGCAGCTGGAGTACTGCGTCCAGTTCTGGGCACCGCACTTCAGCAAGGACGTGGAAAACCTTGAAGGGGTCCAGAAAAGAGCCACCCGTATGATCAGGGACTTGCAAGACAAGCCATATGAGGAAAGGCTGAGGTTCCTGGGCCTCTTTAGCCAAAAGAGGAGTCTGAGAGGGGACTTGATAGCAGCTTACTGCTATATCAGAGGAACTTGGTGAACAACTGTTCACCAGGGCGCCCCGGGGAAGACCAGGACCAATGGATACAAACTCCTGGAAGGCTGCTTCATGCTTAATAGCAGGAAAACCTCCTTCAGTCAGGGTGTCCAGACTGTGAAATAAACTCCCTCCAGAGGTGGTGCAGGAAACCCTGGAGGTTTTCAAGAGGAGACTGGACAGTCACCTCACTGGGGTCACCTAACCCCAGTTGTCTTCCTGCCTAGAGTGGCGGGGCTGGACCTGATGATCTGCAAGGTCCCTCCCAGCCCCTAACATCTGTGAATCTGTGTGCGACACATTGACACATTTGGCTGTTACTCAGGATAAACAATGATTAGTCCCGTTAAACTCAATGGAGTTACTCCTATGAGTAAGTACAGCATAAGTAAGAGTTACAGAATGAGGTCAAAGATTATTTGCCTCGGGAGTTTTCTCCAGTACCTGTAAAAGTTCACAATGGGGGATGATGCCATGACATTTAGGATGAGATGTCCAACCATTGCACAACCTCCCCCTACCCCCCACCCCCACACACACACATGTCCCAGCATCACTAAGCTGCTGTTCAGGGTTATCATACAGCTTCCAAAAGGTGTCCAGGAGTCACACTCATAGTTTGTGAGACAAAATGTATGAACCCCTATATTAAAACCAAGATTACATTTCAGTTAGCAAGATAGGCGACAAACTCATGGAGGTGTCTCCTGGTTGGCCCTCAGGCACTACTGGCATTATGGCTACTTGCCTACTGCCCTATGCCAGATCACTTCTATTGCATTTCCACTGTACAACACAGGTGTAGTTACTGCCTTGGTATCAGACTTGGCAGAAGTAGGAGAGTCCTGGGTCAGAGAGGAGATTCCAGTACAGGGGAAAAATGGTGACAGGCAGGGGAAAGAGGAAAAGCGTCAAACTAGGGACGTCACAACTGCTATTGATTTTATACAGTCATGGCCAGTCATATAAAGCCCTAAAAAAAATTGAATTTTCTCTCACTACATTTTGCTTGCTCTTTCTATGAGGTTTCCTCCTCGTTCTCAATCACGAGACAACTCAGTGTGTTTTGTAAAAGAAAAGATTGAACAAGGTTGTATTCAGACAGCTTCAAATATGCTAAGCTTTTTTGTTTCTGTGGTATAAATATTTAATCCCCTCACAGCTGCTGAGTTGAAATTAGAGTTCAGTTTGAGATGGCTCCAAATCACAGTATGTGTTACAATGGGGGTGCAGAATGAGAAAGAAGGAGGAGATGGAAGGAGATGGGGATCAGAGCAGTAGAGTTTTTCACCATTGAGCTGTCTCCAACACACTAACAGTCACACGGTATCAAAACCCTGCCTGCTCCAAAATGGAGCAGAAACAGATGCATGCTGTTTTAGGAGACGCTCCTGGCTATGGTGTCTCTCTGATGAGCTTTACTTCTTGGTTCCCTGTGAGCGTGTGTACATGAGATGCTACAGCTACAGTGGCGGGCACGAACCGTGACACTACCAGTAGTGCACAGTAGCTCATTGCTACTGCACAGTCGGGTCAGAAACATGCCATGCAGCGCCAGGACTGCGCAGTACCAGCGGTTATTGCACAGTCGTATAATACTTGCTAAAGCAAGTACTAAATGACTGAGCAGTAACAACTGCGCAGTCGGGCGCTCTTGTAGATGCGCCCACAACATTGTTGCGTCTAGGCTTCCATCATTTCAAGACTAAGTTTGAATGAAAGAAAACATTTGTTTTCATCTGTTCCTTTTTGTTTCAATCTATTGCTTTTCTCAGCACAAGTATTTCTGGGCCACTGTCTCTGTTGATGTAAATCAGTGGAGCCTTGTTGACTGCTGGCGGAGAATTTGACCCTTCCCTTCATATAAGATTCTGTATAACCATTCTACAGACAAACCCATTGAAATGTTCATGATGCAACATAAGCTAATAAAATTCCTACAATATTTTGGACTGTTTTGAAGCATCATGGAACAGCAGTAAGCGAACACTGCTGACTGGATCCTAATCTCACCGATACCGAGATAAACCTGGAGTAACTCCATTAGCTTCCGCTCACCCAGTTGCTAAGTGGAGCACACAAGCATCACTAACATCCTCTGTGTGTGACTGTTGTTAGAGACAGATGAGAGGGCTCAGCTTGCCATATGCATGCTGTTGACTTGTGGATCTAGCTCTCTGTTTGGGCAAATATCACACTGCCCTGCTCTAACTTGGGTCAGTCTCGAAACACTTTGTAAATAATGAATCCTATAAAAAAGAAAAAGAAAAAGGCTTACACAGCAGATGGACCTTCTGCTTGCAAACAGAATTTCTCTGCAGCCATCATGTTCTGAAATGGGTCAGCGAGCTGGTGACCAAAAATAAGGCTTTCCCGGGCAATATCCTCAGCTGATGTAAAGTGACATGGCTTCACTACATCAGTTTACACCAAATGATGCTCTGGCGCTGCTGTGCAGATCCTGAAATTCTGTGGGCTGGATTCTTACCTTATAACAGGAGGTCTTCAGGCCCTAAGATCCTCTCTCAGCTTTCACTCTGTTGATTGTACTCTGGCAACTATCTATCAAAGACAGTGACAAGCATAAAGACAAAATAATTCAAAATGTCATATTTGCATTTTTGAGTCAGAGGGGTGGGGACCTCTTATTTGCTTTTAAGCACCAGGCAGGTCAACAGGAAAAAGAAATAATAGTCCAAGAAAAGAAAAGTATTAATCTGTCCAAGGTCTGATTATGCTATCCAAATGTTTCATTTGCCCCCAGTAAGGATCCAGGCTCATCTAAGAAGTAGCATCTCTAATTGGGTCCAAATTGATCACAGAGACCCATGTCTGAATGTAAGGTCTTCCTATGCTTGTTGATAACAGAAGCACTACAGAGGCAAAGCTCTCCATTCTTGGATAGGAGGAGCTCCTGTTTGCAGCTGTCAACAGCATTTCAGGTTTGCTCTGTAAGATTCAGCCTGTGTGCGGAAAAGGCCCCAAATGCAAGATCTCATAGCAAACAGCAGTCTCCTAGAAGAGGTACTTGTTTGGGATATCAGTGATAAAGTGAAAAATAATAGCTCTAGTGATTCTACAGCAAGCTTGGTGACAGATTCAGAGATCTAGGACCTGAGGAGATACCCATAAAAATGACAAGTGGGAGAAAAAAGGGAAAGCATGAGATCAGCAAACTCGGGACACTAGATTTCAAAAAGACAGATTTCGTCTGACTGAAGGAGTTAATAGGCACGGTGTCATGGGAGGATAGACTGAAGGATAAAAGTGCCCAGGAGGACTGGGAGCTTCCAAAGGGCATGGTATTGGAAGCCCGACAAGAAACTTTCCTGACACAATAGAAGCACAAGAAGAATGGCAAGAGACCAATGTAGCTACACAAGGAGCTTTTAAATAGCCTCAAATGGAAAAAGAAAGCATACAGGCAATGGAAGAATGGGCAGGTCACCAAGGATTCATACCAGGAAATAGCAAGAGCCGGCAGCAACAAAATCAGGAAGACAAAGACAAAAAATAAGCTGCACCTGGCAAAGGAGGTTCAAGACAACAAGAAGAGGGTTTATAAGTATGCTGGCCAGAAAAGAAGGACTGAGGGAGCTGTGGGTCCTCTGTTAACAAGCTGGGGGAACTCCTAACCAAAGATGCAAAGAGGGTGGAGCTACTCAACAGCTCCTTTGCTTCAGTCTTCACAAAAATCATGCTCCAGCCAGACACCTAATAGAGATTACCTGGATAAGGAAGGGGGCAAGCTGAGGGAGGAGATAACAGAAGAGACAATCAGAGCTGCTGTTGGGCCTGAATGAACGCAAGTCAGCAGGGCCAGATAAGCTTCAGCCCAGATTCAAGAGTCCTAAACAATGATCTTCATGAAGTCATGGGAGACGGGGCAGGTACCAGATGATTAGGAAAGTACCAACGTAATGCCTCTCTTTAAAAAAGGCAAAACTGGGGAACTATGGACGGGTTCATCTCACCTGAATACCTGGGAAGTTGTTGCAGCATATCATTAGGGAGGCTATTTGCAAGTATCTGGAGGAGGAAAAGCTTGTGGCAAGCAACCAATGTGGATTTACTAGATACAAACCCTGCCAAACAAACCTGACCTCCTTTGACAAAGTAACTACTTGGATAGATTAAGTGAATGCTGTGGATACAGTGTATCTAGACTTCAGCAAGGATTGTGACAAAGTCTCTCACAACCTTCTCATAAACAAATTGGAGAAATGTGGCCTAGATAAAACTACAACAAGGTGGATAGATAACTGGCTCAGTGGCCACACGCAAAGGGTAACGATTAACGGGTCCATGTCAGAATGGCAGAAGATTTTGAGAGGATGCTGGCATAGAAAGCTTCTTGAGCAAAGTTGCAGGTGACACAAAACTGGGATGGATTGTGAACATGGTGAAGGATGTGAGTGCAATTCAGAAGGAATCTGACAGCTTGGAAAGTTGGACTAGAGCTAACAGGATGAAGTTTAGTGCGGACATCTGCAATCTGGTGCACCTTGGGAGGAATAATCAAAAACACAAATATAAAATGGGGGCACCTGGCTGGATGGCAGCTCCACAGAAAAGGACTTGATATTCTTGGTAGATGATAGACTCAATATGAGTCTACAGTGTGACACAGCTATGCAAAAGGTGAATGTGGTTTTGGGATGCATCCATAGAAGCATTAGGTACAAGACACAGGAGATGATTGTGCCTCCCTACACAGCACTGATTAGGCCTCATTTGAAGTAGTGTGTGCAGTTCTGGGCTCCACATTTTGAAAAGGATGCGGAGAAGTTAGAGAGGGTCCAGAGGCAGGCAACAAAGATAACAAAGGACTTGGAAGGCAAGTCATACGAAGAGAGACTGAAGGAGCTAGGCATGTTCAGATGGAGGTGCTGAAGAGGGGACATGATAGCAGTCTTCAAATACTTGAAGAGCTGCCCTAAAGAAAAGGGAAAGCACCTTTTTTCTACCCAGGATCTCTTGGGCATATATTGACAACATAGAAGCAGGACACGGGTTGTCATGGCTCCCCTGCTTTCCCTGTGGTAGGTCAGGGTGTTAGAGCTGTGTTGTGTTAGGGCTGATGGTAGTCTTATGTAGAGTTTAGATTATGGCTTGTATGGGATGGGTTGGATAGGGGTGATCCTGCCTCAGGCAGGGGGTTGGGCTGGATGACCTCTGGAGGTCCCTTCCAGACCTGCTTGTCTGACTCTATGATATGTATTTGGAGGAGCCAGTGGTGGTGGTGGTGGGGGGGTGTTCAGACAAAAACATTATCAAACTTTTCTCTTCTCTGCCATAAGGAACACTTAGAAGGAGCAACCTTCAAAGTAGCTCCACCAGGGCAGACCAAGGCTCAGCCATCACTCTTGAAAAGCCAAGCCCTGGAACAGGATGGGGCTTAAGTGGGCTGGTGAACAGTGACATTACTGCCAGCCCCTTCCCAGGGTTGCTCCAACTGCATCTTGCCTGGAGCAATAACTGACAGTAAGCAGTTACCACATGGTGGCTGCTGGGTGGCGTGTGAAATCAGATGGATGATCCCAGACCAGCACCTACTGTAAGAGGGCCCTCATCATTTAAAATCCACCACACAAGGGGCTCTAATGAGTCCTTGGGAGCAGTTCCAGTAGAGAAGCCAATGTATGAATGAGCTGTGCGTACTGAGCTCCTCACGCCGTAGAGGGAATCCCAACCAGGTTAGGGCTGCTGGAGACTTGGTCGGGTTGGGGGGGGCTAATGCTTTATGCTGCACCCCATGAGCGTTTCCAGATGGAGGTTAGCAGGGTTCTATAGACATTGAAGCAAGTCCTTTTAAACTCCATCCACTGAACATTGTAGGATGGTTCAACAACTCTATACAACTATGTCCACAGTTTTCAAAACTGGTAGGCTAACATTAGGCTCTAAAACCTGTTTTAGGGCAGGTTTCTTAAGGGTGGAATTCTGTTTCCCCTTTGGCACCTGCATGACCTTTTTGTGGTTATGTATTTGGTCATTTTTGACCCTTAATACCAGCTACATATGTGAATATCTAAGCATAAGGCCTAGATAAAGGAGAACAATCCTCCCGTATTTTGGCATCAGAAACTGAGTGGTTGCGGTGCTCACCAAGGAAGTGGGAGAGCAATGTTTGAAGTACCCCCTTGCCCCAAGAGAGTCTGAACCTGCATCTCTGACTTCCCAGTAAGGTGCTTTGACACTCAGGCCACAGGCTAGGCACTATCCCTCTAGGGCTACTTTTAAGGCTGAGCCACTGCCTCTTGTATTTTAACAGACATTGGATAAAATGGACAGCAGTGCAATAGGGAAGTTTCTGCCCCCTTGAAGCCAGGGATTGCTCACTTCTAGAAGAGCAGTAGCAGGCATCTCACTGAGCTACACACCCTCTAGCTTGTTGTTTAACCTGGTCTCACATATCACTAGCTTTTGGTTATCCAGGGAGGCATCTTCAAAAGGAGTGCTAGAAAAGCCATTGGGTAATGCCTAATGTAATGTGATGGATAGTGCGCTGTGCTAGGAAATGGAAGAGGTACAGGTTCAATTCCCCCTTCATTGATGAAGACCAAGAACTAGGGTCTTCCTGCGTGAAAGCTCCAGCTGCTCAGCTGTTACAGCTAAAGCATGGGAGCAGCACTTTTCTTCATCTAGCATGATGGCTTGTCATGGGGGTGTGCCCAGATATGTTTTTGAGACTTAGGCCCCCAAAATGGGAACACATGCATAGCTACTAGGGCTGTGTGAGGCTTTGGACAGAGCTTCAAATCCGGAGAAGTTTCGGATGCTTCAGAGTCCAAGGCAGCACGTCCAGTCGAAGTGCCGCCTCGTTCGACTTCCCGAAGCGGTTCAGAGCTGCCTCTGAGATCCGGCCATAGGGTATCATGGGGAAACAATAAAATATCTATAACTTTGTTGTTTTTTGTCTGATTTGGATGACATTTTCAGGGGTGGTAGGCTCTGCAGAGAGGATGAAGCCTGCCAAGTTTCAAGAAGATCGGTGCAGGAGTTTTGGGGGAACAGCACCCCAAATTCTTGAAAGCAAAACTCCTGTCACGTCTATGTGTTACAACACAGGGGGGTCAAAACTGCAGGGGTGGTAACTCCTACTGAGGCCACAAAGCCTGTCAAGTTTCAAGATCAGTGCAGGGGTCTGGAGGGAGCTGCCCTGCAAGCTGCAGACAAGCAAAACTGGTGCCATGGGTGCTGCGGGACTGACTGTGTCTGTCCTGGGGCGGGAGGGGGACACTGCGGCAGGCCTGGCTGCTACACCGCTGTCTTCCCAGTTACTGATCAATCACTCATGATCCACTCAGGGACCAGGGACTCAGCTCAATACACAGGACCCAGCTACAACACAACGACTTAAGGAGCAGCAATTAGCACCTACAAAACCAGGCTAAGGAGAGGAAAGACTCAAGACAGACAATCAGCTGCCCCAAGACTGCCACAGTCTTGCCACCAGTTTTGCCCGTCAGCAGCCCGGGGTGCAGGGCCCCAGAGCCCCCTGCACCGATCTCCTCCATGGCTGGCAGCGTCACAGCAGGGGCCACCACCCCTGCGGCTGTCACCCCGCTGCGCCCTAGCACACGCAGTGTCACCCATGGCACCAGTGTTGCTTGTCTGCAGCTTGAGAGGCAGTTCCCCCCAAACTCCTGCACCGATCTCCTTGAAACTTGGCAGGCTTTGTGGCCTCTGTAAGAGCTACCAGCCCTGCAGCTTTGACCGCCCCCCGTGCTGTGACACACAGCTGTGACATGAGTTTGGCTTTCAAGAATGTGGGGTACAGTTCCCTCCAAACTCCTGCACCGATGTTCTTGACACTTGGCAGGCTTCATGCTCTTAGCAGAGGCTACAATTTCTGCAACTTTCATCCAAATTGGACAAAAAACAACAACGTTATAGATACTTCATTGATTCCCCCATTATACCCAATGGCCGGATCTCCAAGGCGGCTCCGAAGCTTCTGCCGGATCAAGGTGGAAACCCGGTCCCAAGCTCCGGATTGGATCACCGCCATCCAAAGCGGCCGGATCCGAACCTGGATCGGATCGCCGCCGACTCACACAGGCCTAATAGCTACATACCTACTTGACCAGCACATAGTCTGCAATGTATGCCCAGTCTATGTGTGTATGCTTGTGCGTCCAGCCTGCAGGGGAATAGATTTGAAATCTGCCTCTAAGTGGTAAAACAACCACTTAAGTAGCTAGCAAACTGCCATACAGAAGCACAAAGGGAAATAGAAATGTGGTCCAAGGGCCTTCCTGATTTTCCTTGACTTCAGCAGGAGCTGAAGAATGTCTTGGGGCAAATCTAAAATCAGTTACTTACTTTAAGGGCTTAATTAACAATGTAGGAGCCGAACATTATGCAGTAAATCTGTAGGTGGAGGTCTAGCCCTTCTCGTTAACCTGTTACATTCCAACATAAGCCTATGAGGGTGTTTTAATGTGAATAACAAAGATTTATTGGGGAGAAAGAAGCTTTGACTTGAAGATTAAAATTATGCGTGCAAGAAGAGAAGATAACCAAACTAAATATCAAAAAAAGGGAATTAAGAATTACCAGTAGCAATTTAAAATTTCTTTAGAATTTTTCAGTGAAACCTGGCTTCTGCAGTGACATTTCTCTCTCTTTTTGTTGCTTGAGTTTTTTCATGCGTGTTGGGGCAGCTACTGTGTGAAAATAAATTCTAACGCCAGCTCATGAGTTGCCAAATCTCCAAGTTGCCACCAAGTCTCCTGAAAGGATGCCGTCTTGGATTATTATAAATCTCTTCTCTTGGCATCAGCTGAAAGAAGATTCCCAAATAATTAGTATTGCCCCATAATACCATGGGGCAGCAGACTTTATAACACAGTTACATATGTTGATATTCCTAATGTGTGCAACTTGATCTAGGCACGATTTAGCTCTGAATAATTACTGATCTGGAAGGACTTGACTAATGTCTTGCCAACGGAGAAGCTGGGTCTCGTCCAAAATGAGGATGAGCCGATGTCCAGGCAAATATGACAAAAGCCAAAAAGGTGGCTCAGGGGACCCAGGCATAGTGTGGACAACAGCCGGTTTTGTAGCTATTTAGTCAAAGCCAGTACTGAGGGAGACTCTGTTTGCCTTCCCTCAGACCAGAGCTACAGCACTAAGGAGAGCCACAGCAGCAAAGATAAAATAACCTTGGTGTTCTTGATTCCTGAGACTATTTTTTTAAAGGTCAGTTTAAGAAGCCTATGCAGGGTTAGCAAATTATGAATAGGTCCTTTAATAAAAAATAAATAAATCCATTGTTAGAGATTGTTGGAGAGTCTAGCCAGTCACTGACTAAATTGCTTCTAACCGGGGCTCATCCCTCTGATATCTTTTCATGATCTGCTTGTCATTGTCACAGACTGTTAGTATAAGGAGCTTGCAGCACCCTTCATAAGGCTATATTTGTGTCCTGCTGATATAAATTGTGACACCCTCTCACTCCAAAGTCCCTTTCAGCCCCCACCTGGGACCCTACAGCACAGAGTTGCAAAGTCACTCTTCTTCAAAACCCTCCCCAGCCAAGGGAGCTATCTGCAACTAGAAGGCTTCACATGCAAGGGTGTGCAGTTGCCATGCCAAAATAGGGTCAATGTGGGGCAATTTGTCATGGGTGGTGTAGGGGGGGTCATGGGTGGTGTAAGGTGCCGGCCCCAGCAGCCTTACCTGGGGTCCTGGGGGCTCCTGGGGCAGCAGCAGTGGTCATCTGGGTGCTTGGAGCCTAGCCAGGAGCCAGAGCATGCCAGACTCCACTGCTGGTGACACACACTGCTGCTGTGTGCACTACCCTGCTTTTTTTAGCAGCAGTTTTTTTTGGCACTGGGATCTCCTGGTGTCATAAAAGCCCACCACACTGAAAATTAGTTGCACGGTAAATGAGTTTGGAGTGCTACAAATGGGTCTGAGGTGCCGCAAACCATACGTGTGCGCTCATTGGGATGTGCTCAGAGAGGGCAAGCAGCCAAATGAGTGGTAGAAGAGTGCTAAGCAGCTGTGACTCTTTACCAGCCTAATAGGTTCACAGCCAACAGAAGGTTTCCCCAGAATTGGTCCAGCAGTTCTGCTCTCCTACATTTGGCACTGGACAGTAATAGATAGCTCAAAGGGAGCCAGAACTTCTCCCCTCCCCCAAGTATGTGTCTGTCCATGCATCCCTGCCTATGGGAGAGAGGAATGGTTCATTCCTGACCCCCGGGGCCATCAGTTTCTACTCTGAAGCATGAGGTGTAGCATGTATAGAAATGGAGCTTTTAACTAAATCTAGGCCATGGCTCCCTGACCCCTCACTGAAATGGATTCCACAGGCTGACAAAGCATCATCTTCTCAAATAACTGCCCTTTCAACAAATCCCAGAGGGGGTGCAGGAGGGGCAAGAGCCCAGATAATCTCATGGAAGGTCAGAAACATGGAAGAAATATATTACAAGATAAATACAAGGAGATCTGACATCTGCTGGGAGGAGCAATCAGCCAAATTGAACTGTTCAACATAGGTTCGTAACCTGCATACAGGACCTTCATCTAACACAGGAGGGATACGGTCCCACTAGGCGGAATGCCTTACTGGACTTAGTGTCGGCTACGGGGGATGACCTGGTAGGAGAGCTGCAGCTTCGTGGTCACCTTGAGGACAGTGACCACCAAATAAACAAATTCACCATACGGCATACAGTGGGTAAGAAAACTAGTAGGGTGGAAGTGCTTAATTTTAGGAAGGCTAACTTCAGTGTGCTCAGGAGTCTACTTAATTTCATAGATTTCATAGACATTTGGGCTGGAAGGGATCCGGGAGGATCATCATAATGATGCAGTGCAGGATAGGAGTATTGGTGAGATAGGAGTCCAGGCAGCGTGGTCGTTCCTAAAGGAAGTGATTCTTCGGGCGCAAAGGGAGACAATCCCAGTGTGAGAGAAAGGAGGGAAAGAGGCCAAAAAACTTCCTTGGCTAAACAGAGAAATCCAGGGGAGCCTAAGGGCAAAAAAGGAGGCACATAGGTGGTGGAAGCAGGAGGAAGCTACCAAGGAGGAGTATACCTACTTGGCACACACTTGCAGGGAGGCAGTCAGAAAGGCCAAAGCAACTACAGAGCTGCGGCTGGCAACACAAATTAAAGACAACTAAAAGTCTTTTTTAGGTATGTAGGGAGTAAAAGGAAGGTGCAGGACAGCATAGGACCCCTACTGAATGAGGAGGAGCAATTAGTGACAGACAGGGGGACAAGGCTTCAGTGAGTTTTTTGCCTCTGTGTTCCTGAACAGGGCTCAAGATAAGTCTCCTAACAGGTTCTTAGATGGGCATCAGAGGAACCCCAGCCCACCAACTGTTGATGCTGACTTGGTGCAGAGTCACTTGGATGGACTGGGTGTGTTCAAGTCGGCAGGCCCAGATGAGCTGCACCTGAAAGCACTGAAGGAATTGGCTGCTGTCATGGCAGAACTGGCACGGCTGTTTGAGTGCTTGTGGCACTTGGGTCAGGTCCCAGAGGACTGGGAAAGGGCCAGTGTGGTCCCTATTTTCAAGAAGGGGACGAAGGAGGATCTGAGTAATTATAGGCCAGTCAGTCTCACTTCCATCCTTGGAAAAGTCTTTGAAAAGATTATTAAGGATCATATTTGTGGGAGTCCAGCGGGAAAAATAATGCAGCAGGGAAACCAGCATGGATTTGTAGCAGATAGATCATGCCTGAATAATCTGGTTTCATTTTATGACCAAGTCACAAAATGCGTAGACGCAGGAGTAGAGGTGGATGCCGTTTTCCTGCATTTTAGGAAGGCCTTCAATACAGTATTTCATCCCATTCTCATAAATAAATTAAGAGGCTGTGACTTAGTTGTTTACACAGGCTGGTGGGTGGCAAATTGGCTTGGGGTCGCACCCAGAGAGTGGTAGTAGATGGATCGGTATCGACCTGGAAGGATGTGGGTAGTGGAGTCAGTCCTTGGACCTGTACTCTTCAATGTCTTCATCAGTGACTTGGAAGTGGGTGTGAAGTTTACTCTGTCCAAGTCTGTGGACGGTACTAAATTGTGGGGTGAAATGCACACTCTGGAGGGTAGGGAACGATTAGAGGCAGACCGGGACAGGTTGGAAAAGTGGGCAGTACACAACAGGATGCAGTTCAGGAAGGACAAGTGCAGAGCGCGGCACCTAGGGTGCAAAAATATCCAGCACATCTACTGACTGGGAAGTGACCCTCTCAGCAGCAGAGAAGCGGAAAGGGATCTCGGAGTCATAATGGACTCCAAGATGAACATGAGTCGTCAGTGTGACGAAATCATCGGCAAAGCTAACTGCACTTTATCGTGCATCAGCACATGCATGACAAGTAGATCCAAGGAGGTGATACTTCCCCTCTGTAAGGCATTAGTCAGGCCACAGCTGGAGTACTGCATCCAGTTTTGGGCATCGTACTTTAGAGTAGGATGTGGAGAGCCTTGAGAGGTACTCGCCTCTACTTTGGGGGTCTTTAAGAGAAGGCTGAGTAGACATCTGGCCAAGGTCATCTGACCACAGCACTCTTTCCTGCCCAGGCAGGGGGGGCGGACTTGATGATCTGTTGAGGTCCCTTCCGACCCTAGCATCTATGAATCTGCTAGAGACGACTGAAGTGCGGACCTGCATGGAAAAGGTAGATTGAGGGCCTCCAGTCTCCCTGTTTCATTAGGAGGAAGGGGATGCGCACTGAAACTGGAGGCAGCGTATTCCAAACGATAATAGGGAATATTTGTTGTCATGCCACACTGTTAATCCATGGCACACACTGTCCCAAAACACTATTGATCGTAGCAGGATGTGTGAAACAATTGAGAATCCAGAGTTGTTACAGCAAGGGTGAAAAACACTCAAAGAAATCAGAAGGGATAAAAACCTTCCTGCTTCAAGACACAGCCAGCCTCTCACTAACTGGCCAGAAAGATTATCCCCAGGGCAAATTATCCCATAGTTGCTGCTGCTGCTGCTGCTGTTACAGGGCACTGCCCGATACAGTGTACTGGACACCGCTGTGTGATCCATTAGGACGATTCCCGTGCTCCTAGAAACGGAGAAGCTGAAGAGGAAAGCAGAGACCAACTGGGCCCTCAGAAGGACCCTGAAAGCAAGCACCCTTTTGGGTTGTCTTCCCCCCAGTAGTTTTGAACTCAATTCTCCCCCTCCCCGAGGAGTTCACTTACCTATGCACTGAGCACAATAATAAACACATTACCAGAATTAGTGGGCTTACATGCCAGTCACAATAAATCCACCTAAATAAATTCAGTTAAGGGGGGGGCTGGGAGGAAACTTACTTTGGAATAATCCCATTAAATGATTTGAGAAAACATGAATCATGTGACAAAATTGGATTACCCAATTTGTTTAAGAAAAATAAATAAATAAACTTATTACGTCAGCCTGTTGTGTGGCAGGGCAAGTCAATGGAGGCAGGAAGGAGTGAAATCCCTCTCATGGCTGCTTCTCAGGGATGGGATGGGAGGAGACCCGCAACATGTTACTTGATCAGTAAAAGTCAGCCGCTGAGAAGGACAACAGTCTGAAAATGAGGCAGGACTGGACAGCATCCCAGCTACATGGCAATAAACCTCACACTTTGGGCCTGCTGTCAGGGACCAATGTGTCAAGCTGCCTTGATGAAGGGCCATAAGATAGGGAACCTGCAATTATTGCTCACAGCTCTGCAGCCAGAACCTCTCCTTCAGAAATCATTCATCAGCTCTTCCCACCCCCCTGGGAGCAGGCTGTGGTGAGATCAATTAAATAAATATTGGTATCTGCTTTCTTTGCCTCCTGTTTCTGGCCTGAAGTCACACATCCAGCTTTTTTTCCATACCAGCAAGGACTAGAAACTCACTTTGGGGGACAGGGTGAAAACCAAAGTCTTTGCGTGATCCACTGACTCCAGAAGCTAAAGCTTTAAGAAAAACAGAAGTTACTGCAGGAGGTACTACACTATGATAGAAGAGAAAAAAAACCCTGTTTCCTCAGTACGTAGGAAGAGCAGTACCAAAGGGAGGGGCAGCAGGTGCTGTAGTATACAGCACTTTTTGGGTGTGCGCTAGGTATTATGCATAAGATTCCTATCAAAGGCCTGTGCAGTATTTAAACCCTAGTTAGAGGGGTTAAATGGGCCATAAGTAGTGCACAGACCTGGTACATTACATATCTCCTATAAAGAGGTGATGGTGGGGGGGAATATTAAACAGTAAAATGAAAAGACTTTCAGATCTGAGGCTTTTGCATTTTTGTTTGATCTCGAAAAGCAAAACACAGCTTGTGAAGTGGTGTGAGTTTCTCCTTTAGAAAAAAAAATACTCAGCTCCCACACCAGGCCTTTCATCGGGTCTTAGCTGACTTTACAGAGGAGGCCAGCATCATTTTCCTCTTTTGCAGGGAGGAAACCAGAGCATAGGTGGGTGACTTGCCCACAGTCACTCATGAGGCCAGTGGCAGAGCCAAGAACAGAAGTAGGGTCCCCCGAGTTCCAGCCCAGTGCTGTGTCCCGCAGGCCAGAGCAACTCCCTAACAGAGCCTTTCTGTGTTCGAAGTGATCTGTATTTAAGCACAGACCTGCACTGTTTCAACCAAAGATCAAAATCCTTTGCAATTAAATTGTGCTATTTCTCCCAATTTACAGCTTAAGTAAACTCTCTGGAAAGAGGGAAGACTTCTTGAGGGACACGTGCTTCTGCAGCAGAAAGAGACATCCCAGGAGATTTCACACCTACGTGCAGGTTTCTTATTTCAGTTTTGGATCCAATGCCTCAGATTCCCTGCTGTGCTGAGCATCTGCCCGGCACAGCAAAGACAAGAGACTGTCAGAGAATTGGTTACAGCTGCCTGATTTTTCTGGGCGGATTTGTACCATGCTAATCCCCGACATAGCTTAGAACATCCTACAGGCTGCTGTGACCTACATCAATTGACTACTCTCCATCAGGGACTCTACACAGCTGTGCATATTGCCCACTCCTCACCCACTACCCTGAGACAGAGTAGGGAGCTGCCTCAAGGGCTACCTGGTCCAACTCTGCACCAGCTGATAGCTCCCGTCTGCCAGGGGAGCTCCTAGCTACACAATCCCGCTGCTCACCAGTTCCTTTGTGCCATTCAGAATATGCAAATGTGCCAGAGCACAACTAAGAACCTAGTTCCCGCTTCCTCTTCAGTTCTTGGCTTAATCGGGCTCAGGATGTTCCAGTGGGCTCTTAAATAGCTTTGGTTGCAGAGTGGGCTGCATTTAACAGCGAGGCAAGTGATTTTTGTGGGACATGAGAGGTTCCAGGGTATAATTCATGAACCATAGGTTGCGTCTGTGGCCTTGATAGATGGTCCATGAATCATACTCCCCCACTCACTCCTATTACAAGTTTGATCATAAGGCTGCATGGTGTCTTTGAGAAATTTGGAGGGTTGACCCAAAATGTCTGGGAGCCACTGGAGTATGTAATGGGTTGCAAAGCACTTGGGAAGACAGATGTTGTGGAAATGTAAACTATTGGCCACAGTCTTGTCAACTTTTACTGCTGGGGACTATGTTTGGAAGGGGAATTCAGTGTTGTTACATCTAACACATATACTGCTAAGAAGCAGATGCATATATGTTGTAGCCACGTTGGTCTAAGAATTATAGATAAACAAAAGCCTTGGGTTAGAGGCAATATCTTTTATTAGACCAACTAAATAGCAGCAAAAAAAATATTTTTCTTTGCAGGCTTTTGGGTCCAAACGTCCTTCTTCAGGCTGCAAAGTCAAAGATTTATTTTCTACCTGGGAGACCTTTTACAATCTTTGACCTCTCCTCAGCCTGACGAAGGGTGTTCTGCTTCTTAGCAGAATTGAAAACTGCAAGTCCCCAGATTTCCTACACAATCTGAGGGAGAGAGAGGTGCCTCAGAAGGGAAGTCACAGATGTCAGCATAGTGAGCAGGAAGCCACCCATGCCAGCCAATAGAAAAGCCCAGTGGAGACTTAGATGCCTTCTTCTGAACTAGAAAGAGGCACCTCTCTCTACTTGGGATTCGCAGATCCAGAGCCAAGTCCTTCTTCCTCTGCCTTATTTAGAACTGGATCTAAATAATCACTATTGGACTGGCTTCAAAAAGGGAACACACGACTGCTTTGCATATCCCCTGCTCCTCAGGTGTGAGAAAGGCATAAGGCAACTTGGTGTTGTCAAGACTTAGGTGGTTCTGTTCAGGACACTTGGCAGGAATGTAGCTGAAAAGCAGATTGGCTAAGTTCGCTGATGACACCAAGCTTTGGGGAAGTATATCCACGCTTGAGGATAGGCTGGTGATCCAGGCCGACCTTGATAGGCTTGCAAGGTGGACAAATGAAAACCTGATGGCATTCAATATGGAGAAATGCAAGATGCTCCACCTCACGGGGTTGGGGGGGGACCCCACATCACACTTATAGGCTTGGCAATGCAACACTCACTAGCACTATGACTGAAAGAGACTTGGGAGCCATGATTGAGCACAAGATGAACATGAGCCACCAATGCGATATCACAGCTGGCAAAGCGAATAAAACTCTGGCTTGCATCTACCGATGCATCTCAAACAAGACCCAGGATGTCATCCTCCTGCTGTACTTGGCATTGGTGAGGCTGCAGCTGGAGTACTGCGTCCGATTCTGGGTTCCACAGTTCAGAAAGGATGTGAAGAAGCGTGAGAGATTGCAGAAGAGAGCCACATGCATGACCAGAGGGCAGGAGAACAGGCCTTATGATGAGAGGCTGAGAGCCATGGGACTGTTCAGCCTGGAAAAGCGCAGGCTCAAGGGTGACTTGGTGGCAGCCTATAAGTACACCAGGGGTGTGCATCAGGACCTGGGGGAACATCTGTTCACCAGAGCACACCAAGGGATGACAAGGTCCAACAGTTACAAACTCCTGCAAGACCATTTTAGTCTGGACATAAGGAAAAACTTCTTTACTGTCCGAGCCCCCAAGGTGCAAACACCTACGCTGGGCACTTTTAAGAAACATTTGGATGCTTATCTTGCTGGGATCCTTTGACCCTAGCTGACTTCCTGCCCTTTGGGCAGGGGACTGGACCCAATGATCTTATGAGATTCAGCCCTAATGTCTATGAAATCTATTAACTTTACTAGTGGAAACCTAAGCAGCAGGGCACTTTTAGGTGGTGGCTGAGCAGAGGGCTTGTGAATGCCATTGGCACCTAGATGTTGGACTTAGGTACCAAAGTCTCCCGTATAACTCGATTCCTAGGAGTCTGATCCACTATAACCTCTGTGAGGACTCAGGACTTCTCCTGTTATTTTTAGATGTACATTGCTCTCTGTGCAGTGCATGTTTATCAGTGCAGGCAGTAGTCAACTACTGGGGGAGTGTTCATGTACAAACACGCATACATGCAGCATGGGCTAAATTCTCTATTTCTGTTCCAGGCATTCAGATGTTGCTAAGGGCTCTGTTCCTACCTAGCCCTTCAAAAACTCCCTTGACCTAGTGTTATGCTTAGTTGATGTAATGCAATGGGACCAGTAGAACTAGTTCCTGGACCACTACTAGTAGCTGGTTACTACATTGTGTCCTTCCCCACCCATCTTGAAGGTGGAACACAGCTCACTTCTGCTCCACCCATTCTCAAATGGTAGGAAGTCCTTTGGGGATTAGTGTCAGTATACATAAAGAGGATCCTGAAGAGCTCTAAGATACAGGAACTCTGTGATTGCAGGTATCCATGTAATAAACACTTGTCCAAAAGACTCCTCAAAACATCCAGTCTGGTCCCTCCCACGTGTCCTGGCCACGTGCTTCCCACTAGCAAACAAAAGCCCTACAGTGGGCCATAGGAGGACAGCGGGGGAGGCTCGCCCTGGTCTGTTATGTAGATTATGCTCAGATGATCCTAAAACATGGACTGTTGCTTATGCTACTGAAGGGGGCAATCCCCACCTCCTTCAACATTGCTTTCCAGTCTGACCTAGTGAAAATTATGCTGGAGGAGTTTCAGAGACAGGGGACCAATTCTTCCCCTGAGCCCTTATGAAGGAAGGTCCAAGCATCGTGACAGTGAGGAAGAGGATCAGACCCCACATAGTTCATTATTTTGCCCCTTTAAGATTCTGCAGCCTGATGAGCAATCAAAGGCATGTGAGACCTCCTGGACTCACAGACGTAGGAATTATCACACTTAGATTACATGGGAAATCAAGACGGAGGTCTCTTCTGCATAGCAAGGAGTTATTATCATCAGAACCTGAGTGTGTTTAAAAACAATCAAGCATTGGAGGTGGTTGACATCTCACATTGGGGCCAATCAAACCCCCAACATGTCCATGATAATAGCCTGACATCCTGAACTCTTGAAATTCTGGAAAGCCTGCAATTTCTTCTTTGTATTTGCTTGTTTTCATGGAAGGAAACTTGGAAAGGAAAAGACTGACAGAGTGGGCTAAAGCCTGGGCAAGGCAAACTTCTTCACAGTCCCCCTCTCATGAGATGTAGCACCTCTATTTTTCTCTGACAGTCCTCCTCAGCCTAGACATGAAACATTGGGCTTCGTGCGAACCCTGGGGATTTCATGGAATACCTGCTGTCATCACACAAGGACACAGGAGATGACTATAAAAGTCTGCAGATGAAGGCAGTGCTCCAGGGCTGCTCAGCTAAGAACATGCCTTCTGTGGTATTTGATGTCCATCAGCCACGGTGGAGGACACCAAAGCAACCATTTTTGAGGCAAAGCTCTCAAAATGGTTCACTAATAAATAGACTGAGCCTATTTAACCCCTTTATGCTGTGGGAGTAGCCCCAACAGAGCTATATTTTACAGTTCTAAAAGAAACAAAGTCCCACTAGTTTGTAACTCAGTGAAGCCTAGCAAGGTCAGTGCTAACCCCATGGCTGGGGTCTACACCGAGGTGAAAGCTCCCAAGCCTTGTCTCCACTAGGGACTTGAAATGATGACCAAAACATAGACACAGCTTTCCGGGCAGTGAGTGTGTGGCCTCTCCATCACCATCCCCATTTTATAGATGGGGAAATGGAAAGCTGAGGAGAGCCTAAACTGAGATGTTTGGATTTGTATATAATCCAAATCTTGACTCTTCAGGGACACATAGCCTTAGACCCCACCTCTAACAGATATACATGAAGTTAGAGTCAGGTTCTACGCACAAAATCTTCCAATCATGCCAAGTACATAGTGTCTTGTGGGCAGAACAGCAGGAGATCCCCAACTCCCTGCTCGCTGACAACCATACACAAACCACTTTCCCTGGAGGGGCTAGCTGAAAGCACTGGCTTGCTGTTTCAGGCAAGTCTCCTGGGGAGGAGTTGTTTTCCTGAACCATTCAACCAGGCTACAGAATTCAGGCTCCAGCCACCTACACTAATAATCCAATTACTTAAGAACTTGGCCTGTGAAGTTCTAACCAACAGAAAATGAGCACAATAAATTCCCATTGCTGCAGCTAACAAGCAAGATAGCATCTCGCTAGCAAAGCTCTGAAATAAGAGTTCTGTTTGCCTTGCTCCTCAGTTACCTGCTTCTTAATTAAAACTCAGAAATGTCTCTGAAGCCCTTTATCAAAGGTGCTAATTGCTAATCAGGCCTGGGATGCAGCTGGCTTTGCAACCCTGGAAAAAAGCAAGAGACCCACACTTGACCTGCAAAGTCCTGAGAGATTCCCTGCTCCAGATCAGTGTATGAAGGGAGTCTGCTGGGAACCAGTGGCCTGAATCTGAGAGTCGCTGAGCACCCGCTGGTCTCCCCGGAGTTGGCAGAAGCTGTAGTTGCTCGGTGCCTCTGCAAAATCAGGCCACAGGCCTTCGTGGCAGAGGAAAAGTTTTTGTTAAGAGGCATTTCCAGCTCCCCTTTTTCCCAAGAGAAGAAAGTGAGTCAAGTCCTTGCTTAAATGAGAGACTTGCCTATGTGATTCCTGGGGCTCTGAATGAGTCAGCCAGGTAAGTGGTAGGAAGCTGCAGGCCTTTCGTATGCTCATGTTTGTTAGAGATTCACCTGAGCCGGTAGCCTGCATCTCAATTTAGCACCAGAATTTTTCCCAGAAGTCTTGCATATCACTAGCCCTAATCCTAACAAAGACGAGCAGATCTTGGTGAGTGCTGTGTAATGATGTGATGGGGAGCTTTCCAGTCATGCTAGGCTGGCTGTGGGTCATTAATAGCTCCTTGATTACTAGGATGTTCCCTAATTGACACTGCATGTTTGATGTCTAGAGGAAACTCAGACTGGTATGTGAGAAGTAATAGCCAGGAAAGCAGGGAAGTACCAGAGGCCCCTGGCAGAACCCAGCCTTGCAAACTACTGTGTCCTTGCCCTTGGTGCCAGCAGCTTCCAGGCTGCATGAGGCTACAAACTGCTGCATCCTTCAGCTCGTGCCAATTTGCCATGCTGCCTTATTTTGCCTACAGCCCTCTTGTATACAAAGAGAAGCTCCGATCTCCTACATGGCAGCAATGGGACAGGGGACCCTTCAGAAGCTCCTGTGGTGTCTCTCCCATCCTCAAAGTATACAGAAAGGGCAGGAGTTCCAGATAAGGGTCTTTGGGTAAATCCAATACCTTTTATAAGATCAACTCAAATAGGATTTCCAGGGGCACTCAGCACTGAGCTAACTGCTTCCACTGAGGTCAGTGAAAGTTTTAGCATTAACTTCTGCAGCTGGCTTTACTGGCTGAGCAATTCTGAACTCCCTTCCCATGCTGTGGGTTGCAAGAATAAAAGCCATTGCCTTCTTTTAGACTCTGGAAAGTGGCTATGCAGACCTACAGAAGGTGGAGGGTAGGCAGATGTAGCATTTTTGTTGCTGTTCCGATCCTGTATGTAGAATCGAGCTCTGATATCGCCCATCAAGCCTCCCTCTCATTCTTCCCAGCTCTCCAACACCCTCATGCCCAGAGCCAGCAAATTGGCAGGTTGCAATGTAAGGGTCTTGTTCAGGGCCTTGCCCTCCTGGACTTGATTAAAGCTCTGATGATGCAATCTAGGAGGCCCAGGCATGTAATTTAGATGGCAGGGAGATTACTTATCGCCTGTGCCAGCTGATAAATGAGCCCGGCCACATCAGCACTGTGGGAACAAGTCTGACATGCAGCTAGGGAATAGCAGAGGACTCTACCAAGGACCACATGTCTTCATTAGGAAGGAGGCAGGCAGGTGAAGAGGAATAACACAACATATATCACCATTATGGAAATTTACTCTTAATAAAGAAATAATTTGTGTAATACATCATGCTGGGTGCAGGCAGGGGGAAGTATGACACAGCTTGGCCCAGGATGCTTAGTCAATCATCTCTTGGTAGCATGTCATGCACTGAAGGCACCTGGGCGAGAACACATCCAACTACCGTAGCTGGTGTTAGCAAGAAGGCGCACAAGCAGCCTCTTCTGTGCTGTTCAGCTGGAGCTGTGTGTGTGAGGCTGAGATCCCAGGGGCCTCCATTGTGAGAGGGAAGAAGAGAAAGGAAAGAGGCACAAGGCAAATGAGTGGAGAAGGAAGGGACTGACAGGAGAAGAACAGCTTTACTAGGTTCAGTTCAAGCTCCACTGGACAGCCCCTTTGCACAGCCCAGAGGGGTGCGTGACAGCTAACACGCGCTCAGTAGCAGGGCAGCCCCATCCTCCGCAGGGCCTGTTGTTGGCCCAGGGCTGGCCCCTACTCTTTGCCAGCGACATTTCCTTCTGCAAGGGAAGCAGCCCTGCAGAGAGGAGAGCACTATCCCACACTGCTGCATAGCAGTGGCATCCTGCTGACACCCTGGCTGCCTTGAGCTTGGTGTGGTCACTCGCCCATGTACAGAGCGAGGGGGATATGCCCACGGGCTAAGTAAATAATATGCTTCCCTGTCATAGCACTTGGCACTGGCTTTGACCTGGAGTAGAACAGCTTAGAGAATCAGGATCCTGGATGCCCTGCCACCACGTGTTTGAATCATAGCTGAATCACCTCAGCCCTTGCAGCAGCTGCTGATGTGATACCTGGAGCCCTTCTAATGAAACCGGTGTACATGGACACTCTGTGGGATGTTAAATGGTCCTTAGCACAACTTACGAGAACTGGGGTTTATCCTGTACTCTTGTCCATTGTGCAGGGTGATATGCTTCTTGGCTGCTGCCCTCTACTCCAGAAATGGCTACACTGTAAAGGCTTTTGGATCTTAGGGATAAAAGACATCCATTATTCTATTATTCTTGTTTTTTGGAAGGACCTTGTCCTAGAAATGATTTTCCAGCTAGTTCAGTGCAGAATTCCCAGGGACTGAGCACCTTGCAACATACCCAATATTAAATGTCTCGCCCCCAAGGGCTCAGGACAAGCCTCTTGAAAATTATGTGTTCTGTCTCTCTTTAGTGCCTAGTCTACAGAGATAACTGTCTACTGCTGCAGCTTGCTAACAGAGTTGTTCCATCAGCTCCAGTGGCAGTAGTCTCGAGTTCAAGACCTGCTATGGCTCATAGTGATTCCACTTTAAACCAAAAGCAACAGGTGCTAGATTTGGGGAGGCAGGGGGTGTTGGCTTAAACAAATGTATAGTTTCATAGTTAGTAGGGTCAGAAGGGACCTGAGCAGATCATCAAGTCCGACCCCCTGCCATGGCAGGAAAGAGTACTGGGGTCAAATGACCCCAGCAAGGTGATTGTCTAGCCTTGTCTTAAAGACCCCCAGGGTAGGAGCCAGCACCACTTCGCTTGGAAATTGGTTCCAGATCCCAGCCGCGCTGACAGTGAAGTAGTGCCTCCTGACATGTAGTCTGAATTTACCCTCTGCCAGCTTGTGACCGTTATTTCTGGTCACTCCTGGAGGGGCTTGGGGGAACAGGGACTCCCCCAATGCCTGCTGGTCCCCTCTGACTAGTTTGTAACAGGCCACTAGATCCCCCTCAGCCTTCTCTTGTGGAGACTGAACAGGTTCAGGTCCCGTAGCCTCTTCTCATAGGGCCTGCCCTGCCGCCCCCGATCATGCGAGTGGCCTCCTCTGGACCCTCTCCATGTTGTGCACATCCCTCTTGAAGTCGGGCGCCCAGAACTGGACGCAGTGCTCCAGTTGCGGCCTGACCAGTGCCGCATAGAGAGGGAGGATCACCTCCTTGGACCTGCTCGAGATGCATCTGTGGATGCATGCCAAGGTGTGGTTGGCCTTCCTGACTGCCTCCCCACACTGCCGGCCCATGTTCATCTTGGCATCAATGATGACTCCAAGATCCTTTTCTGCCTCCATGCTGACGAGAAGGGAGTTCCCCAGCCTGTAGGTATGGTGCTGGTTCTTCCTCCCCAGGTGCAGCACCTTGCACTTTCTTGAACTGTGCAGTTTTTAAGGCCTCTGCAAACTATTCTTCCCATAGAGATGCAAATGACACGGTACCCAGTGGAACTTAAGCCTGAATTCCTCCTACAAAAATTAATCTAGCATGTAAATTATAGTCTAGATGTTTCAGCCTTGATGCATATCATAGGATTGTAGGAAGGTAGGGCTGGAAGGAACCTCAGGAAGTCATCTAGTCCATTCCCCTGTGCAGGATGCCATCATCCCTCTCTAAACCATCCTAGATAAGTGTCCATCCAGCCTCTTCCAAACAAAGCTGCATGAACAACCCTCTTGCACAGCTATGGTGCACAATGTCCAACAATATCAAGGACACCCTTACTTACCACAGGTGAAACAGGAGGACAGTGCCCTGCTACTGCAAGGACAGGAATTAGTTGGTTAAAATACCCTTGAGAGATCCAAGGAAGAGGACCATGATACCTGCTACAGAGGAAGGCATAACCACCATAGTCCATGCCAAACTGACCATGAGGTAAAATTCCTTCCTGCTCCCAAATGTGGCAGCTGGTCAGACCCTGAGTGGAGGAGCAAGTCCTGCTGGCCAGGAATTGCAAAGTTTACGTGCCAGAAGAAGCACTGGCAAACCCCAGTTGACTAGCACCCAAGGCTTCTGAGGCAGATGACCAGTTGTAAAATGAGTGTATTATGTCTCCTAGTTGCTAGTCTACATAGTCATGTGTTGCTGGGGCCATATAGCATACTGCAAGGGCAGGGGCTTCCTGCTGAATGGCTTCTGGTAGCAATCATGACACTTCAAACTCTCATCTCCGCATACAGAGGGAAGGGACTACTACATTATAACAACACTAATTGAAGGTACTGCTGGTAATAAAACAAAAAATCCATTCTCCAAGCAACTTGTTGCAATTAATAGCCATTCTCAGGAACAAAATGCTAATTAATTTGTTTCCTGAGTCATGCATCTATTTAAGGTATTTGTGGGTGTTCTCTGCTCTTTTATTAAGCAATTAAAATGCATCCAAGAAAATATTTATCCATTTTAAGTTGTTCTTAGTAAACACAATTTGTATAGCAAGCAACCACTTTATTTTGCATCATTAATTAAAAATTACAACATACTCTGCTTAACTGGAATATGCTTCAACTGAATGGCCATTCTGTTGGGACATCTCAGTATAAGGACAATGGATAACAATGCCAGCTGCTTCCTTAAGGAAGTATTAAACAAAAGTTCTGCCTAACAAAACACATTGAGCCATCCCAGTGCCAAGCCGTTAAGTGATGGTTGACCAGGCATTGCAAAAGTCTGAAATTCTGAGCTCCAAAGTCTTTATGAGGAAGTTGCCACCTAGACTTTAGGTACAGTATAAGGAATAGAAAGTTGTTACACAAGTGGCATGTAGTAGCAGTTGTGTGATAAACTCTGTAAAAACCCCCAGAAGTAGCAAAGATGGAATATAGCAAGGGTCATTTTTGCTAAGAGCAGTATTTGTCCAGCAGTGGTCTCCTCTACTGGTGTCCTTCTCGTTCAGCTGTTGATACTTCTGGTGATTCATAATGCAAGTTCTCTCCCTGTTGCACAGCAGCTGCCCATTGCTCATCATAACTCCCCTGCTCTTGCAGGAGCTATTTCATGTCAATACTAGGCAAGGAAGTGGAGAAAGAGGTGGAGGGTAAGAGCACACCAAATAGTGTTGGGCTGAAGGCCACCAAGGAGTCAGGGTTTGTGGTGAGAAGCAGGTATGCAATTCAAAAGCCAGGAGGTTTGAAAATCTATAGCACTTCACACACATTAATCAGTCAAACTGTAAAACAGGGACGTTATCTCCTCATCTTATGGCAGGTAAACTGAGACAGGGAGAGTCAGTGAATTGTGCTAGCCCAAGCATTGTGGAGCATGGACCCAGCACCAGTGTGAAGCACCCCATAGTCCCAGGAATGTGATTTCATTGCCCTCTCTATGGGGATGAATCAAGGGCAGAACTGGGGGTAGAGGCAGAATCCTAGTGCCCAGTCCCCAGCTATAATCCTTATCCTTGGGATCACCTAATCAGGATCATACATTCTCCATGACTGTCCCGGATTAGCAGATTATGCTGAACCAAGGGCCTGATTCACAAGTCCTGGAAGTCAATGGGAGCTTTCCTATTAGCTTCTGTGAGCTTGGGCCCAGGTCTTAGGTACTTGTGTTCATTATTTGCTTGAGTGAGTCCAAACCACACTTTATTTCTTGATTTCAGAAATTCTTATTGAACCGTTCTTGTTTGCTCTGATCAGCATTAAACTGTTAAAGTAACAGTTTGTGCCTGAAAATGGAGATACTTAGTACTAAAATGACTTTAGATACTTCTTAAGTAATTTGATCCAATGAGAGAGACAGCCTGGACTATTTTTGCATGTATCTGTGGTTGGGTATTGATGGTTGCAAACTGGAATCAATATAATTGATACAATTGCCAGGTAGGAGTTGATGGAGTGTGTGCCTCTAGAAGGAGCAATTACAAAACAGGACCAGTTAGAACTCATTTTCTTTAGGGATCACTGGCTGGGGGTGAGGGAGGAGCTAGAGCTGGACTTGGAGGGAAGGTGAGCTCTGGTGCCACAATTTGGAAACAGAAAACAGACATCGTGGATGAAGTGCCCTTCACAACCACCCCCTCCCCCAACTCTGTAGATTTTGAGTAATATAGGCAACCATCGATCCTCTGGATCATGGTGTACATGTAAGAGGTCTTGTCAGTCAGATGCCTAATTTGTGGCTGAAAAATCCAATTTGAGAGCCACACAGCTCTTTACAAGTTTCATATGCAAGTTTCAGATGTCTGCGTTGAAGTCCAAGTTTGCAGCATGCTGCTTTCTTGTTTCTCGCTTTGCTTCCAACCTCTGGATCAAAGCCATTTTATGTTGACCTGTACCAGATGTTTCCTCCAGATTGGATGGGATTCTTTACACTCTTCCCAGCTTTTTATGTTGGTGTTGAATGATTGCATGTAATTTTTGTACACATCATGGTACCATCATAGAGCTGTCTCAAAATACAAAACCGTACAAAATATTCTCGGGGATACAGTGTCCTCCCATTCTACTGACATGGCCAATCCATCACAACCTTCTCCTCTTAATAGTGGTTTCTAAGCGTGTCAGTACCCCTGTGTTTGGTATTGACAGCATACAAGTCTTATAGATTTGCATCGTCACTTTAGCTGATAGTTGCTGTTATTCCATGCATGTTTCTATAAGAGCCCAAAGTTCTTAGCTGCTTTTCCAATTCTGTTAGTCCAGCCTGAAGGTCAAGATACATGCTGATTGTAGAACCCAAGTAGCAAAAACTGTCAACAACACCAAGAGATTTATCCTCCAGAGGGATGTCAGGTATTGGTTATTCCATCTTTTCTGATCACAGTCTTGAGACTAACTGCCATCCAGAAGCTCTTGCATGACTCCAAAAAACTACCCAAGAGATTTTGCAGGGAAGATTCACTGTGGGCAATCAAGGTCACATCATCCACAAACAGAAAATCTCTTAGAACCAGTTCTCTCACCTTGGTTTTAACTCTAAACCTTGCAATGTTGAACAAGCCTCCATCTAGTCTGGTTCAATGATAAATGCTATCATTGCTGCTCTTGAATGCTTGAAGAAGGAGGAATGAAAAGTAGATGTTAAAAAGCATGGGGACCAAAACACACCCCTGTTTTACCCAGTTGTTGGTGTCAAAGGTGTTTGATTCTTTGTTTTTATACATACAGTTGCCTTCATACCTTGATGTAATGAGTGAATGATGTTCTGCGATTCAGGGGACAACCCAGTTTCTTCAGAACAGTAAAAAGGCCCTGTCTGTAAAGGCTATATATGGTGGTATTCATTTTGCTCTACACTTCTCTTGCAGTTGCTTGACCAAAACTATCACATCAATGATGGAGCATTCTAAGCAAAAACTGCATCGACTTTCAGGATAGATTCTTGCACCTAGAGATTGCAACCTAGGGAGCATGATACGAGTGATAATTTTTCCGATTATGTTTAACAGGGAGATACTGCTATAATTGTCACAGTTGTTTCTTTCTCCTTTGTTTTTATGTAAGTGTAGAAACCAAGCATCTTTGAAGTCTTGTGGTACCGCTTCCTCTTTCCGACAGAGCAATATAAACTTCATTTAACTTTTGAAGCAATTTGTTGTTGGCACATTTGTAGATTTCATCAGGCAGACAGTTGTTGCTGGATGCCTTGGTCCTAGGAATCAATTTCTTAGCTTTCTCCAAGTCTCCTAATGTAGACTCATGGTCCAAATCCATCATAACTTCAAACTGTTGATAACTTCCTTTGAGCTCTTCATGTTTGATTTCAGACTCATTGGAGTATAAAAGTCCATAGTGTTCAGTCCGATGCTTGAGTTGTTTTTGTTCATCAGTAATTACGTTTCCATTTAAGTCTTTCAGTAGAGCTGTTTTCTTCTTACCTGAACTAATTGCTCATTTGATGCCTCCGTATATTCTATGGCTATCACCTGTGTCAGCTGCTTTCCAAATATCATCACAGACTTTTAGTCAAAAATCTTGGACACATCTCTTTGGCTCCTTTTGCATTTCTCTTTGAGCCTTTCTCAGATTTTCCTTGGGTTATGGTGTTGGGAGATTTTTTATTGGGTAGTGGTGTAATTTTGTTCTCAACCAGTTGGTAGAAGGGTTTCAGAGTGCTCTTTAAAACAGTCTGCATTTTTTCTTGCATTTTTTGCTAAATGCTGTTACAGCAGCATTGTACATGTTAGTTTTTCACCTTTCCCAAGTCTCAGTGGCTGAGTTGTTAGGTAAAGGTGCTTTCACGACTTCTTCATTGAAGAGTCTGCATTTTTCTATGTGTTTAGTTACACTGATGTCTTTCTGAGAATAACTGGTAGTTTCGTTACAGTGGATCCTTTTGATGTTGATTCTGACTTTGCAGTAGACTAAGGTACTGTCAGTTTTAGAGTCCGGACTTTGATAAGATGTCATAAACAGGTGATTATACTTGGTCAGTACTAGATTTAATTGGTGCCAGTGTCCTTATCTTAGATGTTTCCACAATGTCTTTCTTGTGATTTTTTCCCAGCAAAGTAGGTGTCGGTAACAAATTTTGATTTGCTTAAAGTTCTACCACTTGCTTGCCATTTTCTTTCATATTACCAGTTCTGTGCTTGCCCAGAATACCAGGCCAGTCTTTATAATTTCATTCCAACTCTTGCATTGAAGTTGCCAAGTATTATAATAGTCTCATTTCTGTGAGTTTCCTCAACCTCTTTTTCAAGTTGTTGGTAGAAAATGTTCTTGTCTTCATCATTAGTTTGAAGGCTAGCTGCATAGACACTGAACAGTGTGATGAAGCCATTCTGTGTATAGACTCTGAGCATCTTGAGTTGAATAGATACAGCAAGGGGGCTTTCACAAAAAGACAATAATCTTTGTTTCTAAAAGCAAAGCTTACTGCCTGTTCTCTCCTTTCTCCTGTTGGCTTCCCATGGCAGAATATGGTATAATCATTCCCTTGGATGGACTCTGTACCAGAGAACTGAGTCTCTGATAATGCAGCAGTCTCAATTCTGAGCCTAACTAAGTCATAATTTAGTAGTGCCATTTTTCATAAATCAGTGTCTGAATTGAACCGAGGGGTCAGAGTCCTAATGTTCTATTATGCGAGTTACTTTATTATTTTGGCCAGTATAGATTACACCAAGACCTTCAGCACATACACCTGAGCAAGAGTACAGAGAAGTGGAGGCTGCCCTAGACCTACCAGAGTCCAGATGTTCAGTGCCTCGGTGGTTATAGCCTCTGCCAGAGAACAACAGATTAAAGCTGTTGCTGACAGCCTAATACAGGGGTGGGAAAAATAAAGCCTGCAAGATGGGTCTGGCCTGCCAAGAGATTTTGTCCAGACCGTGGCAGGTCCCTCACCCCTACTTGGCCCAGGTGCAAGAGGCAGTACGGGCCATGGCATGTGCAGCCAGTCCTGTTTCCCCTGGGTGGACAGCAGGGCTGGGGCAGCACAGTGGCCAGACTCTGCTTCCTGGCAGCCCCAGTGGCAGCATCTGCTTCCAGCTGCCACTGCCAGTCTCCACCACCATCACTGGAACTGGCTCTGCTGCCCAGGCACCCCAGCCCATCTGCTTTGCACTCATTGCTGGGGTGTCTCATGAAGCGGGTAAGCGTGGGAGCCACACGGGCAGGTGGATGAGATGGGGTCACGGGCAGGAGGAAAGCAGCATCTGGGAGCGGGATGGCCAGCTGTGGCGGGATCATAAGCTGGGATCATGGAGCAGTGCAAGTGCTGGGCTGGGGTCCAGTCCCAGGACAGAGCTGCGATCTGCCACCTGCAGGTCCCTGCAATGGGTGCCAGTTCCATGCGCATGAATGTGCAAGGAAAGGATTACAGCTTTGCCATGCGCCATGGTCCCATGCTGTCACTGCCTGGTGATCCCAATCCCCGGCCCCAGCTGCCCATTCTGTTCCTAGATGCCGCCCCCCCACACACACACACACCCTCACAGCCCCATCCCATCTGCCTGGCCACACGCCCTGCCTGTGCAAGTGCCAACCAGCCTCCATGGAGACCCCAGGATCGCTAAACGGTGACAGTGCAGGGCCATAACCACGATCCACTCCATGTCCGCACGTCCCTGCCTGCAGAACCAACACTCATCACAGAGGTATGTGGGGAGCAGATTTTGGCTTTGCCCTTGGCCTGCACTGTCACTGCCCCACAATCCCTGTGTTCACCCACCTGGCCCACTCCTAGATGCCCTTCCCCCCCACCCCCCGCCCCTGCAGCCCCATCCCATCTGCCCTGCTGAGTGCAGGAACTACTTCAGGAGTTTTAGTGAGCTGTTGCAGGCCACAGCCCTGCCACATCAGGTCAGCACCCGCCTCCCCCACCTGCCTGCAACAGCTCATAAAAACTCCCAAAGTGACCCTCCAGCCCACCCCTGATGTAACACCTCACCAAGGGTGCATTTCTGTTCAGGTGTTGTCCTGTAGTCTTTTTCCAACCAAGGAATTGAATTCAGGATCCTGAGAAAAGGAAGAAAGAGCAGCAGAGTATGGACCCTGGATTTCAGAAAAGCAGACTTTGACTTCCTCGGGGAACTGATGGGCAGGATCCCCTGGGTAACCAGTGTAAGGGGGAAAGGAGTCCAGGAGAGTTGGTTGTATTTTAAAGAAATTTTACTGAAGGCACAGGAACAAAAGATCCCAACGTGCAGGAAGACTAGCAAATATGGCAGGTAACTAGCTTGACTTAGCAGAGAACTCTTCAGTGAGCTTAAACACGAAAAGGAAGCTTACAAGAAGTGGAAGATTGGACAGATGACTGGGCAGGAATATAAGAATATTGCTCGGGCATGCAGGGATGAAGTCAGGAAGGCCAAAGTGCAATTGGAGTTGCAGCTAGCAAGGGACATGCAGGGTAACAAGAAGGGTTTCTTCAAGTATGTCAGTACACGCTGCCCAAAACTGGAGCCTGGCCAGCACTGCCAGCCGGACTCCCAGCTGCAAGAACACCATGACTGCAGCTCGCCAAAGCCCCCAGGACCCCAGGTAAGGCTGCTGGGGCCAGTACAGTTGCTGGCCCCAGCTTTGCCTACCCCACCTGGGGTAACCTGCCACGCACTGGAGTGTGCATGGCAAAGGCCTTCCCTGTGGACAAGTAGCAATGGCACAAAATGTGCTGCCGCTACTTGTCCCTGGGGAAACGCACATTCCTGTTCATGGGGACATGGCCTGAGGGAGGATTTTATACCAGTCTTTCACTACCTGAAGGGTGATACCGAAGAAGATGGGCTAGACTTGTTCTCAGTGGTAGCAGATGACAGCAATGGTCTCAAGTTGCAGCAAGGGAGGTTTAGGCTGGATATTAGGAAATACTTTATTATCTTCACCACCTTCCTAGTGAACACCTTCACTAGGAAGGTGGTGAAGCACTGAACGAGTTACCCAGAGAGGTGGTGGAGGTTTTTAAGGCCCGGCCTAACCAAGCCCTGGCTGGAACGACCTAGCTGGGGATGGTCCTACTTCGAGCAGGGAGTCAGACTAAGTGACTTCCTGAGATCCCTTCCAACCCTCATTTTCTATGAGTCTATGAATACACACAAGCTAGCGAGGGCTATGGTTTTGACACTCTAAATTCACCTTGCTCTGGAAGCTGCAATATTGTGGTATTTAATAGGAGCTACTCCGCCACAAGTAGCCCTACAACATTGCCACAAAGCTCTCCAGTCAGATGCAGCTTACAGTTATACCCAGGACCATGTTTTAAGTGAAGCCAGAGTTTTAAAGTGTTTGGTTTCAAGTAATCTGTGAATGCCGGGTGCAGGCAGAAGTGCAGCTCCCCGCTGTAACTCAGCACTTTGCAGGAAGCATTCTGAGTTACGACGATCCCTGAGTTTCCTCCAGCAATGACCCCTCCTCTCTCCCAGCCTGTCCCTGTTTCAGAATGGGAGCAGGGAAAAGGGTGCAGAGGGAGCTCATTGTAGGGATTCCCCAGCTGGCACTGGAGGGTGGGGTGGGTGAATTCAAGCTCCCGCAGCTCGGGGAAGCTCCAATACAGGTTTATGCTGTACATAAGTTCCAGAAAAACAGTGCATAACTTGAATTCATATAAAGGGAACCCACTTGGCAATGTAACAAATAAGGACACGTTCCAAGACCTTGACTGTACTGACCTCCAGACCCATTTCTACCACTTTTACAAGACAATTTTGGTACTCACAAACAGCAGACAGAATGCACAAGCACAGGGCACTGTCATAATGGGGATGGCAACTACAGAAACATGTGTTGCAGACAATGAGCAAGGAGCAAAGATTCAAGCAGGAGACTATAATTTGGTGCATGTCACTCCCACAATGCACTGCACAAAGCAGCTGGCTGTGGGCTTCCACCACACCTGTCGTGTAAAGAGTGAATTTACCTCACATACAACGCATTTTTGGTGTAAAAAGGGTCATCACATAAGAGCAAATTCACACATACAGAACACAGATAAAGTGAGAGAAACCTGTACACCCCCCAACCCTTCAGTGGAGGATGAACAACCCCCAGACCAAGCTCCCTCCTCCCCCTTTCCCCCCTCCCATTCTGAAAACAGCTTGAGGCTGGCAGGCAACGCAGACAGAAGTTACAGAAGATGCTCTATTTTGAAACATCTTCATCTGACCCCTCACTCAGTGTTTTTCAGGTTTTCACCCAATTGGCCATTTTTTAAGCTGTCTGCAGCTATGCGCTTGTGTTTGATCATGGCTATAAAAGTGCTTTCTGTGGCCAGATTGGGTGAAAATTGTCACTTCTGTCTGCACCCATAGAGATGGATGACTCAGAGGCTCATTGTTTAAAACAGGAGGAAAGGGAATGGCTTTGCTAAACTGCACATACATAGAAGGAAGCTTCAGAAAAAGATGGGAGCAACATCTGTGAAAATTCACCATATACCAGGAATTAAAAATGCTTTGTAATATCCTTGCTAGATAACTACATACAAAAAATGTGCACGTTCTGATCCCATTTGCAAAATTGTTCATGCCTTTTTCTCATTCACTGATTGTGGACATTCAGGTGGATTTTTGCTCTGAGGAATGGCTGCAATACAAACAAGGTATGCAGTGCAAAAACAAGACAGTTTTTCATTTACTATTAGTTTAGCTTTCTGTTTTGAAAAGTTTCATTCATTCAGTTAGGCATCAGAGAGAACATCATGTTACACAGGGGGCTTATGGCATGTCCTGCATAGGATCATTAGTCAATCAAGTGAATAGTTTGGCTGCCATTTGTTTGCTGAAGTTGTCTGTTGGAGGATTGCACACTTTTATTACAGACAGGAGAATGGATTTGTTGGTCATAGCTCAGCCCACTCTGAGACAGATATAGTGCTATCCTAGAGATGTTGCTCTGCATAACTGTGCTCTATTAAACATGTAATGTTCTTATTGCTGTTGAGCCACCACAATTGTTCAATGGCTCCAAGAGAATTGGCTTAGCCAGCTGGGTGGATGGCTCTGAAGCCCCCAGACTTTTCAGTAGTACCTACTCTACTCTTGTCTGATTTGGTCAGAAGTGTATTAAAACCATTTCCATTGTGCCTTTCCCTTCCCCCCGACTTTCAGAAATGCTCCAAAAACAAGCTCATTGCTTTGGGTTTTGCTGAAGTTTAATTTTTCCCCCATATGTCACAAATACAGACAAAAAGCTACACATTTTCCTGGACAGAAAGGATGCCCCTCTCTACTACCAGGATATGCCCCCTCTTTCACTCCTTACAATAATGTTTCTTTAACTTCTTCTAACAAACCTGGTCTGACAGCCACTGAAGGCAACAGGAGTTGGCTCAGGACAGTAGTGAGTTCACATCCACACTCATTCGCTGAGAACAATGAGAGGTCTTAGCCTAGAGTTTGCTATTGGCCCCTAAACAACAAAAACTCAGTAAGAAAGAAGACAAAGAGAAACTACTGCCGAAAAACCACTTTGTCCTCTCCCCACCTTCATCCTTCTCATCTCTTCCTCGCCTGCCCGCTTGATACCACAGTCTTGCTATTTCAGGGCCTCTTCGAGAGTGTACTCTGCCCTGTCTTGTGCCCTCTGAACTCCATTTGCATTATTGGATATCATGGGAATGTAAATTGGAGTAGAATTAGATTTTAGACTGCTGGGTCTGCCTCCTGGTATGCTTGTAAAGCTAATGCTCCTTGATTTACATTTATCTCAATTTTACTTTTAAAGGAAATCCAGGTATTTGCTTGAAGAAAACAAATGCATCTAAGGAGCATGAAAGTAGGTATGTGCTCAGGAGGCTGGTGTGAAGTGTTTTCTGAGGCAAGGCAATGCTTTTTCTTAGCTGTGACATCAGCAAAGCAAATAGTTGAAGCAGATTAATTATCTGGCTCTGAGAACCTCCAGCTCCTGTGCCTCTCCATGCCCTTCTCTAGCCTATTTCCTATCTGGCATGTCTGCAAGGCAACGCTGTGGCTTCATGGTGAATTTGGGCTTCGTGCTTTTACCCATGCTCCTCTACATTATGATGTAACCCTCTCATCAGTGTGTGTAAAGCATCTCTCCATTCCCCTGCTCCACACCTCAACCACAGCATACTGCTTTCAGTTTCCAAATCCTGCATTGAGCCCTTCAGTTCGAAGAGCAGTGTAATGGGTTCTCACTCACATTTTATTATGCCTGGGCAGCCTTGCCCTACAAGATACAACTTCAATAATAAACAAAAAATACAGTCTACAAAGGGTTAACTTAGTGACCGTCATTTCTCAGACCTGGAGAGAAGAGCCCAGCAGCTCAGTGCTGCCTTCTTTGCACCACCCTCCTCCCTCTCTCCTCACAGCTCCCCTTCCTGGGAGCTTTTAACTTCCTCTGGGCCAGGCACTGATTGCTGTCAGCTGGTCCCTGCTGACTAGGCAGGCTGTCACTTTTAACAGCCTGCAGCTGCACTCTCACCCCTGAGCCTCGCCTCACCCAGTTACACACAGCAACTCTTGCATGTTGTCTTTGGGGATTGCATGAAGGTCCTCAGGGATTAAACCAAGATCAGTTTCTTTGCTACATCACTGCATCTCCTCTTCAGCTATCCTTAAGGACCCTTTAATGTTGATTAGGATCTTAGTCATATGCTCCAGGCCCTGACTGGTCTGACAACAATCTTTCACTCCATAGTGAACTCCTGGATCTTTAAACTGCCTGGCTTTCCAGGTCTTACCCCCTCTCTGCTTGCTAGGATCCCCAGAATCATCCTATGGAGCTCTGACATGCCCATGCCATGTTCTCTCAGCCACTCAGTCCAGCGGGCAGAGCTGCCAGGCACACTGATCACAGCTCTCAGATAAAAACAAGTGTCTGTCTAAAATCTATTAAGCTGAATAATAGATGCAGCCATGAAAAATTTAAAGATCATTTGTAGATACAAATAGGTTCAGTCCAGACAGACTTAGGTCAGTTTAACCAGAGGTTTTCTGAAAGAATAGGGTCATGGTCTCTCAACAGTGGTGCATTAAGAGGAGTTAGGATTGATGACTGGAAACTGTGGATGCATCCCCCTCTAGAAGCAGCTCCAGGCTCCTCTAGCCCGAAGGTTTGCTGGCGATGCAATGCTGGATTGCGGACGAGGATTAAAATGGTCTGGTTTGTTTGGGGTTTTTTTTAATCTGATTGTATTTATAATTTATCCCAAAGGCGCCTAGAGCATGAGGTAGAGGCAATATATCTGTCTGTCTGTCTACCTTTGTGTGACAAGTCCAAATAAATACGTTTGCTTTTCTTATTCATCAACATTAAGGCCGTGCTTTGCTCAGTGCTTTGCTTTGTCTTGCTTTGTTAGAAAAGGTCATGTACAAGGTCTCTCTTTGCCAAGATGCTGATTCACATAAAGCTTGAGGTGGGGGTCTCATTTCCCTCTGCCTGGCAATGGCATAAGTCAAAACTGACTCAATTAACATCACTAGATTTACCCAGGTCTCAAACCAATATAACTGAGAGAAGAATTAGCTCAAGATGTGGGAGTATGTGGCTGAAAGCGAAAAGACACTATTCCATTTTTTTTGCATACTTCACCCCCTAAATCTCCCTCCTGACTGAATGGAGTGGCTGCCATTTTGTATCTATGCTGATGGGTTATGGACACTTTGCAGTTGCTTTTACTTTGCTTGTATTCTTCCTTGAGTATGAAATTAAAGTAAGCTAAACCAAAAAGTGCTAGAATGAGAATAGAGTCTTGGCTGGGATAATATCAGTGTAGCTCCATTGCAGTCAGTGGATCTGTGCCTGTTCATTCCCACTGAGAATCTGGCCCAAAGGGTTTTGTCCTCTGGATATAGATAAATGTAAAGATGTTTGCAACAACTCAAAGATGCTGCTGCATGGTGGCTTCTGGGGGTGGCATGTTTGAAGTGTGATGCAGATACGTATCCACCTCACAGTATTGCTGTGACTTCCCCCTGCCTCAGAAGAGATGACAAGGACAAAATGGGCTATGGTGACTCTGTTGGTGTCTTATCACTGGAGATTTCCTAGGCTACTCAGTGCTGAAGACAAGTTAGTCCATGAAGGATCAGCATTTGGTGTATAAATTCACTCCAAATGGCCTACCCACAGAGTTAAGAAATAGCAGTGGGTAGTACAGGGCTACATACCCTCAGTAGAACAGCTCCATAATGAATGTGAGCGTGTTCTCCATGGTCTACCCAGGTCAGTGGATCGTTCCTTGGGCTGCATCGGCCTGGTCCCAACACTCATTAAAGCCCTGAACCAGGCCTCTAAAAGCTGATGCTGAGAAGGACCTGTCCAAGTCTCAACAGAATATTTTGACTTTTTTTCCAATCATCTTTTTCCACATTGCAATGAAATGAATGCCATTAACATGAATACAGCTCCCCCCACTCCAACCCCCTCAGGTTTGTCAACATTGCATTTTCTAATGAAAAATGGGTTCTGGACAAGCTTTCCAAGCAGCTTTAAATAAAACACAGTCAAGAAAGCAAAGGGTTCAGATGTTGTGTTTAGGCCATAGTACTGTACCCTAGTGAGCCTGAGCATCAGTCCTTTGTGATGTCCACGTCTTAAGCTACCTTGCCTTCAAATAGCAAGAAAAAGAGCAGAAGCAGAACTGACTTGTTTAAAAAGCCAAACGATCGGTGAACAGGTATCTCCCCGAATACTCTTATTTATTTACTATTTCTTTTTTATATTTTATTTATTTCCTCTCACTGTTAGCTGGGAAGAGGTCAATGAACTCACAAACATGCTCTTTCTCTGGGGCCTGTCTCCTTATAAGAGGCTTCCCCCTTGTTTTAAATGGTTCATACTTAAAATGACCCAGCCAGTGTATTTTTCATATTTTTTTAGTCACCCCTTCCTCACTGTTGTTTTTAATAACCTCTTTGAAGTTTAGAAATAAAAATTGGTATCCTGGTTAGAATTTGTTTTCCTCCATCATGCATGCCAATTAAATTTGCAGAAGATGCTGAACTGGGAGATGTCACATGCACCTGGGAGAACAGAGGAAATAAATATAGAGGGACTGAGAGGTTAGAAATATGGGCAGGAAAATAACAAAATGAGAAGCAACCTGATAGGAAATAAACATTGCACATCTGCAGAAAGCTAGGCCAAGCAGTGATTTTCAATGAGAAGGAAATACTTGAAAAGCAGAGATGCCCACAGAGAGCTGGGGTAATAACAGACAGAAAATGAGATCCGACGTTGTACTGGCATGTGGGAGTTAAGAGGACAAGTTAGTGTACGTTGGGGCCACATCCACTGAGAACCTTTACGGCATAGACTCTTCTCCCTGTGACACCACGGGGATAACATCACTGCCTGTGGCCCCTGGTGCTTCAGTATCAGGCAGATGTCTACTACTGGAGAGCTCAAGTTTGCAGTAGCCTAGGGGTAACGGTGGCATGGGTAAATTGAGTGAGCTCCGTGTTCATAAAGGACACACTGGGTGCATCTACATATGACATTTACTGCACAGCTAGCTAAATAACTGACCAGTAAACATCTCAGCATTTACACGTGTGCCCCATTAGGGTGCACAAAACTAACAAACCCGTAGCTTGTACTTGTATATACAAAGCACTACCCTGCTGTGGAGGGTTTTTTCTGTACAACAGCACGCTTGTAGATGCTGACCTGGCTGGTTGGGGCACAAAGGTACTGCCAGCTAGCCCCATGATGAAACACCCTTGTGCCCCAGCCAGCCCCTCCGCAGCACATTGAGACTGGTCGGAGCAACCCTAGGCCCCGAGCCCCCTGCCAGCTGGGGCTGATGTGACCCAGCTCAGTGTGCTCTGGTCTGTGTAAATGGTGCACCCAGGGATTTCCCAAGAGCAATAAACTGCAGAGCAATAAGCAATAACTGCAGTGCACTAATGGCACATGTAGATGCACCCACTGCCTCCTTTCCTTCACCGGTAGTTAGAGGCTTCAAGGAGCACTGAGAATCCCACACACCATCTTCACAAACTCAGGCAAGCAGCCTTGTTATATGGCCTGGGCACAACTTCGCTCCTTCACTCTGCATGCTTTCTAGCGTCTGTGGTCACCGCTGTTCCATCCTGGCTGAGGACATGGATAATTCACCGAATTCACGTCAACTTAACTGCTATAAAAGTGATCTTTCAGTGCACTTTCAGTGAAATGCTGCTGTCTCTGGGATGACACTGAGCACTGAATAAAGAGCAGCAGAAATGAGGAAGAGTCTTATAATATGTTTTGCATGTAATAATAGCAGCAGTTTGGGGGAGGGGTATTTTTAGGTTGATAATTTGAGGTAGAACTGAGCTAGGCCATCAGAGGCACAGCCCAAAGCCCAAATGCTGAGATCCTGAGACATAAAGACTGTGAAGAATCTATTTCTATCACTAGAAGTAAGACTCTGGGCTGTGAAATGGTCCGAGACCCCTCTGTTGAGCTAACTCCCCCATGTTACATGAGTGAGAGTGTGCATTCGATTCCAGAGATGTCTACAGCAGAGCAGGAATTTACTACAAAAGAGAGGCCAGTGGAAAACTTCACTAGGATACTGAAATGCCAGAACTCATAGCCCCATCTCATGATGTGGATAAAAGCCAAAAATCTTTAGTGCATGTGAGAGAGACTATCTCTATCCCATAAAACGAAAGGCAAAGATTTTTTAGGGTGACTGGCTTCTTGTGATCAGCCCTAAGGATAATGCCTTGCATTCAAAAGGTTGTCTAACTCTATCCCAACAACATAATAGCTTGAATACAAGATATCACTGTAAGAAATCCACATAATTTCTAGACCATCAGGACTACAACATCACTCATATACTAACATAAAACCAGAGAAACCAAAGTGCCTATGAAGGGTCCAGCCACAAGTGCTCCTGGAATATTCTTCAGTTTAAGAAGAATATAGAAAAACTAGCAGCAAAAAATGACACAGGGATTAGAGGGTAAGTTGTATGAGGAGTAACTAAGGGAAGTAAATGTATATAGTTAGAAAAGACCTTGGGCGACATGATCACAATCTATAAATACCTTCAGGGAAACAATATAAATGAAAGAAGGGATTTGTCCACAATCTCAACAGATGGTTGGACAAGGAGTAATGACCTGAAGCCAAGGGAGGAAATAATGAGGCTGGCTAGATATTAGGAAGAGGTTCTTAACAACAAAAGCAGTTGAGGTAGTGGGATAGACTCCCAAGGGAAGTGTCTGAGACTTTACCACTGCAGAGATTCACAAGCAGGGTACAGAAGGTACCGGCAGGACTCGAAGTGAGCAAGTCTTGCAAAAAGGAGGGAGCTGAGTTGAAGGGGTCAAGCAGCTTTGTCTAAGCTAGGAAGGTAGGTATAAGTCGGTGTTCGTGGTGATAGACAAGTAAACAGATCAATGCGGCATACAATGTAAAAATGAGAGAAAAAAGAAGAAAACCCCCTGAAATTAGTCTCTGTCTCTCTTCTGCTCTGGACAATAACCTGGACAACAAAACTTGAGCAATGGATGGGGGGAAGAATTTTCAGATGAACTAGCATCATCTCATGAGATGCATTCATACATAGTAAAGAAAAATTAAAAGCAGAAGGTGAACAGACTTGAGGTCACAAAAAGGACCATTGACCAAAACTTGAACTCAACTCTCACATCATCTAGGTCATATGTTATTACTTCTTATTACAGATTGTGAATAAAAGGTTACAAGGTGATGAGTAGGTTTTGTAGTGCACAGGAGTAGGATGTGGTAGAAAGGGTTCTAAGCACATCGCCAGAAGGTGTTACAGATGGTTATGAGCCATGGTATGAGCAACCTGTTGAGCCTTCCATCAAGCTATAGCAGTTGATTTACCATTTATTTTAAATACCTATTAGTAATGTGTGAAACCTCAATAAGCTCTTTATAAATGGAATTGTAGTAGAGAATGTGACCTTAATAACTTAGATAGTTCAAAGCAAATACACTGACTCTCTTGTGTACCTCTGCTCTCAGCCAGTCTCAGTCTGCAACCATAAAACATTTTGAGCAAACTTCTCAACATATCTGCTTACTGGAAGCAAACTTGCGGTCTGTGGTTTTCGTAGTTTATCTCTTACTCTTAACATGTTATTCAAGACCTGTATGTGGGAACATAAGAGTTCTAAAAAGCCTTCAAGAAGAAGGATGAATCTGGACAGTGTACCCGTGGACGGTATTTCTGCACCAAGGAATCCATGAAACAAAGAATGAGATATTTGCCAATCTTAACACTATTAATTAAGTATGTTTCAATCATTTCCCCAAATATACTGGCATATTGGGGATGATTTCTCTGCTTGTATTTCAAAAAAATTGCCTTCTAATCTTTTTAACTGAAAAAGACCCAGAGCGAACCCAGAATCCACCAGAGTCAATTTGACTTCATGGGGCATTGCGTCAGTATTACTACTACAGTTATTATGGTGCATAAGATACCAATATGCTGGGTGCTATCCAACACAAAAGAAAAAGATGGCCATTGCTTCAGAGTCTATGCCTCATTTCTGTTCTTACTATTAAAAGCAGGACCCTGCTTTTGCAAAATTGGAAGTTCTCATTAACCAAGCAAAACAGTTATGGACCTGAGTGAAAACTTGACCTTCACCTCCATTGGAAATTCCCAGAGCACAAGGTCTGAAGGGTGAGACACGGATGTAGGATCCAGGAAAACTGGGTTCCATACGGTGCTTAGTCATGCCTCCATTTGGGCAAATCAGTTAATTTTACCTGTTGCCTCAGTTCTGCAAGTTTGAAATGGGTAATCCATCATTACCTTGCTAGAGTGGTCTGGGGATAAAAATCTGCTCGCTGTTGTGAGACTGCATAGCGATAAGAGTCATAAAAGCACCTCAGAGAACAGGAAGACTTGAGGCAAAAGCACAGGTTGTTTCCACTTTCACAAAACTGTTTCTTTTTATGTCAGTTTTGTTGTATAGCGGTTTCACGTTTTTTGAACAGCAGGTTCAACGGGGGGGGAATAGAGACATCTCCCACCCAAACATGGCAAACTGTGAAAAGCTTCTGTGGGAAATCAAAGAAGACATCACCAATAAACACCAGTCTCCCCTAGAACAGTCTCTAGAGGAAGAAGAGCCCCAAGAAAACAGCTGGTGTGGGATTGCCAGCAGATGTTCTCCTATATGGACAACGATGAACCAGTAATAAAAAGAAGAGACAGGATCTAGCAGGCAGCTGACGAGTTACGCTGACAGCTCTGCAAGGGAAGCTGCTAGGCACACACCAGAGTTAAAGGATGGGTTGGTTTGCATGACCCATATGTGGGGAACACAGAGGAAATCTGAGGGGAAAGATCAGTGATGGAAGGACCTCACGAGGTCTGGTGGCTTCTCTTCGTTCAAGCAAGCTTCTTTTATGGATCCTGTTTATCCAAATTTGTCTGCGTCTCTTTGGCCTGCAACCCTGAAGGAATCATTCTGCCTCTAAGGCAGGGACGGGCCCAGTCCGGCTTGCAGGCTGGATCCGGTCAGCAGCAGACTCCATTTCTCAGCCGCCCATGTGCGTGGCTGGGGCTGGTCTCCAGGCAGACCCCATCCACAGCTGCGTGCGAAAGCTCAAGGCTGGGGTTGTCATGGAGACCAGCCCCAGCCATGCTGGCAGGGCGCACACCAGAGCAGGGCAGGGGGCTGCTCAGGAGCCACTGGGATCTTGCGATGGGGGCAGCTTGCTTCAAAGCCAGAGCAGAGCTGCAATCTTTAGCCTGCATGCTCCGGACAGGGGCGCACAGGCAGAGGATGGCGGCTGTCAACCAGATCCGCCATTTTGCCCACCCCTGCTCTAGGGACTCTGTTTACCTCTGGTTCAGAAATGTTCCCAGGATATCCTCTTCTATGGCTACAGGACAATACAGGAAAGGTCATCAGCATGAAATATATACGCAGGTCTTTGTATACATAAGAATTTGGGAGAAAGGACTAAGATAAACCTACTATCAAAGGCTAGCTTCAGAGGAGCTCAAGACCATTTAGGTTAAGGACAGGGGTGCTATAGACAACAGCTAGAGGTTTCCACGTATTTGAATAGAAGGCCGAGAATGTGAGTCAACCAGTCTCACTTCAGGCCTGCAAACTGATCCTAACAGACAGTCCACTAGGGACTTTCCTATTGATTTTACATGGGAGGTGCTCACAGTGTGGCTTTGTGTCACAAGGCAGTGCCATGTAGTGATACCTGAGCTAGTTCTGAACAAGCTAGCTCAGGCACTGGAGGTGCATAAGCACAGTGCTTTATCTGGGCAAATAAGCCCAGCTAAGATCTCTTCATGGTACTGCACTACCAGGCAAGCAGACAGATAGAAGACAGATGATTGCTTGTTTGACATGCCACCAGTCCCTGCAGTAATGCACGAATGCCACCTTAGAATTTCTTTTTGCAATACTTTATATGTAAACTCCTTGAACCTGCAAAACACTGTTAAACCCTTCATACTCAGAGAAAATCTTCCCGTGCACATTCCCTTGGTGATGATAAGTATGATGGCACATTAGAGTATAGTTATATGATATAATGTGGTTGCTGGCTGTATAAAATGGGCTTGTCTACCTAGATTAGCAGAGATGCCGTATAAGGGACTCACCTTGGCCTCTCTGTTAAATGTTCTGGGCACAGGCTTTCATGAACCATAAGGCTTCACAGCCCAACTGCCTTAGATGCCCAGAACTGCATCCTGGTACTTTTATCATTCCCACTCCTAGAACTCCAAGCAGGTGGCTGCTCTGATTTTACAATGTAATGCTTTAGCCACATGTATTAGGTGTATGTAGCACACAGTGCTTTGCAGTGGGTTTCTAAACATAGTTACTCTTTACTGACCAGCAGTGAAATTTCAAAAATCCAGAGCAAAATAATAACAGCTATTACCACTTTCTAATTGTTTTCTCCATTCTGAAACATTCTCTGGTTTTAAGTCAGGATCCTCAAGTGGATCAAGGATCCGTCTCCAGCAGCTCATAGTTTGATATGCAAATCATAGAGAAGTGGCTAGCTGCATTAGTCTAAAGTCAGATACAAGGTAGGGCAGAGTGGTACCTTATAAACTAAAAGACTCTGAATCATAGGGCACATCCAGATGAGCACGTGGTCGGTGGCACTGCAGACCCATCTGCACCATCACAAGCTGCATGTGCCACACATGCAGGCATTCACCACACTGGTAACTTGCAGTGCCAAGGGGGTTTTTGACACCCAGAGATCCCAGTGTCAAAAAACCTGTGGCAAAACAAAGTGGGGTGGCATACATAGCAGCAGCGTGTGCTGCCAAAAGAAGAGTCTGGCTGGCCAGAGCCATGCTCCAGCTGCCAGCCAGGCTCTGTGTGCCCAGATTGCTGCTGCTGGAGTCCCAGGAGGCCCCCAGGACCCTAGGGAAGGCTGCTGGGGCCAGCCCCAGCCTCCCCTAACCCACCCAGGGCAACTTTCCATGTACCAGAGCATGCATAGATGGGCATTCCCTGGGGACAAATAGCAGCTGCACAACTATGTGCTGCTGCTATTTGTACCCAGGGAAATGCATGTGAATGATCATCTGGATGCGCCCATAGGTTCTACCATTTCCCTCTCTCCCTCAGATCAGGTAAATCTGATCTTAGCAGGTCTCATAATGAAATAGGACCCCTCCATATTGCGCCTGATTTCTTCACACTAGCCACCACAGCAATCCAGGTTATAACAAGTTCATAACAATGGCATCATGGCTTCACCCAGAATGTATAAGCTGTACTAAAACAGAGGGCTTAAATGGTCACAGATGCACTTCAAAGAGTCACCACAAGCTTCTTCCACCCAAGTATTACTGCTTGGATTCAATATCATGCTTCTCCTCTACCCATCCTCTCCAGCCTGTATTCCCTAACACACACCAAGGCAAAAATATCCTGAGACAGAGAAGAAAATGTAAAATCAGCTAAGAAGGACAACCGCTGAAAAAGACCCTGTCCAGCATGGACCTGAAGATCTCAGGGAACAGAGTGAAGAAGCATGGAGTAGCTGATTGTGCAGAACTGGAAGGTGAGAAAGGAAGGAAGAACCTTGGAGAAGTCATCAGCCGTCTTGAGGAGGGCAGAAGCTGTGGTTGCAGAGTATCCAGGAGAGAAGGGAGAGGGTGTCAAGATAACAAGACTGGATAGGACCCCTCAAGAGCTTCCGAACAAACGGGGAGGGAAGATGTGCAACAGCTGGGGCGGCAGTATGGGGTGAGGTGAGTCACCGAGGCCTGAGCACTCTGAATCCCCGTCAGGCGTCCAGCAGCAATGCTACGTGTTGCTTAGAGCAGGGGCCTGGGAATCAGGGCTTGCAAGTTCCACTCTCAGCTCTAACTTCTTGCAAATCCCATGACCAGGACTTCAATTTCCTCACCTGTGCAAAAGGAGACTAATATTGATCTGTACTAACTAATGACTGTCCAGCCCATGAGGTTCTCAGAGAGATGGGGTCATGTAGAGAGTCAAAGAGCTGTCTGTATCCTCTGGTATCTACTGAAGAGCTGACTTCCTTCTAAGGGTGTGACAGTCCTCCCTCTCTCCTTAACACACCAAAGGCAGCACCAGAGAGAAAAGCGAAGTCACTTGATTAATTATTGAAGGAGTGGGAGAGGAGGGAAGCTGATTCAAAGCCCCAACCTAGCAGAGCAGAGCGGTTGAAGTGGCCAGTCAGCATCTGTTAGAGACGCAAAGATAAATGAGGTAAGAGAGCAGATAAATGCATATGAATAGGCTCACATCTGTAGTGTTAATACATCTCTTTCAAAATGCTCGTGTCATCAGATGGTGTGTGAAATCTCACAGGTCATCTGTTAGGTTCACTTAAATGTGCTCAGGGGAAAATTCTTACAGTACCAGAGCACCTCCCATATGCAGCCAGTAAAAGCTCCTACTCAGCTTCAGGCCCCATGTGACATCCCCTCTCTGCTGCACGAGACTGCTGGAGTGATACAAACCCCAACCCAAGGGGGCAGCCTGGGAATTTGTCTAGGTGAACTCAGGAATTCCACATTGGTTGTGGGACCTCACCACACATTGGTACCCTTATGGTTGTCTGCCACTGCTTACTTGCACACGTGTCTTGGTGCTAAAGGGACAGAGATGGGCAACTGGGTCTTTGTTCCTCAGTAGGAAAAACATTAAGGAACATCAGTAACTCAGTAACCTTCCCCTAGTGCAGGGGTGGGCAGTTATTTCAGGTGAAGGGCCGCTTACTGAGTTTTGGCAAGCCATCGGGGGCCACATGACAGGCAGCCAGGGACAGATAGAACGGCCTGGCGGGCCACATCTTGCCCACCCCTGTCCTAGTGGATACCAGTGACTTCCTGGAAAGAGTGTAGACTTGTTAATGTCCCCCATCTAGTTCAGGACTCCTCTGTGAGACAAAAGGGGTTTTGCAGGAGAATGTGGCTTGGCCAGGTCTAACGATGGGGACTCATGACCAAAGCTGCTTGTAAGCAGAAGGGATTTTGTGTATGCATGAGCACAGAGAGACCATACCCAGATGACAAGACTGGGCAGAAGAGGGGTGAAAAAGGATTTTGGATCTCTATAAGAGATCAGGGGTTTGGCAGCTTCAGCAGAGGTGGGAGATTTTCGAGATCTAGGCAATGGGACTGCAGGGTCCTCCTTGCCAAGAGTCAGTCATACAATGTTCCTGGAGGATATATCTCAAGTCCCAAAGCTTGGGTACTTCCTGTAGGGCTTTGTCCTGACGAAAGCATTGCTGGGTGCTAGGGGTGTGTGAAACGGACCCTATTCGATTCAGATTCAACCCAAATTGGGGACAGTGATTTGATTTGCTGGTTTCGATCACTGTCCCTGATTAGATTTGGCTGAATCCGAATCTGAAGATTCAATGCTGGTTTGGAGAACCAGTGATTCAGGCATAGACATAGCTTTAAATGTTTTTCCTACATACCTTAAGGTAGGGTGCGGCTCGTGATTGCTGCGATGCTGGGGCGCATGGAGCATCCCACGGGAGTGTGTGTGTGTGGGGTGGGGGGACCTGGAAGCAGACTAGAAGTAACTTCCACTCCACTTTCAGGTCTGCCAGGGAGCACGCTGCCCCCCGCCCCATGCCTCTCTGGCTAGATGATCAGCCACAGAGGTACCCCGGGTGCCCCCCCGACCCAGCAAACACCAGTCACTGAGCCGTGGAGCCATGGGGGGGCGTGCCCCGCGCAATCCCCTGTAGACCCGGAAGCAGACAGGAACTGCTTCTGGTCCACTTCTGGGTCTGCTGCCGAGCACACTGGGGACCACCCCCATGCTCCTGGGAGACACTCTATGCACCCCAATGCTCATGAGCCCCCTGCTACCTAGAGGCATGTAGAAAAAAACATTTAAAGCTGCGTCTACGTCCAAATTGCCAAATCTTTCCGAATCTCTCTGAATCGATTCGGAGGGTTCCAATTCGATTCGGAGAGATTAAAGGGTCTCCTGATTCATTTCAGATTCAGAGATTCGGCCACTGAATTGGGTTGAATCCCTGCCAGATCGAATCAGGGACAGCCCTACTGGGTGCTGCTGCCTTAGACCTTCTTGCTTCATCCTAATTGTTCTTGCTCCTGTCTTAGACCCCCTGGCCCTGATTGACTGATTTGTTCTGACCATGATCTTTTCTTGACCCTCAGTTTGATATTCTGGAACCTGGACCTGGCTTTGATCTTGGCTACTTGCACTATGATAAACCCCTCATTGGTCCTGGCGTGAACTGCTAGGCATGACTGCCTGTGCTTTGGTTAGGCATTACACTTTCTCTGCCTTGTTGTGTCAGTGCAGCCCTGGCCCTTTCCGTGCCATGTGCCTTGAAGCATGCATACACCCCACCTTCTTGCAGCCTCCCTACCACCTGCTGTGAGCAACCCAGGCTCCATGGTGGGTGGCAGGGGCCTGCCCAGAGCCCAGGCCACCTGTGGCAGGCAGCTAGAAGGCTGCAAGAAGCTGCACTGGGGTCTACGTAGCCCTGGCCCAGCTCACTGCTGGGAGTGGGTGCACGTGTGCCTCAGGGTGGATGGTGAGAAAGAGTCTGGAGCTGGGGCTGGGGCTGCACTGCCACAACAAGGATTGGGCCCCTCATGGCTCCCTCACCATCCATCCCTGGCACACCAACGTCTTACAAGTCCAGGTTGTGGGTGTTTTTAGCACTCTGCCCAAAAACATTGCTGAGCCCTAGGCAAAGGGATTTTCCCATGGGCAGCCAAGGAGTGGCTTGCATTTGAATGGGCCCTGTGGCTGAGTTTTCATCCTCACACACACACACGGACACACACACACACAGGTGAGCAGGGGCAGTCAAAACACCCAAAGCAGATAAAATGTATTCTTTGACTTTAAAGATAAAGCTCGTGGTTTGGGAGATCTGGCTCAGGAGTTCTGATCTCTTGAGATTGGCAGCACTGCCTGACATGGGAGAGGGCCTGGGAGGGTAGATGAGCAGTTTGGAAGTTGTCAGGCTCCATTCGCTATCCCAAAACGATGGCCCGGGAATGCTCAAACTCCTGCAGGATCCCTGCTCGCTGTGCTGCCTGCAATTCTGTTTCTACCCAGAAGAGGACAGTGGCACACATCCTTTCCCAGTCCTTACAGAGCTGTTTAATAATCTAGATTGATAAGTATTACTCATGAAAATTTGACTCTGCCTCCTTGCCCTGGGAATGTAGAAGCCCTTTCTTCCCTGGGGCTCCTGGGCTGGTCAGAATATTGCCTGAATATTAAGCATCTTCCTTGCCCCAGCAGCTACATGTACCAAGATGTAGAAATCATCCTCACTCTGTTACTACTGCCTTGCTCCCAAACAAGGCCACAATCAGCTTTCCAAGGCCATGAGCTTTTCCCAAGCCCTTGGGGCATCTGTAAACACACCTCCCACACCTGAGTGCTGCAGACACAAGCCAGTGAGTTGCTCACATCCCCTGCAAATCATAAGCAGTGGGATTCATCAGAGAGGATTCTCATCTCCTATGATTTCACAGGAGGTCTTTGCTGGTTGCTGTCTGTTACTTTTGCTTTCCATTGAAGAGCTGTTGGAATTTCACACGCTTGGATAGCCTCTCTCCCTCCCCCCACCACCTCATCACTGTCTCCCATGCCAATTTTCCAACAGCCCCAGAGTGGCAGGTTGCCAGATGGTGCCCCATTAGGTCACATTTGCTCATTGTTTGGCAAACAGCAGCTTAATTCAAGTGCTGAGTTGACAGCTTGTCCTCAAAGACAGTTTGCAAGTTGCAGTGTTGCAAATGCCAGCTTTGCTTTTCAGTGTAATGTTATTTCAACTGCCTTAAAGGGATAAAGTTCCCTTTGATTGAAAAAGTGGGGAGGTGGGGAGGTTTTTAGATGTTTTTTGATACTGAAAGACTGATAGAATTGATTGGCAGGCGCTGTACACACAGATCAGTCAAAGCTCCTTGTTCCTGTCTTGCAGTAACTCTTGCTGTTTTACTAGTCCAAGACCAGAGTCATCAGGCAGGGCTGACGATGACCCACCAGAGTCCAAGGAGGGTCAAAGCTGGGTCGAGGTTTTCTGTCCACATGGTTTTAATCAGCAAGTGATTTATTGAAGCCAACACTTTCCCTTGCAATGTCTGTGCCATAGTCCATCAGACCAGAATGTCTAGTCTGAACGAGGAGAGTACAGCCTTGCGCCCTCCAAAACAGCCAGTCGGCCAAGGGAGAGGGCTTTCAGTTGGATGGAGGAGAGTGAGGTTCAAGTCCCTGCTCTTTCTGATTCACACTAAGGATCTGAACCCTTGTCTCCTGCACCCCAGTTAGGTGCCTCAGGCAGAAGACACCAGGCTAGTTTTATACAATGTCCCTCATTAGTCCATGAAAAATGCTGGGGCTCGTTCAAATCCTGAAGACGAAACCTCCAACTTCTGCAGTACAGGGAAGCCATCTCCTGGACTACTGTAATCCAAACCCACATGCCAGCCTCTGTTTTTCCAGCCCTAGTACAAGCTTTGATCCTGACCTGTACATAATAGGCTACACAAGATGCTAACTGTGCCATCATTACTGCACAGTTTTTTAGTACTGGTATGGTATAAACAAGTACTAAATGACAGCACAGTAACCCAAGTTACTGTGCAGCAGCACCAACAAATGGCTTTTTTGTGATGCCTACTATGCAGCAGCCCAAGACTACTGCACAGTAGTGTCACATCATGGTTTCTGCCACGTGATGCTACTGTGCGATCAGCATCTCATGTAGACACAGCCACAGACTGACAACTCTGCTTTGCTACTGCAGCATGAGCAAATACTGGGGAGAGAAGGCTGAGACCTCCAAACTCAGTTCAGCTGCGGCCCTGATGGCTTTTGAATTATGAATTTTAGTAAACCCAAAGCTGTAAAGACACAAAAAGTTACATCTGTGGTCCACCCAGAACCATTGTATAACAAACCCAGTGGGTTCTTACATGCAACAGTGCTGGGAATATAAGGAAAACCTGGCTAGATTAAATTAGGCTAGGAGGCAAAAAGATTCAGCTAACCTAAACTGGATTCTGTTACCAGGGGGGCAAATCTTACAGGATGACTTTGCAGGAGCCAGCGTCACAGATGGTCTCAACCTCAGGAGGTTGGTTAGCAGCTTCCTCCTCCACTGACACCTTCCGATCATTCAGGGTTTGCAAGTTTGAGGCCATCTGCATCCGAATGAAAGGCATTTCTCACTGCAGAACTTACCCACAGGAGCTTGCCCCAGCGAAGAAGCACATAGATGTTTACTGGGATGTAGCACAAATTGCAGTTGGTTTAAAAGAGTGTGTGTGGCAGGCAGGAAACTGTGGGTTGCGTAGTTAATAAGGGTCATTAATAATAATGATGACAATGATGATGAGTCCTGCTTAATAATAGTTAAGGGGATGGACTGGGAAGCATTCATTTTGGAAAGGATAAAGTATCAATGTGGTGCTGATGACAGGAGAGGCTGAGGCCTTCTGTGATTCAGGCAGGTCTTTAAACAAGTTTCCTACACGCGCCTATGCTTGCCAAGATGCCTCACTCTTGACCTGCAATCCCCTTGCCATACCTTGTCCTGCCCCCCGGCCTAGCAGCGTCCTTCAGTCCTGACCTGGAGTTGAGTCAAAACAGTCAGAAGTGCTACTCACACCTTCCAGCTGTGTTTTCGCGTGTCCATCCAGCTTCAGTAGCTAATGGCACATCTGCGTGCAGCCATCATTGGCTTCCCAGCCAAACAACCCAGTGCCCAGTTGCAGCAGGGATGGTTGAGCACAAGTCCAGAAGAGGGGCTCAAACTCACGTCTTTAGACATAACAAGGCAACTCTCTGCCCTGCAGCCCTGAGCACTTGGCGGTTGTCAGGTGGCTTACGCTGAAGTTATGCTGATGTTGTATGATGTAAAAACAGGCTGTTACGGAATAGGTTGAATTCCTCAAATTCATGATCCCAGGTGTGCCCAAACTATGACTTTGATACAGGGCTCAGAAAAGCAAAGCCAATACCATCATATCGAACACTGCTCTGTGCTGAGCACGGTGTCTTATGTGATGAGCATGGCCACAGCAAAACCCAGCTGAGTGGCTCAGAGCTTGGCCTTCAGAGCTGCAGCAAGGTGCAGGCAGCAAGCATGCTGTATCCAAGCTCCTTCTACGACAGTACCCTCTGGACTTTCTTCCCAAGCTGTGAGGCTGCTTCATTAGTCGCACATGGCTCTATTATGCTCTGTTGCTCAGCAGTAATGTGAAACAACAGCTAATTGCAAGTTCTGCTTTCTACCAGTGCCATGGCATTTTCATGTTAGGGCTGTAAGCGTGTTGATGCAGCTGCATGGGTGCAAGCACTCGGCTCCAAAGCTGAAAATGTAGAGGAGGTGGGAGCTAGATTTGGCTTTCTAGACCTCTTGCCTAAAGAAGCAGGAAGTACAAAGCATGCATCTGGATCTCAGCTTCTCTTGAGCTTGGAGGTTGGGACAGCCTGTGGCTGGCACCTACAGGAAGCACCAGTGCCACATCAGGTATTAATTGCTCATTCTGGTTCAGTGCACTCAAATAACACATGCTCCAGAGCTTGCAGGGCCAGTTCATCTTCTAACTCCCGCTTCTCTGTAAGCCACAGATTTGGAAGCCTGTTTAATCATGACAAAAACATCTGGGCAAGCACTGTCCAGGTGATTGCTTCAGATAGGTCCTGCAGTTGTTCCAACTTGGGAGCTGTCAGCCCAACCTGCTGTGAAGCACTTGAACCTGTCTTGCTCCTCAGCACGTTGGCATTTCTGGCACTGTCTCCCTGCTGACTCCTTACCTGCAGCAGGCCTGGCCCAGCAGCTCCCTGCAGCTGGGGCAGAGAGCTGGGAAGGGATGGGCTGTCCTGCTGCACTGTCACCAGGACCTGTGAACCAGAAAGGCATCGACTTCCATAGTGGGGAGAATGCATTGAAGAACTACACTGCCTGTTCAGAGTCTTATGCTGGGCCTGTCACCACAAGGCTTAGTAATCAGAAAGGTCTCTCAGACATTCAAAAAGCCTCTGCCTGAATTGATTTGATATTTGCAGGTTAGTCTAACCTGGCTAGGCTGAAGGAGTTTGTAACCACACAGCCATCCCTCTGGACTGAGGAAATTTAGGCACATGCCTGAAGTGGCTCAGGCTAGAAGCTAGGGGGCACTAGAGTAGCCCTCCGTTCCCCGGCACAGAGCTGAGCTGAGGGGGTGTGGCCAGGCTCCAGCAGAATGCTGTGATTAGGGGGGGTTCCTTCCCCACCTGAGCAGTCTAGAAGGAAATGTTTATCACCCCTAACTCAGTGTTTATCACCCCATTAAGAAAACAGAGGGACATTACCAACTATCTGTTGATTCTGCCTTTGTCCCATGTGCCACAGCTTGGAGGTAGCCAGCATGTGGTATGCTAGCTAATGCTAAGAGGAGTCTGTGAGGGATGGGGGAATGCCTGCTTAGCAGAGAGTGGAGTGGGAGGAGCAGAAGCCAAGCAGACACCTGCAGAGACTGCCGAAGTTGCAGCCAGGGAGCAGAGGGGAGGGGCCAGCCCTGCTGTGGAGCAGAGAGCCCCAGCCAGCCCAGAGAGCATGCTGGGATGCTGGGAAAGTCTGATTTAATTTAAACCATCAAGGGGTCTGGGACAAACATTGCATAAACTGGTTCAGTTGAGTCTGAAACTACATTCAACCAAGTTTTTCTCAAACTGGTTTATGTGCACTGGAAATCTGTTCTGTTACAGGTTAAAACTAGTTTCTGATCACTTAAATTGGTTTATGTGTAATGTCTGTCTCTAGCCTTGAAGGCTCATTCCTACACACCTGGTTCTTGGGCAAGCCCAGCGCTGCAGAGCTCTTGGCTCTCATTCTGTGAATCTAGTTCAGACATCATGGAAAGGTCCAAAGTGCCCAGCCTGATGGCCAAAGTCCTGTATTTCCAGGAGTGGCACAACAGCAATTCAGGCCTTCCCAGTGTGTTGCCAATGGGCCTCAAACACAGCCAGCAGGAGGAGGGAGGAGGAGTTTGATCTGCAGAGCTTGTCCAATCCTGCCACTGCCATTAGCCCCAACTGAGATGGGAAATGGGAATTTTTCATGGGGATCCAGTTTCTCCCTGGTGTCCTGGGACTCATCCCAGGATGGGCTGTTCTCACAATAGTAGAACATCCCAAAATCGCTTGTTTCCACCTAGGAAGTTCCCATCCCCTTGATTAGCTTCCCCCTGCACATGGCACCAGTATCAGGAACCACACAGACAGGGACTAGTACTCCTAAACACTACCTAACTCCAGAAAGTGGAAGAAGAGCCTGGCTGGGTTCTCCTGCCTCTGTTAATTGCTTTGAGGCCAGGGTTTAACCGAGGGGCAGGGAAAATAAGGCCTGCATGCTGGACTTGGTCCACCAGGCCATTTCATCTGGCCCACAGGGCCCCTAAAAAATTTAGAAAATGAATATTTATCTGCCCATGGCTGCCTGTCAAAGAGTAGAGGAGCCAGGGGCAGTAAGACCCAGGGGGAGCTAGCAGCAGAACCAAGCAACTGCAGCAGCAAGTCCAACCTGGCCCCACCCCGCTGTGGCCCCTCCACCCCAAGTCCCAGCCAGAAGCCTCTGCCTAGCAAGGGCTTCTAGAGGCTTCTGGCCTGGGACTGTTACTGTGCCAAGGGAAATACAGATAAGAACAGGTGGGGGGGGCAGGGCAGGGGATGACTGTGGGCAATCGCCCCAGTCCTCAGGGCTGACCGGGCCAGCTCATGAGGTCCTGGTGCTGCAGCTAGGAACCATGTAGTACCAAAGCATGATGGGTGGAGGGGGGAGCGGAGAAATGGTTGCATCAGGCAGGGGGAAGGGGCAGCGAGCAGGTGTGCAGAGAGCAGCAACAGCCCATGTGAATGCAGGGCCCATGCCAGTGCCCCAAGGCCAGCACTGGTGGGGCCCAGAGAAGGGTGGCAGGAGCATGGGGCTGGACTGCCAGGGGCTCTGTGGAGCTGGGCTGCCTCCCTCCTCTCCCTGCTTGAGCAGCACAGCCTGGCTCCATAGAGCCCCTGCCAGCATGGCCCTGCACTCCTGCTGCCCTGCTCTGTCCCCCACGGGTACTGGCCCCGGAGCATCGGTGAGGGCCTCGCACTCCCACCCACCTGTCACTGTGCTCTGTGCACTTGCTTGCTGCCCCTTCCCACCCCCTGCCACAGCAATTTCCCTGCTCCCCCCCACCCGCCATGCTCCAGCATCACATGGTTCCCAGCTGCAACACCAGGACTGCAGGAGCAGCTGAGATGTAGGGTGCAGTGGCTGAAGGTCGGTGGAGAGATGAGGAAGTGGCAGGAGAAGGGCAGGTGTGGCAGGCAGGGGGGCAAGTGGCATTGAGCTGAAGCATGAGGCCCGTGCCAGTTCCCTGGGGCCAGGAGCAGCAGAAGTGCAGAGCCCAGGAACACTGGTGGGAGCTCTGCCTGCCACAGGGTAGGGGGACCGGCAAGCTGTGGGAAAACCCTCCCCCTCCATGCAAGCCACAACCCTCCCCAGCCACCCTCCCCTCACAAACTCACAGCCTCCCACAAAACCCATACCCACCCACACCACACACACACACACACACACCTATCCACCCCCCACAAAGCCCAAACACACAGACACACCCTCCCACAATATACAAGAGTAAGACTTCATTTTAAGCTAGAATACTATTACCTCTATGTACACTACACAAACACATGTAAATCAGGACAAAATTATTTTTTTAAATGAAATTAATGAATGTTGTAGTATGTTTCATTTTTAGAATATAATTTGGTATTTTTCTGATTCAGAGATGGCAAAACCCCTTGCTCAAAGGAGTAATTCTGCAGGGCAAGGGGAGGGACTTCTGGTGCCAAAAGTCAGGGACTAGGGGGTGGGACTTCTGGCCCAAGATGGCGACCAGGGGGTGGGGCACCTGTCAAGGTGCAGGGCTACCTATGCAGCCCTCAATAGCTTGCCAAAACTCGGTAAGCGGCCCTCTGCCTGAAATAATTGCCTGCCCCTGGCTTAACCCCTGCCTTGACCCCTGTAACAGAAGAGCCAGGACTCTGACCTGAACGTGCATTTCATTTTGAATAGGTTTGTGGAGGGATGGAGGGGATCTTCATTAATCCTGCTTGTTGCTACTTGGTTTCCTATAACATCAGTGACATCAAAGAAAATGTACTCAATAAACAGCTGTCCCCTGTGCAGTGCCTACTGTGTCCTCTGTTGTTCTTCATCTGGTATTCAGAGCCAGCCTGGCTTTTGTCACCCAGCAGAGCTACACCAAGACTTGATTTCGAGATTGATGAAGTCAATGGGAATCTTTCCACTGTCTTTAATGGGCTTTAGAGCAGTCCTTTGGGTAGTCAGGTGCAAAGCATGCTTCCATCTGTCCATTATATAGTGCCACTAGCTGTTGTTGCTTCAAACCCTGAAAGCCTGATAGACTGAGTCAAAGAGAATCCTTTGTATGGGAGGCCTCCAAGGAACGCCCAGGAAAAAAGCTGGAGCATCTACAGTGAGTGCAGGAGCTGGTGTCTCAGCAACTAGTGCAGTGTCCTCCTTTAGTCCAGAATCAGAACCTTGGTGTGATGCAAGAGGGTGGAAGTTTCCTCTTCTGCTTTTGCAGGTTTCCTCTTCCACATACCTACAGCCCAGGTCCTGGGCACTTGAGGCTACTCAAGGTTCTTTGTCACTTTAAGGCAGGAGTTTTCAACCTTTTTTAAGAACTTTACCCCTTCTGGGGATGGCAGCCAGACATGGAGTGGAGGCTCACACGTGGTGGCATGGGGCGGTGGGTTGCAGTGGCCATGTGTGAGCTCTGCCTTCCCCCCACCACACCTGGCTGTCCCCACCCCACTTCTGCCCTGGCCCTGCTCCTGGGGAATAGCCGTGCAAGGTTGTGGGTGGTGGCACTCCATCCCCACCTGCCCATATGTACCCCCTAGGACCATTCCAAGTACCCCCAAGAGTTCATGTACCCCCAGTTGACAACCCTTGCTTTAAGGCTTTTCAAACACTATCACTTGGGTCATTTGAATCCCAAATCCCTTGTGATATCCCTGCAGGAACTGACACCAGATACAGCTTAGCGCTTTCCTGAAATCCTTCCTGCTACCTACTCAATATAGCATACTTCAGAACTTCTCTTCCTAACCTATTGCATCATGGTGGTGTGGATCTGCTGCCTTCCAGCAGAGAGACTGCTACATTTTGGTGGCAAGATACACAGTCTCAGTATGCAAAGCTTGTCCTGACATTTTTTTAAATGGAAAATGTGTTTTACATGGCAGCAGGAGATGCCTCCAAAGAATTGGTTCTTCCTGTATGAGATCTGCCAGAATGATGCAGCCCTGCTATTTTTTATTCTGCAGGTGGGCAAAAAAAGGCCAAGTTATAAAGGAAGCATCAGGTGACTTCTATGAAACCGTTGTGGACCACACGTTTTTCTTCGAGCCTGTATCCTGTGAGGTGACCAATGCTTTGGGCAGTACTAACATCAGCAGGACTGTAGATGTCTACTGTAAGTAATCTCTTCACCTCCACACCCTCTGGAATATGACTGCCTTGGGTTGACTCTTGTCTACTGTGCCGTTAACTGATTTTAAAGGGCTGCACTTAGCAAAGCTGCATAAATTAATGAGTGGAAACAGATCCCTTGGATGGCTCTGACAATCTCAGCATGGAGTCAGAGGGAACAGGGCTTCCTGCATAATTTAGTTACTAAGGTTTCATTAACCCAAGGCATAATACAGTACAAATTCACTTCCTGGCATATCCATTCCAAGCCAGTGTGATGGGATTCATGGACCCAATGACTTGTTATACGGGGAACCAGGCACAGTCTGAGGTTGATAATCCATGTTTTTATCTTTGGCTGCGGTAAGAGACATGCCTAATAATTATGTTTGTTGGTATAGCTTGTATGCTCATCACCAGGCATCTCCAGGTGACATCATCAGCTCTGTGCTACCTACTTCTGCACCTCATGGTATAAGGAGCTTAGTGGAGCTGAGAGGTGGCATGGCTGAAATACATTCTGCTTCTGCAATCCTACCTCAGCAGTGTGGTCTTTTGAGATTATGCCAAATGGTACAAGTTCCAGTGGCTGCTGGTTGCACCCAAGATCTGGGAGTTGCAAGGTGGTAGAAAGTTACTAGTGGTATGCAAAGCAGGCCCTACGCGATTTGGACTTGGATTCGGCCCGAATCAGGGCAGTGACTTCATTCATCAATTCGGATCACTGTCCCTGATTCAATTCAGCCGAATCCAAATCTGAAGATTTGATGCTGATTCGGAGAATCACCGATTCAGACATAGGCACAGCTTTCAAAGTTTTTTCTACATACCTTGAAGTACCAGTGCAGCTTGTGATCCCTGAAATGGTGTGGTGAATGGAGCATCCCACAGCAGTGCGGGGGGGGGGGGGGGCGGTGGTCTGCCTGGGAGCCTGTGGGGGGGGGGGGACTCCCAGACTCCCCCCAGCTTGACGATTGGCCGCAGGGGGACCCCAGGTGCCCCCCAGACCCAGGAGGCACCAGTCACTAAGTTGGGGGGGGTGCACAGGGGACCACCCGTGTGCTCCCCAGTGGACTCTGAAGTGTATTTCTGGTCCACTTCTGGGTCTGCTGCTGAGCATGCTGGGGAGCCCCTCTCGCTTCTGTGGGACACTCCACGTGCCCCAACCTTGCAGCAATCATGAGCTGCCTGCTACTTAGAGGTACATAGAAAAAACATTTCAAGCTGTCTATGTCCGAATCTCTGAATTTTTCTGAATCTCTCCAAATTGATTTGGAGGGTTCCGATACAATTCAGAGAGATTAAAGGGTCCTATGATTCAATCCAGATTCAGGGATTTGGCCACCGAATTGGGCCAAATCTCCAGTGAATCGAATCAGGGGCCAAAGCTTCGCACAGCCCTAAAAGCTACCTGTGCTTGCCATCTGGTTAGGATGCACCAAGCAGAGCTCAGGCACAGCTGTATGTCTGCTCTGTATCTGGTCATATTGATGGGTGGATTAAAGTTAATTTTGATCTAAAGCAGAGCAAAATGTAGCTTGCTCTTAAGGAGAGGATGGGGGGAGATGGTGAAACTCAGCATGCTTGGCATTATGCTGAACTGTGAGAGTGTCTGCCCCTGTTTCTCCAGACAGTCACCTTCTCTTCCTATCTCCTTTGCACAGTTGGGCCCAGGATGGCAACAGAACCACAGTCGCTCCTCGTTGACCTGGGGTCAGATGCAGTATTCAACTGCGCTTGGACTGGAAATCCATCTCTGACCATTGTCTGGATGAAGCGGGGCTCAGGCGTGGTAAGAACTACAGTCACAGGAGAAACACCGCACACATTTGAGATCAGGGGCTAGAGCCCAAGAGGCAATGCAGGGGAATGGGTTTGTCACAGCATTCAAGTTCAGACAAGCTGGCATTGAGGTCTGCCTCTGCTACTGATTTGCTGTGTCATTTTGCTTCTCTGAGCATATTATCTCTCAAAACTTTTTCCATTTGCTCCATAGCTTCTTTGAAGGTGGGCTGCTTCTTAGTGTGTATGTGTGTGTGTGTGTGTGTGTGTGTGTGTGTGTGTGTGTGTGTGTGTGTGTGTTGCCTTGTAAACCAAAGCCCCAACAGACACTGGAGCTATTGTAATACAAATAATAAACTGCAATTTTATGGGGGGAAAAAAACTTCCATTGAAATCAGGCCAAGCACCCACTGCTCAGTATTCATTTATGGCTCAATCTTGTCAATCAAAGAGTCTCTTGAGGATGTTAAGTAGAAGGCAAGGCAGGACAGCATCTTAGGGCATTTATACATGTGCTCTGGGAGTAGGGGGGACACTTTAATTAAAGCAACTTGTTGCCTTGTAATTAGCACACTCCAGCAGACTCAATTAATCGAGTCTGCACCGATGCACTGTAATTACAAGGCAACAAGATACTTCATCAGCTGCTCTGACAAAGTAGGTTGCTTCCTGGAAAAGCTCATGTCATTCTGAACCAGTTAGTTTCTCAGGTGGCAGCCTGCTCTGTCTTCTGCCTGACTTCAGACTAACTTGGCTAGCCACCTCTGTCTTGAGGATGTTAAGCTTGCTCTGCTTCCAGTGACCAAACTGAGAGTTGAGGACTCAAAGATTGAGACCTCCTCTGGCTCTTGTATACCTGACCTAATCTTACAAGACAAGGGTTGGCAACATATGGTTTGCAGAATTACTGGATCAGGCCCATGGAACTAGGGGAATCTAGTAGCATGTTGCCAGTGGGGGGCTTTGCCCACATTGACATCAGAGCTGGGCAGTAAGGTGCTGTGGCAGGACCTGGAGGCTGGGATCTGTGCCTGTCCTGTAGCCAGGGGTCAAAGTCATTACTTGAAGATGACAAAGATTGCAATGTGGTAAATACCGAAAAGATGGTCATGGATATGGGCCAATCTAGCTTGGTTGATAATCAGGGAAGAAGCAAATAATATGTGTTTTAGAGCCAAATGTAAAATTAGACATACAAAGAATGTCAATACAGGATTGGAGACTGTCCTGAGACCAGAGAGTCTTGGTAAATAATCAACAGAAGTTGAGTTTCCAACTGCATTAGCCAAAAAGCTAATGCAATCCTTGGATGTATAAGTAAAGTGTTCTCTGCTAAGAAGATAGGTTCCATTATCTAGGTATCAGGAAGTGGTACAACAGCTACTGGAATACTGCATCCGGTTCTGGTGACCATCATTCAGAAAGAATGTTGGTTACCTGGAGAGGGATTGGAGAAGAGCAGCTTGAATGATGAAAGGATTGGCAAACAAATCTAGCAATGAAATGAGTCCCCCAGAAGGGTGGTAAGTTGATCACAGTCCACCTGTACTTCCACAGGGAACAAAGCTGTGCTAATGAGGTCTTCAGTCAGGCACCCAAAGGTATATCAAGAGGGAGAGGGAGAGGGGGAGGAAGCAGTAAACGTTCAAGGCAGAGGCAAGCAAACTACAGCCTGCCAGCCATACTATCCAGCCTGTGGGGCCCCTAAAAAATGAAGAAAGTTAGCATTTATCTGCTCCTGGCTGCCTGTCAAAGATGACAGGAGTCAGGGGCAGTAGGACCCAGGGTGGGCAGCAGGACCCAGAAGCCCAGCCCCACCTCACCTGCAGCCCTTTCCCTGCCTTGCTGCCACACACTGCTCCAGCACCACATGGCTGCATTGCCAGACCAGGGAGCACAGGCCACACTGGTAACCTGGGATGGGGGTGTGTGTGTGTGTGTGTGTGTGTGTGTGTGTGTGTGTGTGTGTGTGTGTGTTATAGGGTGAGTCCCACATGCACTACTCACCCTACACATATACCCACACCCCCTTTGCTCTGACATACACACCGACCCCCACACCGCTCAGACACCCCAGCCACCCTCCCCCATTAATTCATTAAATTAATGAATATTGTAGTACATGTTTGATTATTAGAAAATAATTTGGTATTTTTCTGGTTCAGAGATGGCAAAACCCCTTGCTGAAAGGAGTACTTTCGGGTGCAAGGGGAGGGACTTCTGGTGGCAAAGGTCAGGGGTAAGGGGGCAGGACTTCCAGTCACAAGATGGCGACTAGGGGCGGGGCACCTGTCACGGGGTAGGACTATCCATGCAGCCCTCGACAGCTTGCCAAAACTCAGCAAGTGGGCCCTCCACCCAAAATAATTGCCCGCTCCTGTATGAAGGGTGACCCTGGTCCTAGGCATAGGATACCCATGTTTAATAAAGAGTGCAATTAACCATTACAATAACTTCCTAAAGCTTTCCAGGGAGTCACCACAACTGACCATTTTAAAACTGAGATGTAAACGACAGATTAATTCAAACCACAATGAATTCAGGGAAGGCCTCTGGCCTTTGTTATACAGGAGGTCAGACTGGATGTTCACAATGGTCCCTTCTGGCATTATAATGTATGACTCTGCAAAGCCATTTCTACAGACCATGCTGTTTGCTGCTGCATGAGAAACAAGCCCTCTGTGAAACAAGTGTCATAAAGAATCATCTCTTTCTGTGTGAAACAGATCTGCTAATGTGGGACACCATGAAAATACCGATGCCAGGCACTCCATCTGCAGGAGGGATTCCCTCCTGTATCACAAATACAATTGTTCCTCTGTTCCTCTGCCAGTTGTCATTGTGTCATGTCAGTAATGCAGTAATAAAGAGATGGGGGCTGGGCACTGTGGAGGTGAACTAAGGTTCTGTGTAAGTTTTTGTATGTTCTCATCACAATATCTGAAGCCCTTTCACATATGCATTAAGCAAAGTAAATGACCTCCATCTCTCTTTCTGTCCTGAAGGGAAGAATCGTGTGTGCAGTGGAATAGGTAGTTTTGATAGGGTTTTACTCACTTTTTAGTGTCAGCATTGCTCTGTGTTGATGTTCAAGCAGGCAGGCAGGCAGCACATTTCTTACTTAGAGCAGAAGGTTTGTGATGCTCTTTATAGTTCCTGCAATGGTTTGTGCCGGAGCACCAGACTGCCCCCCAAGATGGCTCTGACCCTGGCACAGAAGAAGACATACCCTCATTTCAAAGCTTCATTGTGCCTGAAGAGTAGAGTCGTTGATCACAGCCCTCACCCTGAAGCTACAGACTATCCCAGGGATTCACTAAGCCTTGGCTGCTGACCATTTTAAAGATAAGGGCCAAGGCCTTCCTCACGATAGGCACTGGGAAACCAGGGTAGCAGGCAGAGGACAGGTTTGACAGGAGGGCCAGCAACAAGGAGGCCAGAGGAAGTGCTGGAAGCTGTATCCTTGGAATATACATGCTCCCCATCACTATAATGTCTGAGCACATCCCAGTCAGGAATAAGTTTATGTTTATAACGTGCATGCATGGCAGGGCAGTGCTATTGTCACCACTATAGTACTGAGGAACAGAGGGGCTAAAGGCAAATGCAGACTAGTTACTTAGATGCCTCCATTTTAAGCATTGGCACACTTAAATTAGGAGCTAGGCCCTGGGAGGCTGAGTCAAAGAAATGAGGTTAAGTGCCTTGGCTCCCTGTGCAGGCAAAGATGAGAAGATGATTCAGAAAGCACAGGCTATAAGCAAGAAGTTGGCTAGAGCTAGCCAAGAGCAAAAACTAAGCACACAGGTGACTCTAAACCCCTCTCTGGAGCTTTGGTGTATCTGTTCATTTGAGATCAAGAGCTCTGAGCCTCTTCTTAGGGGACCTGATGGTGGTACCCACCTTTTTCATAACAGCCTATTACATGTAGGAGACCTAAGTTATAGCGCTGTCTTCAACCAGAAAGGATTCAAACCCACATCTGCCACTGCCCACCACCCTCCACTCCTATTGAAGTTAGGCCACAGAGCAGATAAGACTACAAGAGTCCTGAGGCCAGTGAAGAGCAAGCAAGAGGGAGCCTGCTTCTCTAGCCCGGTGGTTCATGCACTTGACTTGGTAGGAAAGCCCTGGTCCTGTTCTCTGGACTGTTATGCATTTTAACCAGACATTAGATAAAAATACAAATAATCCCCATCTACCAGATTTGTCACTGCATGGCCTTAGACAGAGCTGTAGCACTGCCTCAGACCATTTCAGCTGGCAGTGGAGCTTCAGCAGAGTGAGGCATCCTACTGCTCAAGATGCCACAGTTCTGTATGTGTCTGGAGCCTAAATTTAGGCATGTGAGGCTCTCTGCAGTCCTGAACATAGGCACCAAATGGATTTAGGCACCTGGAGGATTATGTGGCTAATGGAACAGCTGTCTTCAGAATCACTTCTTGCAGCTTAAGGCCCTAAATCTTACCTAAATCCTATTTATGCACAGGAGGTGTGTGGCAGAATAAAGAACTGAATCCACATCTACATATTCCTAGAAGAAGGTGATTAGGAACAGTCAGCATAGATTCACCAAGGGCAAGGCATGTCTGATCACCTTGATTGCCTTCTATGATGAGATGACCGGCTCTGTGGACATGAGAAGAGAAATAGATATTATATACCTTGACATTAGCAAGGCGTTTGATACAGTCTCCCACAACATTCTTGTAAGCAAGCTAAGGAGGTACCCGCTGGATGAGTGGACTGTAAGGTGGATAGAAAACTGGCTGGATCTTCAGGCTCAAAGGGTAGTAATCAATGCCCTGGTATTAAGTAGAGTGCCCCAGGTGTTGGTCCTGGGGCCAGTTTTGTTCAATATCTTCATCGACTATGTGGAAGATGGCATAGAGTGCACCCTCAGCAAGTTTGCAGATGATACCAAGCTGGGGGGGAGGGGGGGGGGAGTAGTAGATACACAAGAGGGTAGGGCTAGGATCAGAGTGACCTCAACAAATTGAAAGAGTAGACCAAAAGAAATAAGGTTCAATAAGGACAATTGCAAAGTCCTGTACTTAGGATGGAAGAATCCCATGCACCAGTACAGGCTGGGGGCTGACTGGCTGGGCAGCAGCTCTGTGGAAAAGGGCTTGGGGGTTACATTGGACAATAAGTGGTATATGAGCCAACACTATGCATTTGTTGCCAAGAAGGCTAACAGCATACTGGACTGCGTTACTCAGAGCATTGCCAGCAGATCAAGGGAAGTGATTATTCCCCTCTATTCAGCACTGCTGAGACCACATCCTGAGTGCTGTGCCCAGTTTTGGGACCCCCACTACAGAAAGGATGTGGACAAATTGGAGAGAGTCCAGCAGAGGGCAGCAAAAATAGTTAAGGGGCTGGGGCACATGACTTCTGAGGAGATGCTGAGGAAAATGGACTTATTTGGTCTGGAAAAGAGAAGATTGGGGGGTGGGATTTAATAGCAGCCTTCAGCTACCTGAAGGGACATTCCAAAAAGGATGGAGTTGGATTGCTGTCAGTGGCAGCAGATGACAGAACAAGGAGCAATAGTCTCAATTTGCTGCAAGGGAAGATTAGGTTAGATATTAGAAAAAATTCTCACAAGGACAGTAATAAAACACTGGAACAGTCTACCCAGAACAGTTGTGGAATCTCCATCCTTGGAGGTTTTTAAGACATGAATAGTCAAAGCCTTGGCTGGGATGAGATAGTTGGGGATGGTCCTGCTTTGAGCAGGGAGTTGGAGTAGATGACCTCCGGAGGTCCCTTCCATCTCTAATTTGCTATGGATCTAAGTGCTCTACACACTACCCAATCTTTTCTCCCCTACACTGATGAGGCCTCTTGATTTCTTCAGGTTTGCATGAAAGCAAAAGTCAGGTGGATAGAGAGGCAGAGCAGATCGACCTCTCCTGTGAACCTCACCCTGTGCTTTCCTGGAGTGTTTAATTAGACTGAGGCTCTTTTTCTAAGAGCTAATAGAGTGAAGTGCTATGCAACACATGCTTTATGCTGATCAAAGAGCTACATTATTAGCAAACAGGATTATCCAAAATCTATTTGCATATTTTCTACTTCCTCATTAAGCTGCCTATCCAGGGATAGACAATTCATACAGCTCAGCAGGGGAAATGATACCAACTACACTGCCAAGCACCACTGCACACCCCCAGCTCTCTCCACATCCCTCCTCAGATCTCCACTGGCCTCACCCTAATGCTCACTTTCCCGCTAGCTGCATTCCCAGGAGCTCCTGTGGAGCAATGTGAGCAGTAGGCACCCATCAGCAAGAGAAATGCTAACAAATGTTTATAGGGAACGATGTCACCTCTTAGGCATGAGTTCCCTCCTTCAGTACCACTTCTGAAGGCTGATCCAAGTGGTCTCTAGGATTCTTCCTCTCTCACACACCATTTCCTTCATGACTTCTGCCCACCCCCTCTAACTTTCTATATGTCTCTGAATATAGAGGGGAAGAGGCTAGCCAGTACCATTTTAGGAAGAAAAGAGATGCATTGAAATGCTCCTTTGCTGTTCCCAAGACTCATGTTGGACCATGTCCCTAACTGAGGAGACTACATGAAGCATTGTCTTACTGTGTGTATCTGCAGGGCATGTCTACACAAGATGCTTCAAGCACAGTAGACTAATTCTATTGTGTATTAGCACAGTAGGAAAACCCATAGTAATGCACAGTAGATTTAGTCTACCGTGCATTAACATCACAAAAGACTGTTCGTTTGCATGGTAGCACCGATTATTGCACATTTAGTACCTATATAGGTGCTTGTACATGTGTTGGGGGTTTAATCTTGAAGGGTTTTTTTATGCCCCCTAAATTGAAATGGTAGGTTTTTAATTGAAACCCACCATTTCAATTTTTCTGTTACGTTTCAGCAAGGGGCCCAATCTTTTATATATTTTTTTTTTTTTGAGCCAGAGCCTGCCCGCAGCCAGGGGGCAAGCTGCTGGTGGGCAGAGTGGCCCCTGAGCTGCGAGGGGACCCAGTCCTTCCCTCTGCAGTTGTACACCCCCAGAGCTGCGCAGGTGGGCTGCTAATGGGCTGTGTGCTGCCCCACCTCAGAGGCCCCTGACTGCCTTCATCAGGCACCTGGCTGAAGGCAGAAGTGGTGAAGGGGCCGATCCTTTTTTTTTTTTTTTCCCAGCGCAGCCTGCCCTCCTCTCTTCCAGCTGCCAGCAGGTCAATCTGCCCCTGAGCTACGGAGGGCCCTGGTCCTTTCTTCCTCAGTAGCAGTGCCCTCCAGGGCCACCCAGGTGGGCTGCTAGTGGGCTGGGTGCTGCCCCAGCTTAGAAGCAGCACCCACCAGATCCAACTCTTCCCTGAGCCCACCTGGGGAGCAGTGCCCTGCACACAGTCCCCATTACCTTTCTGCTACCTGGGACCACCTGGGAATGGGCTGGCTTGCCCCTGGGGCAGTGCAGGGAGGTGGAAGGAGTGTGGCTAGGTGTTCTGGTGGCCAGTGAAGGCAGCAGGGACAGTGCAGAGGGCACTGGAAGCCCAGGGGGATCAGGGAAGCTTGAGCTCAGCAAGTTTACATTCGACGGGAAAAAAAGGATCTGGCCCCTTGCTGCTTATGCCTTCAGAAGTGGCAAGAAGGAGACCAGTCCTTTTTTTCTTCAGAGCCCAAGCTTCCCCGATCCTGCCCAGGCTTCCAGGGCCCCGTGCACTGTCCCCACCACCTCCTCTGCCTGACAGCACACCTAGCCACCTTCCTGACACCTCCCTGCACTGCCCAAGGGGCAAGCCAACCTGTTCCTGGGTGGTCCCAACAGTAGGAAGGTGGCAGGGACAGGGTGCACAGGGTGCTGGAAACCCCAGCAGGCTCAGGAAAGATTTGGATCTGCTGGGTGCTGACTCTGAGCTGGGGCAGTCCTGGCCCACTAGCAGCCTGCCCAGGCTGCCCCACAGGCACTGCTGCCCCCAGGGGCACTGCTGCTGTGCTGCTCAGCCCACTGGCAGCTTGACCTCCCAGCCATGAAAGAGGTGGGCAGGATCCACCGGGGGGAAAAAAAGGATCGGGCCCCTCACCACTTCTGCCTTCAACCAGGTACCTACTGAAGGCAGTAAGAAGTCTTTTTCTATGGAGCCTGCCCCTTTCCCCCATGGCCAGGGGGAGGCAAGCTGACAAATGCATCGTTGCAATTTGCAACATTGCAAACTGAACTACATCAAGATGTAGTTTAGTTTGCCACAATGAGAAGTCATTTAAAACTGGTGCATGTATAATGCGTGATGCCATTAAGCCACACAAATTGCATTTTCATCATGCGTACATCTGGACGACTGTCACGTGTACAAGCACCCCATCATGCAGGTACTAAACTTAATGCACCATAATTACAGTTCATTAATGAAGATGTAGATGTGCCCATAAGCATGCTCAGCCCTCCATAGCTCAGCTGGTCAAACTGTACTGTAGGATAGGAAGTTCTCTAGACAGGCTTCACAAGAATACAAGGAACATCTGTCATTAGAGTCTGGAGTGATGGGTTGCAGGAAGTTTTCTGTGACTATAGAGTGTAAGAGTCCAGACCACTCCTGCCTCAGGACCTACCTGCTGTACTGGCTTTTGTGCCCAATATCTACCTGTTCTATTCCAATTTTGAAGGAGGCACAAGGGAAGTCAATATACTAGGAAGGATGGAAGGAAGAGAAGCCACAGGTTTATACAACAGATCCAAGCAAATCTGAGAGAGCATACCCAGAAGCTGCAACACTGGTTTCTATAGCACACAGCACTTCGATGTTCTCTTGCCTACAGGAGATCTTCATACAGTAGACGTAACAGAAGCTGAATTGATTTAGTGAAGTCCAAAGCTTCATTTAATCTCTTTCTGGCAGGTAGTACCTTATAAATTGTCTGTTTGTTAAACAATGTGATTGCTCCTACCAAAACATGTAAAGCCATGGTTAAACCTCTAGGCTTGACACTGCCAGGCTGCAAAGGAATTCCTGTGCCTGAGACCCCAGACAAAGCAGTAAATGGAGACTGGATAATGGAGGAGATTGTGGAGCCCAAAGGTGAGGTAGTTCCTGAGATCTGTGAAAGGAGCCTGGAGAAGCACTAGGTTCCCTTGGCTGCATTGTAGTGAGCACATCCAAAACGCCTTTGTTCCCACCAATGGGTTGTTATCCTGCCCTCTGGCTACCTGCACCCTAAAGTAAGGTAACAACAGGCTTCAGAAGAAGCATCAGTGCAGCTGTTATCTATGGATTAGAAATACCTTTTTTCCTTTCTCTCCCTCTTGTCCAGTGACTGGGAACTCCCTCATCTAACCTTGCCTGCAAGTCCCAAACAGCACTGCAGTGTGCCAGGTGTAGAAATTGTTACTGTCCAGCTGTGTGGTTCCACATGGGGAATGTCTCCAGGCAGGAACCCACGGAAGTTTAGTGAACTTTATTGTGTTCAGAAAAGCAAGGCTGAATTAACACATAGGCAAACTAGGCACATGCCTAGGGCCCTGAGCTGTGGGGCACCCCAGTCCTTCCCTTCACGGCAGCGGCACAGATGGCCCCATACACCTCCCTTCCCTTCCCTTTCCCTCCCCTCTGCCAGCCTTACTGCCATGTTTGCTTCCTAACAGCGGCTCTGAGCCCCACCCCCTGTGGGTAACAGCACCGGGGTCTGGAGGGGGGTCTCAGCCAGCCCGGGGCCCATGAGTTTGTTTGCCTAGGGCCCACTAAAAGGTTAATCCAGCCCTGCACAAAATCCCTTGTCTGCTCCTAGGTATCATGCTTCTGAGAATGCCATCAGACTCACAAGATAGTGGGACAGCATTTGAGGACTGCTCTTTCAGTTGGCTACTCTGGTTTGGTCAGCCATATAAAGTGAATGTAGAAACCCTTAACTGAAATTTTATTGCCTGCTATGCAGGGGTTAGGCTGGATGGCCATCGTGAACCCTCCTGGCCTCTGAATCTTTCAACATTCATCTTGCCTAATAACATGTAAATAAGAAGTGGCTGCAAAGACTCCAAGGTCATGCCAGTTTAGAACGATGACTCCACTAAAAATTGCTTCCCCACAACTCTCTGAGCCATTAACCATATTGGAGGGGGCACTCCCACAAACCAAACAGTAAGCAGGGAAGTGCCAACTTGGCTGGAGAGATGCTGAGAACCTCCAAATGGAAGAGACATCTAGGCAGGCTGTATATTTGCTGACACCCTCCCATCCCCCCGTTAGCAGCTCAGCCTGCAAATTAGCAATGTTCCAGACAATCATGATTTAGCTTCCAGAACAACCACTCACCCTCCCAATGTAGTGTGAGTTCTGTGTCTCCTGCTGCTCCACTGACACATCATTAAAACCTCAGTACCCGCTATTTACTCAACACTGCCGTGGGCATATAGACAGTGCTGTATCCCAGAGATAGCTCATGGATTGTAGAGCATCTTAAAAAGTTTCCAGTATGGTCAATCTGAGCATTCACACAAGATAGCTAGAAAAGCTGAATAAGCATTCTGTTGTCCCACTGCTGGTCAACATATAGACATCCACTCCTGACCCCAACATACCATCCCAGAGCCTCTTAGCAAACTTTACCCTTCCAAGACATGAGCTCTAAAGCCTGTTGAAGTCAATGGCAGTGGAGTCTTCAAACCTAGTCTTTAAAGGGAGAAGGGTGTTCACCTATTTAAGAGGCAGACAAGGTTCTTTGGGTGAATCTGATCTCTTTTATTAGACCGACTTAAATAATTGGAAGTTTAGGTTGGTCTAATAAAAGAGATCAGATTCACCCAAAGAACCTTGCCTGCCTATGTCCTTAGACCAGCACAGCTATAACCTACACACCTTTTTAAGAGTTATTTAACATTGTTAGTGCAAAGATTCCTAGGAAAAAATATTTGATGCAAAAGTGACAGGGATGGCTTGGATAAGGATGTTCCTACCTAGATAGACTCCTTTTCTACTGTGTTCAGCACTGGTAAGGCCTTGCCTATGTGCAGTTTCTGGCACAGCACTTCAAGAAACATAAGGAAAAATTGGCAAGAGTCCTGAGGAGACCAACAAAAATGATTTAAGGTCTAGAAACCGTGCCACATGAGAAAAGATTTGATGAACTAGGATTATTTAGTCTGGAGAAGAAAAGACTGAAGGGTGAGTTGATAAAAGCTTTCAAATACAAACGTGGTTGCTATAAAGAGAATGGTGATTAACTATTCCCTGTATCCATAGGGGCAAGGACAAGAAATAATAGGCTTAAATTGCAAGAAAGGGAATTTAGTCTGAATACAAGAAAAAACTTTCTAAGTACAAGGGTAGTTGAGTACTTGAACTGAATGGGTGCATCTACATGTGCAATTAATGCATCTGAATTTTTTACGCAGAAAATTCAGGCACATTAAACTGTACCCAGGCACACATCTGAGCATGCACCTGTTGGGAACAAATATGGGCTCCCCCTACCCTACTCTGCCCCCCTTAAACAGCCAGAGAGAGCTCCAGACTCTCCTGGGTACCAATCCCAGATTTCCAGGTGTAGGGGTGTAGCTGTCTCAGCTCTAGAGGGGAGCCAGGACAGCTCCCCCCCACCCTGCAGAGATCAGGGCTCCATCAGGCAGCAACTGTTACCCTCTTCTACCTGGACTGACTGGGAGCAGTTCACTCCTCATCAGGGTGTACGCATGCTTTCGCACATTAGTCAATATGCTGTTTTTCTTGTACCTGTATGTATTGGTACTAGCAAATGGCGCACATGTAGATGGTGATGCTTTACTGCAGATTACATTAGTCTAATGTGGAGTAAAGTGTCTCATGTAGACACACCCATTGTCTAGAGAGGCTGTGGAAGTCATTGGATGCTTTAGGTGCAGGAAAGGCAGGTCAGACAAATATTTGTCTGGAATGACTTAGACAGGGACGGTCCTACCTAAATGAACTCCTAGGGCTTCCAGCCTTTTTTTTTTTCTGTGATGAGAAGAGGGAGATTGAAAATGAAGGGCTGTATACCAAATTCCTTATCTTCCCTAAAGGGGCTGGAGTTTTGTTAGGATGTGGAAGCCCAGATCTGGCCCAAGAGTCATAGAATTTACATTTCAAATTCAACTGAAGAAAGTTTAATATGCTTTACAAATATTAATCAAGGCTGATCCAGCCCTGGGAGGCAGTAGATATTGTTATTCCTGCCTTGCTGATGAGAAAACTAAGTGATGTTATGCTAAATTCTAAAGAAGTCCCAAGAAGTTTAAACCATACTTCCAGGCATGGATAGTAACTTTAGGTACGCCCCTTTGAAACTGAAGCCCAAAAAGGGTTGATCTTGCCATCTGCAAAGTGACACCCAAAGCCATATATCTAGTTTGTAAATACAGCTGCACAAATTTAAAGCAAAGTTGATCAGTCAATAGCACTGCTTGCCATGCAAGCTAGAGGCCTGATTCCACTATATGGATTTCAAAAATACCCAGAGTTGTCCCCATTAGTCTGAAGTCAAGCAGTTAATGAGGACAAATTCTGGACACGATTAAACCAATTGCTATTAGAGACCAAGCTGAGATGAGGAGAGGTAAGGGCTGTGGAGAAGGGAGTTGGTTATCCCCCTGCCAGTACTGCAGGATTTTTACACTTTCCTCTGAGGCATCTGTTCCTGGCTGCTATCAGAGACTGAATACTGGGCGGAAGGCCCATGAGTACAATCCTGTCTGGTAATGCCTGTGCTTCTCTGTCCCCGTTCTGCAAAGGAGAAGTGCCATGTGCTCAGAAAGCTGTTCTGAAAGCACACGAAATCTATGCACAAGTTACTGAGCTGGTGTAATGTGGGCTGTATTCAGCTGAAGTCAGTGATGTGCACTGGTTTACACCAGCTAAAATTGTGGCCCCATGTATAAAGATTGCTGGGTAAATTCAACTGCCCCAATAAAGGCACATTGTTAGAGAGGCTGAGTCACACACTTCGTCTCCATCCCGTTCCCAGGCAGCCAGAGTGCGAGAAAGAACAGCATGGATTCAGCGAGCTGAGGACAGCTGTGTCTCTGCAGGGCGTTTGCCATCAGGTTAAGGTCTACACTTAGTATATCTTTGAGTATTTAGTCAAGAGCTGTATGGTTAGCCCTGTTAGTCTGAAGTCAAGCAGAAAGCAGGGTAGATTTGCACCTTATTTAGTCAAGCCACAATGACTTTGACAAAGGCCATTACCAACAGGTAATGACAGCCTTGGAGGAACTGATGACCTAAATCACAGCTGAAGAACCTCTCTTGGTCAGCAATCCCCTAGCCATTGTCCTGATGTGAATTTGCAGCTATTATTATTGTTATTGTCATCATCATCATTATATAAAACAGCCTAGCATTCTGGAATTGTTTGTTGTTTTACATGTAATGCTGCTTTCCACTGGAGCATGCAAGGCATTTAGAAAACCAGCTGTATAGAAGAAGCATCTAGTCAGCTAACTGGATAGATAGACAGCCACCAAACAGGGGAAACATAATCCAGTGAGGTGATAATTTCAGGAAGTAATAAGCAATGCAAAAGAAGTTAAAATTAAAACTATTATGCAGCCTTAATTAAAGCAGTGACTGTCTATAAATAAAAGGCTTTTTCAGGACCAGATTATGAAGTGCTCAGCACGTACCATTAGGACTTGATTTTGGAAAGAACTCTGTTCAAATCTAGGTCCGGGACTGATGGGCAGATTTTCACTTCTGCTCAGAACCCAACATGCTTTCTTTTTATATTATGGTCCTGGGTGCAGGTGCCATCTGATAATCCTCTTTGGGCAGGCACTTTCTGTTCCACATTGTACAGCCCAAAGAACATTTTCAGCACTCAGCATTGATATTTGTCAGTCTTAACGAAGATCTTGGTCATGAAGCCACAGCTGAGGTTGCTCTGAGATTTGCAGCAATTGTGGAGATTCAATCCTTTTCCTATCAGTTTACAACACTTAGGTTTAAGGCTGAGAAATGTAGCGGTAAATCTGTTCAGTGCATTAGGAGTCAGGAGTTAAAAAATGACTTGGCCTACAAATGCAGACGTGGTCTCGCCTTTTCTTTGGCTCCCTCTAGCTGATGAATGGCTTCTTTGGAGCCTGCACTGCTCAAGACTAAATCTCAAGATGGTTTAAACTAATAAAGACATTAGCATTGTTCATCACAATGGCTTCCATTTACTTCAAGGGAAGCTGACAGTTAATGCTTCTCCGTAAAGCTGACCAGCTCCCAGCACAGGCAGTGAATTATGGAATCAGGCACTGCAGCTTGCTGTACTCCATGTCTCCTGTTCCCAGTCAACCCCCCTGTCACACTGACCTATTCCCCCTGGCTTTGCCTTCACTAAGACTTTCACCCACGCCTCCAGCCTTCAGTGGATCTTTTAAGATAAAAGTAAATGGATTTAGTCACGTGGGGATTCATTCCAATAAGGTAAGTTTGGTCTTCAACAGACATCTTGCCCCCCTCATGAAGCCAATTCTGCTTCCCTGCAGTCTTCCATCCCCCATTGAGCCACCCATGTGTGCTACATGCTGAACAGGAGCAAAGCAATCCCAGTCAGAAAGGGTGGAAGCCAGCAGGCCGAGCTGTCCAAGGAGCAGAGGTGTTGCCATCACTAAGGACAGGCATAAACTGGGTCCATCAGGCTGGGGCTACCTGTGGTGGACCATAGCAATGGCATGCGGGGGTAAGTATGTAGGAAACTAGGTGAGGAGTTAGGTCACTCAGGGCTGAGGCTGATGGGGTTGGTGGAGCAGGACAAGGAAGTTTTCACTGGTGCTACCATGGCCTTGCCTGTTCTGTGAAAGAGGACTCTAGGATACCAAGGGTGTCAGTCAAGCACTTCTCTACAACCGTGACTCGTGAGCTTGTGTTTGAATACAGGCAAGCTAGGATGGGGTGGCATTTCTCCCCATCAACCTGCAGGCAGGGGAGACAGTGTCTCCTCCCTAACCTCAAACTCTCTGCACTGTAGTGCAGGATGGGGGAAGGGAAGGCAGCAGCACCCGTCATTGCCTCCCTGTATCCCATTCCCTCAGTGGAACCATACAACCCACTGAACAAGATGCGTCTTTTAGGCATCTGGGCCATAAGAGAAGCAGCATAAAAATAGCTTCATTCCACAGCAAGGCTGAGGGCAAGGGAGAGGGTGGGAAAATATCTTCTGGCTCCCATCGCCTTGTGAGAAACCCCCACCGCACCCAAAGCTCAAGGAATTGGGGTGCTTCATGGAAAGGGTGAGAACTTAAGGAGAGGTTGAGATCAACATATAGGAAAGAGAAAAGGGGGAAGCTGGAAAGGGTAAAACAGAAGGAACCTATGGGGGAAGTGATGGGTTTAGCAATGAGCAGTGACACTGGTGGATTAAATACAGGGGTTTCATAGATTTTTAGGGTCTCAAGGGCCCTCGAGAGATTGAGTCTGACCCCCTGCCCTAGGCAGGAAAGAGCACTGGGGTCAGATGACCCCAGCCTGGTGCTTGTCCAGTCACGGTAGGGGAGAGCACCACCTCCCTTGGAAGCCCACTCCAGATTCTGGCCACCCTTACCGTAAAGAAGTTCTTTCTAACGTCCAAACTAAATCTGCCCTCCATCAATTTGTGGCCATTGTTCCTAGTTACTCCAGGGGGTACCATAGTAAACAGAGCATCTCCTATTCCCTGCTGCCCTCCCCTGATGAATTTGTAGGCAGGCACAAGATCACCTCTCAGCCTTCTCTTGCAGAAGCTGAAGAAATCCACGTCCCTTAGTCTCTCCTCATAGGGCTTGGCCTGCAAGCCCTTAACCATGTGGACGTTCCTCTGGGTGCTCTCAAGGTTATCCACATTGTTCTTGAAGCGTGGCACCCAAAACTGGATGCAGTACTCCAACTGTAGCCTGACCAATGCCGCATAGAGGGGAAGCATCACCTCCCAAGACCTGTTTGTGAGGCACCTGCTAATGCATGATCGAGTGGGGCTAGCTTTACTTGACGACTCATGTTAGCATCACATTGACGACTCATGTTCATCTTGGAGTCTACTATGACTCGGAAATCCCATTCTGCCACTGTGATACCCGTGTGTTTACTTTGCCCCATAATTTGGTGTTGTCCGCAGAATTGGACAGAGTGCTTTCCACACCCTCATCCAAGTCACTAATGAAGATATTGAATGATGCAGGTCCAAGAACCGAATCTTAGGGGATCCTACTGCCCACATCTTTCCAGGTCGATACCGACCCGTCCACCACCACCCTGAGTGCATCCCATAAGCCAATTTGCCACCCACATAACGTGTAATCACCTACATCAAAACCACTTAGTTTATTTATAAGAATGGGATGAGACACTGTATCAAAGGCCTTTTTAAAATCCAAGTAAATGACATCTACCTCAACTCCTACATCTAAGCATTTTGTGACCTGGTCATAAAAAGAAACAAGGTGAGTCAGGCAGGATCTGCCTGCTATGAATCCATGCAATTCCTGTATTCTTTGGGATCACAATTTCCCACTGATCATAGGAAATACTTTCCACACAAGAAGAATCACTCCCCAGATTAATCCTGCCCCACCCAAGCAGTAAGATAGATATGGGTATATACAGCCAGCGTATATGCCATTCAGGATAGCAGCATTGCAATGGTTTTGAAAGTGCCGCTATAACTTTTAGAAAACTCAAATCCAGACCAGAATTCTAAACGCAAGTAGTCTGATCTCAGCATTTCCCCATACTGCACCAGTTGAAAATAAGATGCCTTTACTGTGTGTATAACTACTGCTAAGGGCATTTAGTGTTTTGCTAAGCATCAGCTTAAATCCCAGAACGACTGAAGGAATTGGCTGCAAGATCAGACATGCAGCAATGGCAATAACTAATGTACGGGATATGTTTACAATGCAAACATGCCAAAATGGCAAAAGGGAACAAATCCAAAGGGACACCAATTGTCATTAGGAGAACGACAGCCTCCCCCCATCACTTTGTCAGAGGGAGGGAGGGGAAAGCATGGTCCTGGCCAGCATGCAAAAGCCACCATAGAAAGTTGATGCAAATCCAAGTTAGCAACATGTTCACTCTGACATATAGTTGTATAAATGGGAAATTAGCCACCGGCATGAGCTTCTTTCACAGGTAATTAAAAATACTCCAAAAGCCGATATTTGCTTTAGACTCATCACATTCTAAATACCATAGGTGCTGGGGTTTTGCTGACTGCCTCGATCAGACTTCTTTGCTTCAGCACTTTTCGAGTTTTAATAAACCTGCTAATTGTACCGACGGGCCAGTAGGGCAGCACGTCTAGCAGTCCACATTTCAGCAGGTTTATAAGATAGATTCAAAGATGCAGAGAGCAGCAGTAAACCTCAGCTGATGGAGACCCCCGAGTTGCCAGGGAAAAAGGCATCAAAACACTAGCTCTCACCAGACAGATGGCACATAATTTTACTGGGCCACTGCCCCAGGGTTCAGAATAGCTGGCTCATTGGTATCCACCTACCATCTTTTATGGTATGTGCCTAGCCCTGCTCCAGCCCTCAGCCACCCAGTTTAGTCAGAGGCACAACTCAAGCTGTTAGTGAAGTCAAGCTCTGAGAATCAAGGCTCATGACTTCTAGTCCCAGCTGTGCTACTAATGCTGTTGTCTGTCTGCATCACAGTCCCCTGATTTGCAAAGATGAGATAATAATCCATCCCTGGCAGGATGCCATCAGGCTAACTTCATGGTTTGTCACCAGCTTTGAGATCGCTGGGCAAAAGGTCTGAGACTGCAGCTCAGCAAATGCAGTAAGGAACTTGCTTGATTTCTCTGCTGTCCGGCTCTTCGCTATAAGAATATTAAAGATCCCCTGTGCTATGATACGATACAAGGGGGCATGTTCTGAGGTCATTAGCGTGACCAGCAGAGCATGAACAACTCACACCAAGGTTGGCTTTCTTCTCAGCCCACCAGATTCACTTTCATTAGCACTGATAGGATGATATAGAAAATAAAAAGCATAATTACATCTACTGCCTTGGCTGCAAAGGGAGGGAATAGACCCCCCTCCTTTAAATGTGTGGGGGGCTAAGCTTCCCAAGGGTGCAGTTCACACAGTAACATTTTGACCTCAAGCAATAAACATTTGCAATCATGTAACAAGGTGGCAGAGTCTCTGAGCAGTCGAAGCCTCCTGTATTCACGTCTAATTCTTATTTGTTCCCAGCTTGAGTGGGCGCAGAGATGGGGCAGTATATGCCTTGTGCACATTTTGAGGCAAGATAATGGTGCAAACCATGAACTCAGATTGGCATTCCTGATGCAAGGCTACCCCAGCTAAGCCACCAGCAATCCCTGGTGTCTCACGGTAGCGCTCTGCTACTATCAGCCAGCACAAGAATAGCCTTGGGCTTGTTGGAGCTCACTGGGGTTATACATCAGCTGTCACATATTAGCCTGTTGGTCGGGGACTGCCATTAACAAAACTTTAAGATAACTTGTGGATACATAAACCTCCATATGTACCCACAAATATCTTAAAGTTTTGTCAATGGCATACTTGCTAGGGTCATTTATCAGAAATGACTCCAAATCCAAGGGATCTTGAATACAGAAGCTGATACTGCTGAAGCTGAAAAACTAGCCTGGTATCTGAGAGAAAATTTCTGACTTCATGAGGAGGCAATGGCTTACATGATCTATTTATTCAGCATAGGTCAACACTGCCCCCAGAGTGGGACTGGGTATGCCAAGACAAACCCTGCCCTCTTGCACTCGGCTGGGCCCACACATTTGTGGAACAGACAACTCAGTGAAGCCCTGAACCCAGGCCCCGACACTGTGTGCAGGCTCTCCCAAGCCTTCCTTATGGGGTGAGGTGTGAACCTACTTCTGAGCTATGTGCCCAGTCTCACACAGAAGGTGTATTGACACACCTGTAAGAGCTATGCAGGGGCACACGGTACTGGCATTAATTACATTTATCTCACTCTTTGTATACTCTTTAGATAAGGTACCAGCAAGACCATCTGCTGCTCTCAATTCTCTCCTAACACTTGAAAGCTAAGGGCATTTTTACACATTATGATTGTCACCGTGTACATGTGACAAAAGTTTCCTTTGTCTGGATTAACAGCATCACACATTACACGTGTGCAAGGTTTGGGGGTTTCAAATGAGTTTGCAATGTTGCAAATTAAACCACAGCCCCATGTAGTTTTGTTTGCAATGTTGCTATTTGTAAGGTTGCAGCCTGTTATCTGACAGCTCACATCCCGTTCTGGTCCCGCCCTCCAGCCGTGGGAGAGGTGGGCAGGCTTTGCTGAAAAAAAGCATTGGGACCCTTGCCACTTCTCCATTTAGCAGGTGCCTGGCAGCCACAGGCACCTACTGAAGGCAGAAGTGGCGAGGGGCTTGATCCTTTCCCCCCCTGCCCCTGAGCCTGCCCGCCCAGCAGGCCAAGCAGCCTCTGAGCTGCAGGGCACCCCGGTCCTTCCCTCTGTGGTGCTGGAGTCCCCTAGGGACATCCAGGTAGACTGCTCGCAGACAGGATGCTGCCTCAGCTTGCAGGCAGCACCCAACCAAATCCAACCCTTCCCCATGCCCACCGGGGCTTCCAGTTTCCCGTGCACTGTCCCCACCACCTTCCCGCTGCTTGGGACCACCCAGAAAGGGGCTGACTTGCCCCTGGGGCAGTTCAGGGAGGTGGCAGGAGGGCGGCTGGGTGTGCTGATGGGTGGAGAAGATGGCAGGGACAGTGCACAGGGCTCTGGAAGCCCACCAAGCCCGAGCTTCCCCAAGTCTGCCCAGGCTTCCAGCCCCCCATGCACATCCCTGGCACCCAGCTGCCAGCACACCCAGCTACCCTCCTACCACCTACCCGTGCTGCCCCAGGGGCAAGCCAGCCTGTTCCCAGGTGATCCCAGGCAGCAGGAAAGTGGTGGGTCCAGTGCAGGGGGCGCTGGAAGTCCCAGCGGGCTCAGAAAAGAGTTGGATGCACCAGGGGCTGCTTCTGAGCTGGGGCAGCACCCGGCCCTCTAGCAGCCCACCCGGGTGACCCCAGGGTGCACTGCCACTGCAAAGGGAAGGACTAGGACCCCCTGCAGTTCAGGGGCCACTTGGCCTGCCGTCAACTCACCCACAGCTGCAGGCAGTCTCCACCGGAAAAAAAAAGGATCAGGCCCCTCACTGTAACAACAGTAACGGAAGCCTCTACATTGAGACGGTGGGTTTCAATGAAAAGCCATAGAATAGAATAAAACCCCGAGGGCTAAACCCCTGTCACATGTACAAGCACCCTATAGGGACACTTGTTTACTCACTGTTTCTGTTTCTTTCCCATTTGGTGAACAATCTGGAAGTGTTAAAATAAAAGCAAGCAAATTCATTTGGTCTGCTATTGGCTAAATTAAAAAGTGTGGAAAAAAGATCATTTGTAGCTGAACAAAATGTTTGGAACTTGATCATGTTATCTTTTTTTTCTAAAGTTGAATTTCTAAATGAAATATCGAGCTTTTTAGTCATTTTTAAATTTTATTCTGAAATTGCCTTAAAAACATGTTTTGACTTTGGCTTTTTTTCAATGTTTTCTCACATTTTTTTTCAACTAAAATGACTCACTGAATTCATGAACAGTGCCAGTTGATCCAAAATTCCAGCAAATAAAATATGCATCTGAAAAAATGTTGTCCAGAGCTATTCTCCGTGGAGTGGGAGGATGGCCATTCACATCTAAGGACCAGCCAGCTTCACATTCATCAAAAATTATGGATAACACCTTTCTGAGCAACACTACAAACCTTTCCATTCCTTTGTGAATTTGTATTTTGTAGGGATCATGTACTGTGAGTGGATGACTACTTACAAAGCTTTTCGGTGTCACTTTGATTGGGCACTGGAGCTTTGTTTGTCTTTGAAGATGTTTCTAGGTTTGCTAGTTGCTAGAACTGGTTGAAATGTTTCAAATTTTGTTAAGATTTTGAAAGATTCCGTTTTAAAATAAGAGGCGAGACTTGTCAACAAAATATTTGCAAAATGTGATCAAAAGGAAATATTTGCAAAACTTGAATAATGAAAAAATATGTTCTCCAAAATCCCTCTCTCTCTATGTTCCCTTTTTAGGTAAGAGGCCTCACTTATCATTTCTGTGAGGCACAGAGAAGATGTTGAGCTTGCATAATTTTAAAAAATAGCATTTTCTTTAGCGTTATTCTGTGAATGAATGCACAAACAAATGAACAACTACCGAACTGTACTGGGAGCCAATAAGAGAGGTTCAAGGACCTCTATACAAGGTCTAGTCACTAGAACATTGTAAGAAGTTTTCTTGCAGTACCAATGCTTCCATTTATCTCAAGTCTGGTTTCATCCTCCCAGTGAATCCTGAGCACTGAGTTAGAAGTGTCCTTCTGGCTTTTCAAAATACATGCATATTCTGGATGGCTTTATATTACCCTTTTTTAAAGCACACCTATCCTCTCTTCCAGGTCCTGAGCAACGAGAACACATTGACACTAAAGTCTGTCCGTCAGGAGGATGCTGGGAAATATGTCTGCCGAGCAGTGGTTCCACGGGTGGGCGCAGGAGAACGGGAGGTGACTCTGACTGTCAACGGTACCTCATATTTTTCTTTAGTTTTTGGTTTGGCTCTGTTGTACAGACAGCTCATGATGGGGAAGTGCTGATTTATCTATTTAGCAGTAGATAATTATTCTGGAGGCAATTCCTATCTTCAGATGGACTTAAGTGGTTCCTATCTAGATCTTTTGCAGCCACCTCACCTCCTTTGGACAATGCACTGGTTGTTCCTCTAAGGGACAAATAGAGTCACAAAATTAGGGGACCATTATCAAGTTCCTGATTATAGATGGGTTAATACATCCCAAGTGAAATAAAACTCACCATGGACTTTCACTCTGAGATCCAACTGAACTTTTTTACTGATGTTTGAAACACTTCGATTCACATCCTTCATGGAGTCATCACCTTCCTTGTGCTTCTTGGTTTGGTAGCTGCCCCCACAACTACAGCTCACATCAGCCAATACAACAGCATAATGAATTCAGTCTTCACTACATATAACAGGCAGGCTGGGATAACGCAACCTGCCCACTTTAAGTAGCAGATGATAAAACCATGTAGCCCATCTCAAACGTGTACATAGCTTAATCATCTTTATTTAAGCAGCTTGCTCCTGATTTGGGCTGTATTTCTCCATGTCAGCACTTCACAGTAGTTAAACTTAGTGGTAAATACCCTGACAGACTCAATCAATCAGTCGTTCACACCTTGTTAAGGACCAATTACAGTGACTACTCAAACCACTATTTAATGTGTTGCTCCATAATGAGATTAGACTGGCTGAGTCTGCCGAAAGTGCCAGCATCCTTAGCACGATATAAACGATAACTTTGTTGTTGGTATATATGCGAATTTCAGATGGCAAGCCCTATCTGCCTGATATATTAATGGCTGCCAGTATTAAGCAGGGTATTTTAAGTGCAGAGATTGTCTCCCAAGGCAGGCAAGATACAGCCCACAGGCCGAACCCAGCCTGTCAGGCACTTTCATCCAGCCCATGCTGCCCACCAACTAACTGTACCCCACCCAGCCCTTCTCCAACTCCAACATATCCTATTGTGCCTCACCTTGTGAGTGGTAGTTTCTGCCCTGGCCAGCAAACAGCTTCCAGACAGAGCTGTTGCTGCCACAGCTGCAGCCATCAGGGACCTGCTTGGCTTCCCGCTCGCTCCGGGCAGCAGATAGGGAAGTGGTGGGGGCAGGGGTGGAGCTGCAGCTGGGTAGGAGCACAGACCATGGGGCTGGCAAGCAGCACGGAGCTCGGGTGGGCAGGCCGTGGGTATGAGGGAAGGGGGGGTGACCCCCTCACACTACCCCCATGGTGCACAGCCCTGGCAGGCAGCAGCAGCAGTAGGTGGAGGTGCTCAGAGTACTTGTGCCTGGCGCAGGCACTGATGCCCAGTGGGGCATGGCCCCAGCTAGCACTGCACATGGCAGCAAGAAGCACAGCTGCCATGGGGCCTTCTCTATCACCAGTGCTCCACACCACGCACGTGCAGCCCCCACACTTGTGCAGCACGGGAGGGAAGCCCCACATGCTGAAGGCAGCTGGCTCCAGTGCATAGGGTTTCCCTCCCGTGCCATGCAAGTGTGGGGGCTGCACATGCATGGCAGGGAGTGCCTGCAATAAAGATAGCCTGGCAGGGGCTGCTCTCCTCACTGCCATGTGCAGCGCTGGTCAGAGCCGCACCCTGCCAGGCACCAGCACCTGTGCTGGGCACAAGCGCCCTGAGTGTCCCCACCTGCTACTGCACCATGGGAGGAGTGGGGGGGGGGGTTGTACCCACACACACACACACACACACACACACACACACACACACACCCTCCCTCACACCCCACAAATGCCACACACCCACACCTTATCCCCACATATACACAATCCCCAACATAACCCTATGCCTCCCACATACAAAGCCATACCCCCCACATCCCCACCATATACACACTCACACCCCACCATACACATAAACCCCCAACCCCCTCCTCCCTCCAATATACAAGACTAAGAATTTATTTATGAGTCATTATGCAATCACATCTATATATAGTATGCAAAAAACAAAAGACGGCAAAAATATTTTTTGTAATAAAATTAAATTATGTTGTAGTAGGTGTTTGGCTTTTAGTGTATGATTTGTGTGGGGTTTTTTCTGGTTCTATGATGGCAAACCCCACTCCCAAAAGGAGTATTTCCGGGGGGCAACAGGGAGCAGCTCTGGTGGCAAATGTCAGGGGGTTAGAGGCAGGACTTCCAGTCCCAAGACGTCCACCAGGAGGTGGGGAAACTGCCAAAGGGCAGGGCTACCCATGCTGCCCTTGAAAGCTCACCAAACCTCGTTAAGCAGCTCTCTGCCCAAAATAATTGCCTGCCTCTGCTGCAGCCCATGCCCATTGTGGCTCTGTTTCCAGTCTTTGCCAGCCCAGAGCAGTTGAGCTCAGTCAGAACATTATGAATGTGGCAAGCACTTCCATGGGAATTCAGTGTTGAATAAGGTGCCAACTTGCCATTTGGTGACCTGAAATCCAGTGGGATTTGGACACCTTTGAACATCCCAACCTCTATTTACCCTTTGAATAGAAATCTCTTGAGGAACCAAAATCCAGGCAGTGTCCCATCGCCATTCTCCTGCCAATGCACCTTCCACTATCCTCCCACTAACAAATGAACAGGGCTCAGACCCCAGGGCCTGCCTAAGCCTGCCAGCAGTGGTGCTAACTGTAACAGTGGTTACAGGGACAGCTGGCCTGGAGAATCTAGGCTGAGAAGTTGGCAAACCTTTCACAAAGGCCACCAGCCAGCCATGCATTGTTAATAGTTTTCTGTCCCTACCAATGAGGACTTGGTTTCAGCCCGTTACCTGGAAGCAGAAGGCTCCACATCCCATATCATCAATACTGACGATCATGTTGTGGACTGAAGTAAAATTAAAAGATCCTGGAGTAAAAGTCTCTACATTACTGCAAAAATACCATGGTTAATTGATCACAGAGAGATTTTAGTTGGAGGGTCATTTTTGTCCTATCTATGCCACGCATCATGATGGTATCTAGATGATTATTCTTTAATGTGCTGATATGCAAACCTCCATGATGAGGGAGAGCAGTGCTATTATCCCCATTGTACAAGTGAAAAATCAAAGCCTTGTCCAGGCCACAAGCTCAGGTCAGGATCCCATTTCACTTCATATGCCCAAGTAGCAGTAACCCAGCTGCACAGTTTGAACCCACTTCTCTGTAACATCCCAGCACAGAAGGACAAGCCACAAATTAAGCGTTAGCCAGCAGACTCCTCATTAGCCCTTTTCTTAGACCTGAGCCACTGCACCTTGCATTTAATATCTGTTGGCTAAAGAATAATAAGGAAACTTCCACTCCATCAGGAAGCAAAGATCCAGGCTAGTATCCAGGACCCATCCCTTTTCAGAGCAGCAGTGATCTCAGCAAGCCATACAGCCTCAAGCTTACTTGCTTTTTCCTAGTCCCACACATCTCCCACTCTTTGCTGTCTGGGGGAGCCAGCTTCCAAAGGAAAGAGCATCCTTTTATGTAGATGAGGAAACAGGGACACATAGGGGAGAAATGCTTTGATCGAAGTCACAGTGCAGTTCAGTAACAATCCAGGTCTCCTGACTCCCAGTCTAGTGTCCTGTGCCAGACCATACTGTACGGAAGCTGAATGCCAAGCTGGGAACAGTATAAAATAGAACATGCATTTTGTATAGTTTCTCACCTGTGACAAACGGCACGCTTCCGGCTCAATTCACTGTCATGAGGAGATGAAAGCAAGTGGGAAAGCAGCCCAGGCAGCAGTACAGTTTCATTTTAAATGCCAATAATGCTAAGCAGGGAAGCCAAGGGCAACAAAGAAGGGCCACTGAAAACCAACCACTCCTTTGACTTCAACTCAGCACAGGACTTTTGCATGCTTCTTACCTACTGGCAGCTGGATTTAATTATAATTAATACTTTGCAGAAAACAAAGCAATAAATTTAGAGGGGGGAAGAACCAAGGAGCCTGCTCCAGTCCCCCCCCCACCAGTCCCCCCCCACTGAATTCAGTGCATAATATGCCAAAGCAGCATTCACTGACAGTGACTTGGGAAATGCTTCCCCAAAGTCTCTTGGAACTTTGGCCACCTTTGATTTACACTGCGGATCTGACAAGGGAGCAAATAAAGTTTGTGCCATTTGGGAACAATTCCTCTCCAGCAGAAGTCTAGGGACTCAGTTCCCTAACACGTGCTCTGGCACAAATATACACAATTCATGGCAAGTCCACTCTGTTTAACCTCTTTGTGATCTGGTCTTTAATAATGAATGGGCTTGACAGAAGAAGAAGAAGATGCTAGTTGAGCTATATGGCAGGTGTATAGCATAGGGAAAGGAAGGGTGAAAGAAAATGTCTAATCTAAATGCCCCAAAAGGTGGTCCACAGAACCTGACTCTGAAGGCTGCAAGTGCCTGCAGCCTTTATACAGTGTTCCAATGCCACAGTGAGCATCATGATGGAAAGACCCAAATCCCAAAAAGAATATGCAGCCCCACAACCCATAAGCATTGGAGTTACCTATAATCTGGATCTTAGGTCTGTGACAAAATCTTGTCTGTCTGTCTATCTGCTGAGCTCTCTGGAAAATCTGCCCTACTCTTATTTTAGGAGAGAAGTTGACATCTCTTTTTAATTCAGGAAGGGGAGGCAATTTTCACATTATTGTCTTGTTCTCCCACATCTGTCATTTTTCTGTTGTCTTGTTCATTTCATTGAAATGTTCTTGTCCGACTTCAGGTGACTGCTGGCAGTTATGGACCCTTCTCCCTCTGTAGTACCCAGCGCTCCCTTCTAGTCCTCGGACCACGAGTGACTGGTGCCTCCTGAGTCTGGGGGGGGCACCCGCAGAAGCCACCAACAGTGACAGCCCTGTCAGGGGTGCACCAGCCCTACCAACAGCATTAGTGTCGGCCGTCGGGGGGCACCAGCCCCTTCGGGGGGGCACATGCACCCCTGTGCACCCCCTACCAGTCGCCTATGCCTCTGACCACAGTGTGGTGAGCAGCCCATCAGTTTTGGAAGCCAGAATCTCAGGCCAAAAGTCTGAAGTTAGGCAGATAGGATTCAAAGCGTCTGTGAGTAGAAGGGAGGATTATGCAGATTAGTGGCTTTTGGCAGGGTTGGGTGCTTGGAAGCACGAAGGATTCTAGGAAGGTTTCACGGTTTGCTGAAAAAAAGCATTGGGAAAAAAAGCACTGCTGTTATAAATCAGCAGCAGCCAGAGTCTAGTCTATGTGGGCAAAGGCCTCCTGAGCTTCCTGCATGAAGCTCTTTCAGCTTGCCACTAGTCTCGGTGTTTCCAAGGGTTGGCCAGTGGCAATAACAGCCGTGCTAGACCCACAGCAAAATGCCATCGTGGATGTGCCACCACCACGAGGCACTTTTCTGTTTTTCCTTCCCAGGATTTTTTGGGGGTTTTTTGCTTGCCCATGCACATGGTTACCAATGGTCCCCAACCCTCATGCATAAAAAGAAACTAGGAAAACAGAGGGGTAACATGAAATGATCTTGGTATTGACGGGGTCCAATTCTGGCTTCTTGGGTGACCTGTGGTAAGTCACTGAACCTGTCTGTGCTTTGGTTGCCCCATCTAAAATGCAGATAGCCCGCCTACCATGCAGGAGATTATGAGGCTTAGGTGTCTTTTCTGAAACCTGATAACCCCAACACTGCTGTTCACGAAGTACCTTGATCACGTGCTTAATTTTAAACGTGTCAAAATCCCCTCCTAGCGCCACTTACCTTCACTTATGTCAGTGTGCACGTGCTGGGGTTACACCATCTTTCCTACACTACAGAGCTAGAATGGGTTGGTGACCAGCTGCTGACGTGTCACCTTTTATCCTAGTCAAGGGAAACGCTGAAACAAAGGGAAAACATTCATTCTCTTGAGCAGGGGCCATGGTTTTGTTCTGTGTTTCTACTGCACCAAACACAACAAGGATCTGGTCTGTGCATGAAGCAACAAGGCACCACAGGAGTACTAAAAATATGTAATAAAAATACTGTGCACTTGGAAGTGTTAGGGCAGAGAATAACAAAAGCCATGAGTGAGGGGCATAGCTCTATCCAGGAAAGGTGTCCACACCATAAAAGGGTAAGTTTTTAACTTGGATTGGCTAGCTTGAATTAGCTAACTTGGCTTACAATATCAGTGACATGGCAAGTGGTGTATTTAAGCATGTTAGCAGTTCAAGCCTAAAGAGAAGCCTTGGATGAACTGCAGCTGCTAGCTTGAGTTAAAACCCGGAGGATGCATCTACACTGTAGCTTTGGACTCTGAACTAAAGCAATAATAATATCCAAGGCCACTGGTTCTTGCATCATTTAAAATTCATGCTCCCTGGGGAAGATGATCCTTTTATTAAGTCATTTTTCTTTACACAATATCTGCTTTTTAGCATCCCCCAGTTTTGCAGCATGCTTAAAATCCCATCCCTGGATATTCTCAAGAGCAGGTTAAATGAGTGCTTGACTGGGATGGTTGAACCAGGGGTGATCTAAGGGGCTGGACTAGATAACCTCATGAGGTCCCTTCCAGCCATATTTTTGTATAAACCTATGGGCTAACATGCAGAAGCTACTGTCATCTCATCTAGAGATTCCTGAGCTAGCTTTAAACTTGCAGCATATGACCAAAGGCTATTTGGGAAACGCACATGCTCAGAAATAATAGTATGAAGTTGCAGACAGATATATCTGGGGAAATCAAAGCACAGACAGGTTCAGACTGACCAAGCCCATCTACCCAAGGATAAAGTACATGCTGTAAATCCTCTCCCGAGCAGCAGCATCAAGAGAACAATTTCTGCTCTGCCTGTTGCCAGCCCCTAGTAGAACAACTCTCCTGTCCTGTGAAGCAACATGCAGGGCAGTTTCATCAGGGAGCAAGCCCTTGTAATAGTAAGGAAAAATGAATGATTGGCTGGAAGGGGAGCTATGGTGAGAGCCTCTCTGCAGCTGGAGTGAGCAGGTGGCGATCTTGTCAAGCATCCCTTCAACATAGGTTCCTGGTTTTCTTCTTCTTTCCATTCCCCAGACAGTTATGCGCTACTGAGTGGTTCTATGATTGCCCTGAGAAGTGAGCGGGAGCCTGCAGCGCTCCTTCTCCTGCAGGAAGCTGGACTCAAAATATCACCTTGTGGTTTACCAGCAGGGTCTAGTGGGCTGAGCTCCTGGAAAACATGCCTGCCTTCTCCACAATAGGCAGTGGTGGCACTGGGGGCTGTAATTTCCTGGGCACAGCCTGGGATCAAGAGATTGTGGTACCCATGGTTCTGAGGTCTCCTCTGCTGGCTCTGCTGCTGGCCTGCTGGGTCACCTGGGCCAAGTCACATCCCCAGTCTGTCCCTTTGCTTCCTCATTTGTGGAATGAGGATAATGATGCCGCCTTCTTTGCTAAAGTTATTTATGATGTACTGATGAGAAGCACCAGATAAGAGCTAGGTATTGTCATGATTTTCCAGGTCTTAGAGACTCACAGAGACAGAAGAGACACTGTTAGCCTCACAGACAGTGATTGGCAATGGAAAGTCAGTTGAAAATCTTGCTATGGGATCATTCTTTTTGCAGCGCATCTGTGGTTTTTTAACCTCAGGGTCGTGGGTTCAAGGCCCTTTTTGGACAAGACCATTGTGACCGTGTGGGAGACCCAGCATTGGGGGTGAGAGGCAGGCATCCCCGAGATCACTCGCTGGGTGGCTTTAAACAAGTTACTTTGTTGCTGTGCCCCAGTTTCCACAGACGTTCCTTGGGGATAGCACCCAAATTGGTGACTTCTACTGTCTGAGATACCTAATTATCGTTCCACCTGCAACAAAATTCCACCGAGGAGCAGCTGTAGGATGGCTCAGTGGCTAAGCCATTAGAAGGACTTGGCTTCTGTTTCTTTCTCCATTTTTTGCGTTACGTTGCCGTCCTCACTTATAGCATGTTCTTGAATTAAGCAAGCCAAAAGAGTTTTGTCTTCAACTTCAGTTGTAGGAACAGCCCTTTATTTTCTCTGTGTTTCAGTTCCCTGGGTGTCTAGTAGGGGCAACAGCACTTCCTATCACGCTGGGGTGTTGCTAGGCTAAATTATAGCTTGTGAAGTACTCAGGTACTAATGTAACAGGGCCTGTAGACATATTGTCCACAACAGAAATTGGCTCCAACAGCTTGAAAAGAGCCTGTAGGAAGCAAGCAGCTCCCAAAACACCCAACCATGATGTATACATTTGTAACCACTGCCGCAGAATGTGCAAGTCTCGTTTTGGACCAGTCGGTCACATGAGACATTGCAGACCATCTACGTCACAGGCTGCAATATCCACCGTCTCCCATAGACGAAAGGATGCCAAAGGAAAAAAAGAAAAGAAAAGAAGCTGAACTAAATGGTTTGTCTACTCAGGACCTGCATCCTGTCTTATGACATTGAAATGAGCCTGTTTCAGGGGTGTAGGTTGTAGCCATGTTGGTCCAAGCACATAGGCAAATGAGGTTCTTTGGGCAAATCCAATATCTTCTATTAAACCAACTCTTAGTTGATCTAATAAAAGATATCAAGTTTACCCAAAGAAACCTGGTCTGAAATAAACCTGGTATTTCGTGTGTTCCTTGTTTTGCATATCAAGGACCCATTCAGCCCTTTGGAACGGGAACTCCTATTTATTTCCCCATTGTCTAGAATCTTTTATGTCAAAAACAAGGAGTTAAATGAAACCGTATCCTGCCCCCGCCACAAAGTTTATAATGCTGCAAAGACCTCAAAGGAAAGGCTGATATCGACTCAGATGCCCTGGGGAAGTTCGGACCTTCCTTTGATTCCTCAAAGGCTCCAAAGTCAGCAATCTGCTTCTCTTTTGTGTGAGCCTCCGGGGCTGCACAAATAAATTGGCACTGCGGTGCTAAAAATAACCGCAACCGATAGCGCCGCCATTTATATCCATAGCAACACTGTTTAAAGCCTTTTACTGCCTGTGGGCTGTCTAACACTTAGTGCTGAATGCCAAGTCAGGAGATTGGCAGCCTTCATGAGCTGCCACCTCCGGTTGGAAACTCAAACTCCAGTCCTGAATGCACAAAGACTGCAACTTCATACTGTTATTTCTGAGCATGTTCATTTCACAAAATAGTCTTTAGTCATATGCTGTTATCATGATCATAAACCTTAGACTCTAAACTCCTAAAGCAATAGCAGCACCAAAGCCACTGGTATTTGTGTCATTTAAAATCCACTTTCCTTGGGGAAAATGATGCTTGTATTATTATAAAGCTATTTTTCTTACATAAAACCTTCTTTAGTGTTGCCCAGTCTTGCAAAGTACCTCGAATTTGTACCTAACGTACAGAAGTTGATATAAAAGAAGCCAGATCTTGTAGTTAAGTCCCTGCCAAAAAATCTGCTCTTGGTCCTGGGTCTTGCTGGATGGTTTGGGCTGTTTCAGATAGGCAGGTAGGCAGAGTCGTCAGAAACAGATCTTTATTAAGCTTGCTGAGGTGGACATCACAGGCTGTGGCCACCATGCCCCTTGTATTCTGGAAACCGTGGGGCCTCATCTTGACCATCCTCATCCAGTTCCTCTCTTTGCACTTCAACAGGCATACCACTTACGCCACTTTACCCAAGTGGCCACTGAATTGGGGGTCTCCAATATTTGCATCCCAAAGGAAGGCACCTGGGAGCTGATTTTGCAGAAGGGTTGAGCACTCTTTCTCCAGGACTTCAGCTGGAGTTGGTAACTGTGCAATGGGAACACTTCAGAGTCTGTTGGCATAGTTGGGCATGGAGAGCTAGAGAAGCCCCTAAAATACTTAGGAAGATAAGTCCCCCTGCAAACCAACCTGACATCTCTTAGAAGCTAATTTTTCCCCTTCCGCTTACATTTTGTGGTAGTGGTTATTAGTGGGGTTTTTTTGCTTTGTGTATGCTTGGAGTGGTTTTGAACGTGTGTGTATGGATTTAGCCCTGATAGGGGAAGCCAGACGGACAAGACTGGTGACTGCAACACTATGCAGGAGTTTTCAACTGGGGGTATGCATACCCCTGGGGTGCTTGGGATGCCCTCAGGGGGTACTTGGCAGCGGGCACTGCTGCTGGCACTTCCACTACCACTGGACTGCCAGCATGGTCACCAGTCAGCCACGGGGGATCTTTCTTCCCCCACACACCCCTGCTCATCTGGCTGCCAGGGGTTTCTTGCCTTCCTGACTGGCTGCCGGGGGTATACTGACCCAAAAAGGTTGAAAACCCCTGCACTAGTGGATGAGGACATTGACCATTCCACACACGGCAGCTGAGGCCACATCTGTCTTCTTGGAGGGAAGGCTGGGAAGTGATACTCTAAGTGAGTTAGATTCCTCACTGTGCTGAGACCTAGGATTGCTATAGCACATAGGATCTTGTTATTAAAATAATTTTCCTCAATTTCCCTCACCTTACCAGGAGACTATACAAAGCTGTGGGCAAAGTGCCTGCATTGCATCTCAAAGACAGTACATTTAAACCCTCACATCTTGCTCCCCTTCCTTGAAACTGTAAGTGGGTATAAACCAAGCATAATAATAGATGTGTCCAGTTCAAAAGCATTTCAACATCTAATACATCCTACCAGGTCCTCTGGTGAACTATCAGCTCCCTGGAGCAGTGTAACAAGAGTCCCTTCAGTTCCCATTCTGAGTAAGAAGGGGAAGGCCCCTTTGAGAAGAATGAGAACAGGCCGAGGTCCCACCCTTTAGAGGGATATAAGGGAAGGGTCTCAGCATTAAGCAAGTGGAAGGGTTTTGCTGGGGGAGGTGGACAGATCTCCTAAAAGAGCAGGATACAAAAGCTAACACAGGTAAGTTATCAGGATGGATAAAACAGGGCATGTCTACACATTCATTAATGTGCTGTAATTAGTGTGCATTAAGTACTTCTATAACCAAGTATTAAATCAATGCGTAGCAACTGGTGCTACTGCACAGTAGCACCGGTGCACGACCTTTTAATGATGCTAACTGCACAGTAGCCTGATACTACTGGACAGTACAATATTAGCATGGTTTTTGCCCTGCACACTACCGCATAGTAGAACTAGGCTACCGCACAGTTAGCATCTTGTATAGACATGCCCACAGACTACAAAATTACAGAATGGAGGACGAGGTGTAAAGAGACCTTGCCCCAGGAGACCTTGGGGGTCTCAATTGTGAGAGGTGCTACACTTGGGCAAAAGGGCTCTCTCTGCCCAGGGACAGAACAGCCAGGTGTGGCAGGAAAATCAGGTGGGAGATCTGGAATAAGTTTTATGTTAAAACATGTGCCTTTCACCAGCACTGAAATTGCACTTACAATCACCTACAGTCACACACAGCCAATCTAATAATACATTTATAAGGGAAATAAGTTGAACAGATTGTAGACTTCTGTAGGGAATCCACAAGTCTTTGTCCTACCTGCATTTCTTCCTATGCTCCTGATTCTCCTCAGGGAGCAAACAGTGATTAAAGCTGTTGCTAGAATATGGAAGCGGAACATGCTCAAGATCTAAGGCTTAACTGGGATACTTAAACGGTAAAGCAATCAAATATCATTTTGAACACATACAGGAGGAAAAAAGAGAGGTGGGGGAATAAAGGATGAATGAATGTTGCACGGATTAAGTAAACCCTCTGATAACATCAACCCATCCTTCTGCATTTCCTAATTTTACCTGGGCCTGCTGGAAGCCTTCGGGGACTAAGTGCCTTGTTTCTGCCTGTATGGTTTATTTTCCTTGGGGAGGTGATAAAAGCTGTACAGGCCACAGAGGTCTTTTGCTCTGATAAGCTACATCTATAGCAGGAGGCTTTGCTGCTATAGTGGTATCAGCAAACCCTTTCTAGGGTTAGAGATGGCTATTCTACTTTGACAAAACTGTTCAATTTAGAAGGAAAAACTCCCTTCCCCCTCCACTGCCTTCATTTTGGATTCTACCGACTCTGAAAAAGAGAAGACACAATCCATCCTGTTGCAGCCAGGTCAAGCATACTCCTTAAGAAGCACATCTAGGGTTCCCAACACTACAGTGTGTGTGAGCACCTCACATACTGTGATGAATTTACCCTCAGATCGCCTCTGTAGGGTAAGGGACTATCATAACCTTTACTTGACTAATGGGGAAACTGAGGGCACCTATACAGGAGTGCCAAGGCTGTGCCAACATCCTGAAATGCCAGTGCTTCAGTTGAGTCTGCTGGAGTGTAGCAATTGCCATGCTCCAGCAGCCCCCTGCGTCTCATGTATCAGCTTCCCCATGCTTAAAAATGGTGGCAGGGGCACTTGAACTAAAGGTCCTTGAACGAGCTTTAGTTGAAGCACCCCCGCTACCATTTTTAAGTGTAGAGACACTGATATAGGAGACACCGTGGCGTTTGAATTAGAGTGGCTCTCGGAGCCGCTCTACTTAAAGCGCCACCCCCTCCCATTCCCCACTCCTGGAGCACACGTAGAAGTGCCCTGAAACCTGGAGAGATTAAGGCCAGCACTTTCATGACTAACCAGTGATGTTTGCATGCCCAGTCCCTACAATTTCAAGGGGACTGAGTGATTATCAGAGTTTGAGTGTCCATCATATTCCTGAAAATCAGGCCCCTTGCAGGTACTTCAAGCCCAGTACCCAAATGCTGAGGGACCCAAACTCACTGGTCATTGTTTAAAAGTCCTAAGGCTCAAAGTCCACAGCAAATAAAACCCAGATCTCCAGAAGCCCTGTCCAGCACAAATAAAGGCTGTCCTGTGCAGACTTATAAGTAGTAGGTGAAAGTGTATGTATGAAAACATACATGTGAGAGTGAGGGTGGCAAAGCAGACACACCAATGGGACCCCATAGCTGAGTCTTCAGGGATGCGAAAACAGCTGGGAGAAGACTCGGCAATTACACCTGAGCAGAAGTTGTCGATAACATTTTGCAAGATGTTGCCCTTCATTGCCTCACCTGATCCATTCATAGCCAATGACATATTCCATGACACTCACCTCTTTTGTAATTAGAAACAAACACATCACATCATGACTTCATCCAGCACATTCTTTATTTAAAATTATTCACCAAATAATTCCCGTGAACTGGTTTTGCTTGCAAGCCATTTCTTATAAATAGTCAGTTACCAAGTTGTTTTGATTGGACAGCCTAGTGACATGGGGCCAGAGCCTAGTTATCCTTCACATGCTAAATGTCTGGTATGCAGCCATAGCCATCTCTCTGCAGTTTTGGACACTTAAGCTAAGGACAGACATTCAAAAAGCCTGAGCCTGAATTGGTTCAGTCTTTGCAGTCTGGCTAGGTTGAATCAGTTTGTAACTGTACAGACATCCCCTCTGGACTCAGGAAATGCTGGCACATGCCTGCAGTGGCTCAGGCTAGAAGCCAGGGGATGATAGAGCAGCCCTCCCTTCCTTTTTACTGTGCTGAACTGAGAGGGGTTGTGGGGGGGACAGGCCCTGGCAGGATGCTCTGATTAGGGAGGAGTCCCACCACTTTGCTCGTCAGTGAGGGAGCCAGCTGAGATTTACACAGCATTTAGTTACAGGGCATCAAAACAAAAGGCTCTCTCATTAGTTCAAGCTCTTCTTAAACAACTTGTTCCAAAGAAGGAAAGGAGGGATGTTACCAGCTACCTGTTGATTAGCTCCAGAGCCCTAAGCAGCACAGGCCTCTCTGCCTTTGTCCTGTCTGCCACAGCACAGACCATAGACAGCATGTGGTATGCTAACTAATGCTGAGAGGTGTCTGTGTAAGGCAGAGGGGACTGGGATTCCCTGCTTAGCAGGGAGTGAAGGGAGGGGAGGAGCAGAAGGAAGCCAGACAGATGCCCTGTACCTGCAGGCTCAGGGCAGCCAGAGACAGAGAGAAAGGGCCAGCCCTGCTGTGGACCAGAGAGCCCCACCCAGCCCAGAGAGCATGTCAGGATGCTGGGCGATTCTGATTTAATTTAAACCAGGAAGGGGCCTGGGATAAACATTGCATAAACCAGTTTGGCCCAAATCAGTTAAGTTTGATACTACATTCAACCAGGTTTAACTCAAACCAGTTTCAGCCACTTTTAAACCAGTTTATGTGCACTGAACATCTGTTCTGTTGCAGGTTTAAACCAGTTTCTGGTCACTTAAACCAGTTTGTGTGTAATGTCTGTCCCTAGCTTTACAGTTTGGAATTGTTTCTCACTATGGCTAAATAAGATCACCCTGTGGGGAGTGAAACGGAGGAGGTGAGGGCCCACCTATCTTTTAGCTCAATAGCCTAGTGACTAGGACAATTGCCCAGAAAATAGAAAGTCCAAGTTTTAGGCCTCCCAAACTTAGAGTAGGTTTGAATCTGCTTTTCTTGCTTCCCAGCAATGTGCTCTAACCACCAGGCCACAGGCTAGACATTTCCAGCCTTTTTCTTGAGGTTGACCCACTGTTCCTTGCATTGAATAGTCACAGGATAAAATAGGTAAATAGCCCTAGAAATGTTCTCACCTCATTTTAAGCAAGGGTCCAGGCTGGAAGTTCGGGCCCCCTTCCCTGGGCAGTCTGCATCTCACTGAGCCACAAGTCTTCATGCTTGCTGTTTTCCTTCTGGCCCCACACATCTCCCTCTCTCGGCGGCTCTGTGGGTAAGTGTCAAGAGGAGGACTGTAGAGTGCTTTGGGCAACCTCCAACCTGTAGTGGCTCTGGTACAGTCTCTCTCAGCCTCTCCTGTTGCAGCTGTTCACTTTATACAACTAATTACATTTGTGTTCATCCAAGGAGAGGGGCTTTCTAGCCCTGGGGTTAGTACACTTGCTGGAAATGTGAAACAGTAGCAGATCAGGGATCTGATACTGGATTTACTCTATGCCAATTTATTGCCACAACCGTGAAGCTACTCTTGCTTGTGAGATAAGAAAGCCAGGCTTAACACCTCTTGAAGAGAGGGGACTTGACCTCGGGTTTCCCATATCACAGATCCCTGCCCCAAACATGGGTCTCTCTACAAAAAGAAAAGCTTCTGGAAATCTCAAGCAGCTGTGCGAGATTGTGCAATAGAAATGTTGTCCCAAGTTATAAATACCATACTCTGCACCCCGAGTGTGGTGGTGCACCCCCCATGAAAAGGCATTGGCAGCGCCTGCGGGCAGTCGTCGCTCGCCACCCCTCCCCCCTCACCGCCGGTGGCATCTGCGGGCAGTCTGTGGTCACCGCTGGGTGGTTGCCGAACACTGGTTGGCACTCGCCACCTGTCCCCTACCAACTGCAGCTGCCTGTGGCAGCTTCCCACTTGCCTTCGCCACGCTCCTGCTGCCGACAGCGCCACCACCGCCTCTGGGAGCTCGCCATGCCCCCCCAACCTCTGGGGGCACGCAGTGTTCATGCTCTGCCCAAATGTCTCAGTCCTGCCCACCATGTTCCTGCCTGGAAGCTCACGTGTTAAGATTCAGCCTGTGTGTGTTCTCACAATCTAAGCACGTTTGCCAAGAAAAGCTGCTTGCCCATTGCTTTGCAATATGCAGCTACCTTTACGCAAAAGCAGGGGATGGGGGTGAGGAGTTCTGTTTGAAAGTGAGCCCTGTGTCTGCGAGGGGAAAGAGAGACAGTATGTCTAAGAGTAAACGGGGTGTATTTGAGTGGGTGATGGCTGCAAATGTGACTACTTAAGAGCCAGAGTGTGTTTGCAGGATCAATACCAGTGTGCAAATGTGGATATTTGCATGTATACACGCAGATCTCAACATAAGTATGCATACAAGTATATATGTGTACATGCATAAAGCATCTGCCTTGGCGCATTTGCAGGGCTTCTTGCATGCATACGCATGTATAGGCATGACCATGTGCATACACATGAGTACACAAGTAGGGGTGGGGAGGTGTGTGTGTGTGTGTGTGTGTGTGTGTGTGTACAGGAGCAGCTGTGCGCTCAGGCCAAAACGAATTAAAAACAAAGGTCAGCAGCAAGATTATTCATTAGGAGCAAAGCTGCGCAGAGCCATCCTGCCTTGCTGGGTGAATCTGGGGTGCTCAGCGCAGACCTGTCTGCACAGCACCAAAAGAAGAGAGTATGCAAAATGTCTGGTTTCAGGGCAGCTTGCAGCCACAGGCCCTTTACCTCCTCCACCGTGCAGGGAGCTAATTGCCTTCACCGTGCTGCACAGAACATCCCTGGATCCTGGCTTGTTGTTTTCCCTTTTGCCAGCAGCAGCAGCAACAGTTCATAGAAATGCAAATCTGTTTTAATTAAGGGGGCTAATAAACAGCAATTATGATTCCAGCTATTTTTCTGTTCCCCTGGAATAATGCCCCTTCAGTCCCCATTCATTTCCAGGCCCACTCAGTGCTTTCTGTGTCTGGGTCTGGAAGAGCTGGGGTTCTGCTCCAAACCATGCCCTGTGCAGGTGACAGGCCCCTTTCTTCTACATTCACAGCAGGTATTTCCAGGATGGGCAGCTGATGATGCTCCACTGCCCTGGAGTTAAGCTGGTAGCTGTTCCTCTTTTGCATTCGCCTCCCCTACACTGACAGACTAACTCTAAGAGTGGCAGGAGGCCTCACCTTTCCCCTCCCTGTACCTCCCCAGCCTGAAAAGTGCTGGTGGAGTCACCCGCGCTTTTGCTATGGCACAGTTGCAGAAGGGGAAGAGGACAAAATGCTCCGCTGTGTTTTTCATGGGAGCACAATGAGCCAGCCGGTGCTGTGCACCTTTGCCCAGACTCTCTCCAAGAGAAGCTGCTAACCCCCTGCCCGTACCAGACGCCATCCCAGAGGTGGCTGCTACATGCTCATTAGCCCAAGCTTTCCATCCTGCTTGTAGTCTCTCCCAGAACAGGATCACCCATTCACCCCCTCTGCACTGACAAAGGAAAAGCAAGGCACTGCAGAGGCTGCCAGGCTGCATGAGACCTCAGGAGCAAATCACTCTATTTTTAATGTGATCCCTCGATTGAAATCTCCCTGGCTCTGATCAAATGCGTGAAAACCACTAGCTTCCTATGAAAGTTGTCAGGCTGATGGGTCCCCCCTGGGTCCCCTTTACAGCTACCGCAGCTACATAGAACAAATGGGCTGAGTGGGACACAGCTTCATCCAATGAGCTCTGAATGTTGCTGATGTACTCAAGAGACAATATGCTATAAATATGAGTGCACTAGAAAAACATGCCCCAGGGAACAATCCTGCACTGACTAAGGATGGTGTAGACAAACTCAGTGGTCTTTTCTAGTTCTGTCTGTATCATAAACATGTGCAGCATTAAATAATAAACTGCACATCAGCAGTACCTCTCCTGGGAGGATCCCAAAGTCCTAGGCAAACAGTCCATTCTCCTTGTATTGTTCCCCCCAGATGAGGAAACTGAGCCACAGCAAAGGGATGATTTACCCAGAGTTGGCGGCAAAATTAAATTACACCCCCCTCCACCCCCATTTCCAGGCGCCCAAGCCTCTGTTCTACATACAGGCAGTTTCCATCTGTCATCAAGTAACAAGCAGCTATAAACACAAAGAGAAGCTCTGTGGCAACAGGTGATTTGGGACTTCAAAAGGATTCAGCCAGAATGAAAATTACTTCTTCCAGTCAAGTTTTCATCCCAACTGAGTTTGCAAGAGAGGCAGAGACCAGAACCCTGAAAAATCACAGTGGACAGAAGGCCTTGGTATCAGCCTTTCATGGACTCCCATGGTTCCCATTCACACTGAAGACAAGCAGCTCTCAATCTTTGCCCTAATCACTTGCATGAGGTAGAACAGCACTATTAGAACCCTTATACAGATCAGATGCTGAGGCCTTGATCCTCACAAGTATTTAGATATCTAACATGCACTGATTTTAGTAGACTTAAATACCCTTGGGCTAAGTACAGACAGTCCAAAAGCCCAAGGCTGGATCAATTCAGTGTCTGCAGGTTAGTCTAAATTGCAGAGATTAAACTGAAAAACAACTGGACCGACATTTATCTTTGAGTCAGGAAATGAAGCCACATACCTGCAGTGGCTCAGGCCAGGAGCTGGTAGGTGCTAGAGAAGAGCTCTCTAGCACATAGCTAGCATGGGATGTGTGTTCACTTCCTCTTCCTGCTGTCCCTGAGGTCTCTGGGATTGGTAGTCCAGAATCACAACAGCAGGACTCTACAGGGTTGTTCATCACTTCCTCTTCCTGTTTCCAGGTGCCTCTGGGATTTTTACTCCAAGTTGCAGCTAGCAGTACATTTGAGTAGGGGGGAAGGGGTGTTTAACCCCACCTTCCTGGCCCTGGACCTCAGCCTAAGTTTGCCTCAGGGGACAGTGAGCTAGCTAGATTGCTGAGGGGCAGGGCCAGCCATGCTCTTTGAAGCAGACAATATAGCCCAACCCAGGGCTGCAAAGCATGCTGGGGGACTCTGATTAGACTTGAACCAGGAAAGGGTCTAGGACAGAAGTTTCATAAACCGGTTTGACATCAATCAGTTAAGTCTGATACTACATTCAACCAGGTTTATCTTAAACCAGTCTCAGCCATTTTGAAACTGGTTTATGTGCACTGAACTTCTGTTCTGTTACAGGTTTAAATCAGTTTCTGATTACTTAAATTGGTTTATGTATATCTTCTCTCCCTAGCCTTGGAGATCAGAGCTAAACAGTCTACGTAATTTGTCCACAGATGCATAGAAAAACTGCAGCAGAGCAAGGACTTGAACCCAAATCTTCCAGGGCCCTGGCTAGATCATGTATCCCCCCTCTCAGTTTTTGGGGTCAACTTTAGCCAAGGGAGGAAAAGTGTGAAAATTAAAGGATTTCAAAGAATCAGACTCAAGGGACTTCTTTCTGTGGGAAAGAATCTGTCTAGCTGTGGCCTAATTACATGTCCTTACATGCCCTAGGGACTTAATAAACTGTGAGTCAGATTTGCAAAGGTACTTGTGGTACTGGCACACAACCTGATCATTATGAAGTAATGTATTCTGTAATTCAGTAATTTTACTCTATAGTAAATTTACTCAGGTGTAAAGAGTGAATACGTAACCAGCTCCCCTGACTTGGCTGCCCACTGCAGAAAGAGGTCTTTAGCTATGCTGGACTGAAGTCGGGCAGAAGGCAGAGTAGATTTGCAACTTTGGGGTGCCTGTACATGAGCAGTGAGGCTGTTTCAATGCACTGTAATTACAGCATGTCAGAGCAGGCTCAATTAATCGAATCTGCTGGAGTATGGTAATTCACACACTCCACCAGACTCCAGCATCTTGTGTATCAGCACCCCTGTGCTTTAAAATGGGGGTGCTTTAGCTAAAGCTCATTGAAAAAAACTTATTTAAAGTACCCCCGCTGCCATTTCGAAGCATGGGGATGCTGATACACAAGATTCTCTGGGCAGCTTAATTAGAGCAGCTATCAGAGGTCCTTTAATTAAAGTGCCCCCCCACGCATGTATAAATGCCTTTATAGACTGACTAAATCAGAGCTGTAAGGCATAAGCTTTCATAAGCAGAAGGTTTACTTCATCAAGCTGTGAAAGGACTGCAGGAAACAGAGCTGCTAAATGGAAAGCAGTGGTTAGAATACAAAGGGTAGGGAATGGGGGAGGAAAAAGGCAGGGACGCTGCTGAGAAAGGCAATGTGCTCACTTTGGCAGCGCACACACTAAAAAAAAGGAGAGAGAAAAACAAATCTGCCTGAAGCAGCCACAACAGCACGTGGCCACTAGGTGGCTGAGGAGTCAGATTGCATTGAGCAAACAGCTACCCCAGACATACAGCTGTAGTGAGTGTGTCTACACGAGACGCTTTACTGTGCAGTAAACTAATCTACTGCACAGTAAAGGGTCACTATGTAACCATGCACAGTAGCTATGGAGCATAAAAATAGGCTAATACATGGTTTTCTGGAAATGCATGGTTACCTGGAAATAGAAGTAGTAGATTTACTGGACTTTAGCTAATGTGCAGTAGCTCATGGTTACGTAGGTGACCGACAGCAAATGGATCCCGGTCAGCCCAGGCAGCAGGGGCAGGAGAACTGTCCCTTCCCCTGCTCCAAGTTGCCTGCTTCCCAGCCCCTGCTCCAATCAGCAAATCAGAGAGGAGGCTGGGACAATGTTCCCTGCCCCGCAGCAGGCAGCTGCTGGCCCCGGCTCTGAGACTGGCTGGGACACTGCCCCTGTGCCAGGCAGCTGCCTGCTATGGGGGCAGGAGGCATTGTCCTAGCCCCAGCTCTGAGATCGGATCAGGGTTGGACAGTCAGCAACTGCCGGGGGCAGGGGTGTGGGGTGTGCGGCAGCTCCTCCAGAGGCAGGAGAGCTCCTTCTTCCCCCCCTGCATCCCTGTCCCAAGCTCAGGCCTGACTCCAGTGCCCGCTGCCACCCTGGGGAGCCTAGAGCTTTCCCTGGATGCTATATGGGAGCAGAGCAGGAGTAGCTTCAGACCCAATTTTGCTCCCAATGGGCACATGTGTAGACACACTGTCAGGAAAATTAATGCTTTCTGTGCATTAATTGCATGTCTAGTTATGTCCACAGTGATGTAACCCATTCCAGTTCATAGCTTCTCTTCACTTTCTGAGGAACACCTGTCCTAGAATGGAGTGACTTACATCTGTGTAAGGTTGTACCTTATGGGTGTTGATACACGTGCTTTGGGAGTTCAGGGGTAGGGTGGGGGACTTGATTTAAAGCCGGTCCAACAGCCGCTCTACTTAAAGTGCCCAGAGCATCGTGTGTCAGTGTCCCTGCGCTGAAAAATGGCAGTGCAGGGCGCTTTAACTACAGCTCGTCCGACACTTTAGTTTCAGTGCCCCTGCTGCCATTTTTCAGTATAGGGAGGCTGATACATGTGACGCTGGAGTTTGCTGGAGCGCAGTAATTATCATGCTCCAGCAGACTCAGTTAATCAAGTCTGCTCCTACACACTGTAATTACAGCACGGTAGAGCAGCCTCACTGCACACGTATAGGTGTATGGACATAGGGCTCCTATACACTCCACTATAACTCCCAAGTAAAGTCAAAAGATTGCAGACTAAATGTGTCATGTGTCCACACCCTTAAGGTCTTAAAAATAAAGACAAACACCTAGTGACACTTAGAAAAACAACTATGCAGGTTAGACTTTTCATTTAATTTCAGTGGTGCTAGGTGCCTAGCTTGCATGGGGCAATCTGTAACATGGGCCTTCTATACCTAAATGATATTGGGGCCACTTTGTGCTCTGCACTGCATGGGTCTGAAGCTGCGCATATATGGTACCTACATGCTCTTTCACTGCAGCTGATGAAGTGAGCTTCAGCTCATGCAAGCTTGTAGTACACACACACACACACACACACACACACACAGAGGTGTCGATCTACCCTGCATTGTGTTCAGCATCAGACTAACATATGGCTAACTGTGGTGCTGTACATAGTACAGTCAAGCTGTGTTCAGCGGTACCTGAGGAGCCCAGAGAGCAGGCTCGTGGTATGGCACGAAGGGCTAAGCTGAGCTGGTGGCAGGGTGCTGCAGGTGCCACTCCTGCATGTCACAGACTTGCTCTTGCCAACAGCAGCTACTGCCAGTTTCTCTGTGACTCATTCAAACTCTGCTCCACAGGTCAACTGTAACAGTTGCCTAATGAATCCAGCAGCTAAGTTGTAGGAATACCTGGTCAGGAGGAGCTTCCACTTTCCTGCCTGAGCAAACCCATTGCCAGGCCTTATTATAGGCCAGGGTTTGCAGAGCAGAGGCCCGTCTGAGAGCAAAAGTAAGCAGAGACCCAGAGCAACCTGCAGGGCTTTAGCCTCTGGGACCAGCGGGCAGCTGAGTGCATCATGCATAGCGCAAGGGGTCCCTCTGCCGGACACCCATGGCTCAACCAAGATGGGAAACAATTCACAAACAAAGGGGGAAATGCAAACTCCGGGCCTCTCATAAGTTTGCATCAGCTATTCCATTGCAGCATCCGAGACCACTGAGGAGCACTGTACACGCAGTCCAAATCCCCAGCTGGCTGAGGCCGGTGCAGCCCTAGCACAGGTTTTTATAAGGTCTATAAGGTTCCCTGTCACAAGGAAGCATTGGTTGCTGGTGTCACAGCCCAGGCTGTCCCCCTGCCAGCTTTTGATACTACACTGTGTCCAGAATGCAGCTCTCTGGGACCTCTCTTCCTGGAGAAACACAGCCCTAACACAGATCTTCTTCAGCCCTCAGACACTTCTCAACACCCCCCCACCCCAGTGGAAATGCTGTGATGCCTTTCACCAGCCTTACACTATACCGCCTGCCGTGGGACTTCACCTGTGTACTGAATACCTCTCTGTCCTCCTTCAGGGCCTCCTATCATCTCCAGCACACAGACTCAGCATGCCCTGCACGGGGAGAAGGGACAGATCAAGTGCTTCATCCGCAGCACCCCTCCGCCAGACAGAATCGTGAGTACCCCCTTCCCGTGTCTCCAGTCTGAAGGTTATGTGCAGGAAGAGGCAGCTGCCACTGTCTAACACCCCCACCCCACAGGGCCTTGCCAGGCCCCTGCTAGATAAAAAGGTCAGGCTTGAGCCACTGTGGAGCATCCTAAACCTGCAGAAACTCATTAAAGGGAAAGGGAGAAATCCCAGTGGCTTTTAATCACCTGGGTAATAAGCAGGAAGCCTCTGAGCCCTAGACTGTCTCTGCTGGGCCTCCACTCCTTGCTGAATGAAGCCAAAAGCATTGCTCTCCCTCCCAGGTGCTGAGAGGTGCTCAGATACCAGCAGCTATTTTAAGTGCTTCTAGACAATTGCTTTGCAATGGCCAGTTGATTTTGTTTGGCTCTTTGCCTCACACCCACGCAAGCACAGAGCAGCGTCCTAGTTTGACACATGTGCAAAGTGCAGTTGCAGTCAGAACAGCAGTCAGAGACAGTGGCACAGGGCTGTACATGCCTGTCTCAAATCACATGAACTGAGATCACCAGCCAGAAGCATTTCCTAAGGGCTAGTGCTACAAATGCACCAGGGTGTCAGGAAGTTTAGCTGGGTCCCGTCTGCTGCTGACCCAAGAAAGAGTCTGTCCTTGGAAGTGAGCTGAGAATCAGGTTGATGGTGGACAAGGCAAACAGCTCCATCCCTGGCTCCCACAGAGAACGTGAAAGAATTGTTTAACCCTGCGGTGATGTCTGATCCATTCCCCTGTTGTAGCAATCATGGGTTCCAATGTAAAATCCTCTAAACCTGACTGGAAGTGGACGTTGAGTGTAAGGTGGATCTGGGTCTCTTGTTGGACAATCCTGCCCTCTGTGCCTAGACACAACTGCAGCTGGTGCAAATAGCATTTTACACTGCCTCTCAAACCTTGAGGGGAGGATTTTCAAAAGCATCTAAGTGACTTAGGAGCGCAAGTCCCAGTAGCTTTCAATGGGAACTTTGCTCCCATGTCTCTTACTGGATGAACTTGTCAATTAGCTATCTGATGGCTACAACATGTGCCCTCAGGTACTTGGAGTGCAGAAACAAAGCCAAATGGAGGCTCTTTCGGACAGGATTATTTGAGCAGGACTAATTTCTCGTATTGATTTGCAGGCCTGGTCCTGGAAGGAGAATGTGCTAGAGTCAGGAACATCTGGGCGCTACACAGTGGAAACCGTCAGCACAGACGAAGGCGTCATCTCAACACTGACCATCAGCAATATTGTCCGAGCTGATTTCCAGACCATTTACAACTGCACCGCGTGGAATAGCTTTGGCTCAGACACTGAGATCATCCGGCTGAAAGAACAAGGTGGGAGCTGCAAACAGCACTTAGACACCAGAAGGGACTATCAAGCACTGGTAGCTTGCATCTGGCTAGTCGGTAGCAGCAGGGGGAGTTATTTGAGACACAGGAGACACTGGGCACATCAACAAGTGGTTACTGCACATTTATTTAGTACTTGTATAATCAAGTACTAAATAAATGCACAGTAACTGGGGTTACTGCTTAGTAGCACCAGCGAATGCCTTTTTACTGATGCCACTGCGCAGTAGCGTAATAATCCTGTGCAGTAGCATATTAGCACTGTTTGTGCTGTGACATGCTACTGTGCAGTATTATTCAGCTACTGTGCAGTTTGTGTCTCATGTAGACACTCCCAATTAGAAGGGCAATGGGGATGCTTGGGAAGGTTGATGAGGTGTCCCTCTCTGCCAAATGTCCCAGCTTTGGGCTCAGTCCCTGAGGGCCCAGGGGCCTGGGAGAGGAATAGGTAGATGGGAAATGCTCTACAGAGCCAAGGCTGCCTGATGTCAATGGGATCTTGTGTGGCTCACACTAAGGTCGATCCTGGATACGACCTCAATTATCATTGACAACAATGGGAGTTGACTAAGCACCCAGCAAGACTGAGCCCATCCATGTGGGGCAGAGGCAGGAGGGCATTGAGAGCTAATTGATGTGTGAGCTGCTCAGGACCCCTTGCTCCACAGCACAAAAAGCTGTTGTTGCCAAGTGCTGGGGGAGGTGGTGAGCTCCAGTAATCATCCCCAGAGTAGATGGGATCTGAGGCACCAGGACCTGTTGATGTGACGTGGTCAGTGATTCTGGCTGGGTCTGCGTAATACAAGCTGACAACAGCTATCCTGTCCAGGGGGCTTTGGAGTGACTGCCATTGTATCTCATTATGCTACACTGTTGTGCCACCCAATGAAATAGGGCATCGGTCTAAGCATGCCAAGCTAGTCTTTGAAGCAGAGTGCCCATGGGGTGGCATGCTGCACGCTGGAAGGGCTCAACTGAGAGAACCCATTGCAGCAGCAAAGGGCACGGCCGCACCTGAAAGAAGCTAAGCAGCAACCTAAGACATCCTGGGGCAGATCCGGCACTTCCCTGCAGGATGATCACAGTGCAGGAGGCAGGAGATGTCTCTGTAAAAAATGTTTTTCTCCTGGAGGGACTCCAGTCCTATTCTATTTTATTAAATGCCAGGGCAGGCAGGTGGATTGTTCTCATTAAGCTCTGATTTATAGGCAAGGCTGCCATCCAGATTAAATCAGAGCTAAATGAACCCCTTAAAATTAGCCTTGGGCTTCTTCCAATACAAACAATCAGTGGTTTTTTCCTGGGTCTTCTGCCAGTCAGAGCTAACACATAGCAGCGAGATTGGGTCCCAGGGGATGGGTTGATGGAGCCAATTAAACGATTCCCAGTAGGCAGTGCTACAGGCCTCTTGCTCTGGGTTCCTCAACTCATAACACAGCAGGGAAATGGAGCTGGACCCTAGTGGCTGTGGGTGACCATGCTGGGTCTCACAAGGGCTCTGGGGCTCTCGCAGCTGGTATGACATTGGAGCTAGTTCCTAACAGTGGCCCACTGGCAGCGACTCCCAGGGGCAGAGCCAATAGGAAAGTAGACCTAGTGACTGTCCCTACTAGACAATGGAGGTGAACCGATCAGGTGTCTCTACACTACATCAAAGTAATGCTCTGGCAGCAAACCGCAGTACAGTCCTGGACTGTATGTCTGTCCCCCTGTACTGGAGCCCCAACAGATGCCTCTGTAGGGTGGCAGAGGACACCTGTTTGAGGGGACTTTCGTGCACCATTGCATCTGAACTCAGCAAAGAAATACTGACATGTGCACTTGGGCTCGGCAAGGCTGTGGACACTTGTTTGTTTTCAAACAGGTACGGAAATGAAATCAGGAGCTGGTATGGAAGCAGGTATGGAATCATGAGCTGAAGGTGAATATGTGAATTGCCCCCAGCTGCCACCACTCTTCAGCACTCGGCAGCAGCTTCCCCATCACTGAAGGAGAGCCAGGGGGAGGGCAGGGCAAAGTCCAGAAGGCTCTGACCAGCAGCAGGGGGCAGTGGACAGGGGTGGGCTGGGAGTCAGGAACCCTAGATTCTGGTCCCAATTCTGCTGCTGACCTGCTGTGCAAACCTGGCCAAATCCTACTGCCTCTCAGGGCTTCAGTTGCCCCATCTGTCAAATGGGGCAATAATACTTGGCCACTTTGATAAAATGTCCAAAACTGAGCAGTGAAGTGACACAGGTTTAGTTTCAAAATGCAGTGGGGAGGGACAGATGACCAGCTCTGATAAGTGCTAGGATTATCATGAGAAAACCACCCCAGAGGAAGGAACAGTGAATTTTCAGAAGGAAAAGTCACTCCCAGCCATAGCTGTTTTTCACCTGACTGGGAGAGAAGGCTTAGATGAAGCAGGAGTGGATGTGAAGTTGGCCCCATCCTGGGATCAGGCATTGGTAACTGCATGCTTCATCTCCCCAAGCTACAGCATCTTCCATAAAGCCTGAACTAGGTTTCCTGGGGAACTGGAGTTGCTGACTTGTCAAACTGCAATGCAGAGACCTTTGTCAGCTCAGTGACTGCTGAGCCAACCATTGCTGTACCCAGCTGCCCAACCATCTCATCCAGCCCTTCCCATTGTAAGTGACTGTGTCTGCCATCCCAGGTGAGCCCTTGTCATTGTCTGCAATACATTCCTCAAGTACTTCTCCAGCTGCTGGTCACGTCACCCATCTAGAACCAAAACACCACCATCAACAGCCCCTGACTTGCCTCTGGACCTTGCTCCCTGCTCTCTTGATGCTTTGAACTATCAGGCATTGGCAATGATGCCCATTCCCACCTGTCCACTGACCACATGTTTCTTGTTTCTCTTGAAGGAACAAGCAATTGCAGTCTTCATGATGGCTGCTCTGTGCAGCGATTTGCACATTCTGCATGAGCTTTGCCTAACATAAGACATTCCCATTCAGATTGCTCACAGAAGTGGGCAACCAAACCTTTCTTCTAATTCCCACTGGATGACTGTGGCTCCTTCATTATAATTATATCAATCCATCTCTTCAACCCATGGCTGTGTCTGTCCAGTCAACCTGCCATCTTCATTAATTGCACACCCAAGCATGCTGCAAATGAACAGCCACCTCAACTGGAAGCAGCACAGCCACCTTTGCTCAGCAGTTGGGGTGAGCTAATTAGCACAGTGGAGTAACAACACCAATGTGTCTGCCTCAGACTAAGTACCTGCCCCTGCAGCCATACAGGTGTGGCTACACTGCTTCCAACTTGGGAGGCAGCCTATCCAAAACACTGCCATATGCTTGGGGGTGCCACTTCCTGGCCAGTCAGTTTACCAAGTGGACACAGCGAGCAGCAAAGCCTGCATAGGGGCAGAAAAGGGGACAGTGTGCACAGGAGAATGCAACAAACATGTCTGTCATATTTGACAGGCTCTGCTGCAAACTTTGTGCAAGAGGCAAATGCCAACCACCAACCGAGATAAGTTTCCAAGAGCTCTCGAGGAGGCCCCACTCTGGCTCACTCTCCAAAGCTGCTGCTGGGCCCAGGTTGTCAGAGTGCCAGGCCGTAGCAACATTCAGGGCTGCATGCCTGGTGTGTTTGAGGAGCTGGAGGCGGCTGTTCCTAATGGGTTTGCTCTGTACTAGCTGCCAGCAGGTCAACCTGGCATCCATTGTCACAGAGCAGATGGGACCTGTCCCAGCGTGCTTGAGAAGTGGCAGAAGAGAAGGCGGAGGCCTTCACAGATGGATGAGGGACTTGCTGTAAACAAAAGAAAGGAGCAGAGCCTGGGAGAAGTCGGCACAGCTAGAGGGAAGGCTCACAAAAGATATTTGCCTGACTACAGCAGGATGCAGATACTGGCCCAGGAAAAACCAGCAGGCACTGAGGGGGCAGAGTGCCACTCACAGCCCTGCTGGAAGCAATCTGGAGCACCTGATGAGGCAAGGTACTTGGAAGAGGCAGTGTAAATCCAGGCAGTGAGATCTGCTGACACTGAGATGCTGCAACACTGGGCATCTGAGACAAGCTATAGAGAAATTAGAGATAAGCACTTGGCAATGTGGCTCTGAGCCTGGGGATGTAGCCCTTTGGATCTGAACTGACTATGACACTTCATGGCAGAAAGCTACAGTCCGTGGTGTCAAAGCTACGTGTCTTGATGTCCACAAGCCTCTGCTCAGTGTTCTGGGCCAGGATTTCAGAGCAACCAGCAATCAAGTCAGCTCCAAAACTAGTTACCTACAGTTGTGCACTAAATTCAGGAGACTGGAAAAGGTACACGATAAGGTACATGTAACACCCTGGCATGGTACCTTCTAAAGAGTGATTCAGGAGAGATACCAGCTAACAGAGGTTTAGTGGTTTCAGCTCATACAGTCAAGGATGGCGGTGAAAGGCCCTAGCTTGGACCATAATGACGACTCGTTCGAGGCAATGCTTATATTCCATTAACTCAGATATAGACAGTGAACCCTACCAGAAATATTTGATAATGCTGCTAACTGATCTTAATTTCTGGTCACTCCCAACTCCTAGCGAAGATCTGGAACACAGCACCATGGCCTAGAGTTGGCTGAAGATGTTAACAAACATCTATTCAAATACTGACAGCAAATGTACATATGTGGATTGTTTTTATTGCCCCTTTCTACTCACTTTTCAATGAAATTTGACCAAAATTTATATTGAAGAGGTTGTATTAATGAGAATGTTACTTGCAGATCAAGAGAGGTGATTGTTCCACTCTGTTCACCGTTCGTGAGGCCTTCCTTAGAGCACTGTGTCCAGTTTTGAGCCCCACACTTTAAGAAGGATGTGGACAGGTTAGAAAGAATCCAGCAGAGAGTGACAAACATGATTAGAGGCTGGGAAGCTTGCCTTATGAGGAAAGGCTAAAAGAACTAGGGTTATTTCATCTGGAGAAGACCAAGGTGAGATCTGGCAACAGTCTTTCAATACCTGAGGCATAGTTATGAGGAGAATGGAGATGGGCTTTTCTCTGTGGCTGTAAGGGACAGGATTAGGAGCAATGGCCTCAAGCTGCACCAGAGGAAATTTAGATTGTAAATTCGGAAGAACTTCCTGAATATGAGGGTGATCAGGCATTGGAACAGGCTGCCCAGAGAAGCTGTGCAATCTCCAACCCGGGAAATTTTCAAGAGCTTGTTGGACAGACGCTTGGCCAGGATGGGTTAGTAAAGGGTGATCCTGCCTTGAGCAGGGGGATGGACTGAAGTGACCTTGTGAGGTCCGTTCCAGCCTTACTTTCCTGTGCTCCTATGATGCTAAAATTTCATAGGCAAAACCATCTGTCAGCAGTGCTCTGAGCACTTGTATGAATGCGCATCAAGATGAGGATACCTGCAAAATATGTTCACATGACCACTGTGAGAGATCTTTGAGGACTTTCATAGATTCATAGATGTTTGGGTCAGAAGGGACCCCAACAGATCATCAGGTCCGACCCCCTGCCTAGGCAGGAAAGAGCACTGGGTCAGATGACCCCGGCCAGATGCCTGATCAGCCTTCTCTTAAAGACCCCCAAGATAAGGGGAGAGCACCACCTCCCTTGGAAGCCCATTGCAGATTTTGGCCACTCTTACTGTGAAGGGTGGTCACCCATCAGACTGGGGCACAGAATGAGTATCACATTTACCAAGGTACCAGAATTTTTTTCTCTCTGGGCAGTTCTGTAGCCCCTACTGCCACACAGTCTCAGTGCCCAGGGACACATGCACAGACTCTGGGAACAGTGCCCACAATGGGATTTGATGCTCAGTCCCACGATCATGCCTCCTGCCATGCACAAGTGGTGTGGCAAGAAGCATGATCCCACCACGCCTTTACTTACACATCTGCCAGGATCCATAGTGATGGCACCAGAGGGCTTCACTACTTGCAGGTGGTTTAGTGCTTGTCCACATGAGAAGGTGGCAGTAGTTAGGTCCAGTGTATATTTAAACCAGCGAATGATGTAGTTAATTAACTCTATTTAGTGCAAACCCAAATCAGGCGTTCTAATTTGGGTGTCAGAGCCGCTCATATTGCTTTAGATGAAGTCTGTTAGGAATAAGCTTTACTTAAACCAAAGTGAGCTGCCCTGGAGCCAAAATCACGGCATAGATTACAGTGGCTTATCTAGGTGGTTTTCAACCTTTTTTAGATTTGCGGCACCTATCAATAGACTCAAAGCCTCCCTCAAAAATGTCTGCTCTTAGTTTTCACTCCTTTTTTAACCACAGAAAAATAGTAGAGCAACTCTTCTGTTGCAAAGAACTCAAAAAGACCCCCAAAGGTCAGAATGTTTTTAACACTATGGATTCCTGCTTGAAAACTCTGGTTTGATCTTGTGAATCATGCTTGCACCCTTAATGGTACTAACATTGTGCAGCACTGCACAGCACCCCTGAAAGTATCTCAGGGCACCCCTGGTTGAGAATCACTGGTTCATCTGAATTAGTTCAGCTATGTGGTTTACATTAGTCTGCATTTCTCTTACCAGCCGCCTGTTCTTGGGGAGGTTGCATCTGCCTTGAGTCTAGTTAAACTTTCAATCAGTTCTGGGAGAACCAAATGCTCTGGGCGTAGATGACAAAAGAAAATGGTTTCTGGACCCAGGCCCCAAGCTGGGTTCCCAAACCGGTCCGCCCCCGTCACACAGCATCAGCCTCTGTGATGCAACTGCTTCAAACATAGACAGTAGAAAATTTCAATGCAGCATCTTCACTTTGTCCTGTGATAACTATGCGCAGTCCTTGAGTGGGGAGAGTAGCCGTAGAGCAGGCACCAAAGGGGTCCAGGTGGGCTCAGAGAAGGGGCTGTCCCAATGACATTGTGGCGTTTCATATATTCATTCTCCTGTACTGATTCCACATCCGATGGGGTGTTATAAGTCAAAGGGACGTTTGTTTTCCTAAATGCCAGCTCTTCAGCTCCTGTGAGTGTCCAGCAATAATAACAACCCCACATTTAGCATGGAGCTGGGAAGTTTGCTGAAGATGCCCGAGGCAGGATAGAGCCCAGCTCAGTTTCTGGTAGACAAATCAGCTCCTACATAGCCAACAGATGTCATGGCCTCTGCCCTGAACCGCAGTAGAGTCATTGTGAGTACCCCTAGGGAACAGTAGCTAGGAGGAGATTCCCTAGCTCGACTCTGGTCCGTATCACTCCATGCCCTAGACGAGGGGTGCTCAGCCATGGCCCACAAGCAAGATCTAGCACCTGGTTCCACACAGTCCAAGCCACAGGACTCTGCGCAGATCTGGACTCTACCCTGCCTCAGGCATGGCCATGGTCCTGTATGCAGGGCAGCACAGGTCCCAAGCCCAGCACATAAGGCCAGGCAGAAGCAGTGTAGGGTCCCCGAGAGCCTTACCCCAGCCAGGCAGGGGCAGTATGGGACCCCTGGAGCCCAAACCCGGCACACAGGGGCTGGGCAGAGACAGCGTGGGGTGGCCAGGGGGTGCCTCACCATGGTGGTACAGCCAGCTTGGGGCTCCCAGAGCCTTATCCTGGCCAGGCAGGGGTGGCATGAGGCCCCTGAACCCTGAATCCAGCACACAGGGGCTGGGCAGAGACAGCATGGGGCAGGTAGGGGTGCTTCACCATGGCACTGTGACCGACTCAGGGCTTCCAGAGGGAGGGCAGCAGAACAGGGTCCAATCCCAATGGTGTAGAGTCAGTGCAGGGCCTGGCCTAGCCTGCAGACCAGTCTTATGCCATTCAACTATGAGCACCACTGCCCTAGACCAAGCAGAGACAGGGGCCAATGGCTGGTGGGCAATTTAGGCCTGGGAGATCTAGCTTCTACTCTGCCAGACTTCGTGTGTGGCTGTGGGCAAATCACTTAAGATCAGTTCCAAAAAAGGGACTTAGGCAAAATGGAGCTGCCTAAAGCTAAGTGAGAAATCTGCAGGGATCCTTCCTACTGCCTAAGTGCCTGGGAAGCTGGAGACAGCTATGTGTTTTAGTAAGGATGTACTTAGGTGCCTCAAGTCCTGGTACTGAGCAGGCCCAGAGTTGCCTGTCTTCACTAAGCTGAGCATGTTGATGTCTGCCTCTCCTCTAGACATGCTGGTGAAGTCCAGGCTTGGCACATCCCCTACCTACATCCCCTGGTCGGGTAGGCATGCTCAGAGCGTGCCCTACACACCCTGGGAGCATTGAGCCTCTTACAAAACACAGCAGTCCTGGGGAGGGGATATGCTGGTATTTTTCTTCTATATAATACCCATGGGCATTTGTCTAGGACACGTAGCAGTGTCAAAAAGCCAAAAAGAATGTTAGAAATGACTAAGAAAGGAACTGAAAACAAAAGAAAGCACATTATGCCTTTCTATCACACCAAAACGTGCCTGCAACCTGAATATGGTGTGCAGTTCTAGTCATCCCATCTGGAACTGGAACTAGAAAGGTGCAGAAAAGGGCAGAAAAGATGGTCTTGGAGATCAAACAGCTTCCATCAAAGAGAAACCGAAAAGTCTCTTTAGCCGGAAAAGAGACAGCTGAGGGGGGAATGTTATAGATGCTCATAAAAGCAATGAATGATGTGGAAAAAGTATGGTGACCACGGGTAACGGGGAATCAGGGTTCGATTCCGGAGAGGGAGCCTGAGAAACGGCTACCACATCCAAGGAAGGCAGCAGGCGCGCAAATTACCCACTCCCGACCCGGGGAGATAGTGACGAAAAATAACAATACAGGACTCTTTCGAGGCCCTGTAATTGGAATGAGTACACTTTAAATCCTTTAACGAGGATCCATTGGAGGGCAAGTCTGGTGCCAGCAGCCGCGGTAATTCCAGCTCCAATAGCGTATAAAGTATAATACAGAAGTAGGTTGCACCCAGTGAAATGAGCAGGCATCAGCTTTAAACCAAACAAAAGTACAGTTAAGATGGGGAAGAGAAGGTTGTGGAGGCCATTAGGAGAACCAGACTCAAAAGAGATTAGACAAACGCATGCAGGACGGGTCCATCTGGGATGTCACCTACTGCTTGGTGACGGCGAGGGTACGGCAAAGGAGGACTCTTTCTACCTTGTTTCTCACGCTCTTCTTTCAAAGCATCTGAAAGTCCTGTCGGAGACAGGACACTGGGCTAGGTGGACTTTCGGTCTGACTCTATATGGCAGTTCTTTCATCCTGCATTCCCATCCAAGACCGTCATGCTCTTCTATCCATGTACGTACATGCTGTTCTCTCCTGCCCCCCGACCTTGTTACTCCAGCCCCCCCAAGTGCTTCATACTCAGGATTGTGGTCCTGTATGAAGCTACCTGTCTTATCTCCCTTTGCTGCTCATCTGGCTTCATTTTCTCCATCCTTGGAGACCTCTCCCCTCCACAGCTGCCATATGACTCCTGTTGACTTCTGTAGGAATTATAACACACGCCTCAAGGGCTCCTGCGAAGGATGACAGGCTTGATGAGCAGTGGGAAAAGGCAGGAGAAACTATCTGGATGTAAAACAGGTAGAGGCAGTGAAGGATGGCTGCTGGGTTCATTCATTTACATATGATTTACAGCCACCTTTTCCAGCACATTCCCTCACAGCTGAGCTATTACCTTAGCCAGCATGGCCCAATAATAAGTCTACAATTCTCCTGTATACTACCCAGCCTGGCTCTGTAACCTTTTCCTTAGCCAGCCCTGATTCCATTTCTCTTTTCTTAATAATATTAACGCTCTGCCCTTCCACTGCACTTTTCATCCCAAGCCCTTTGGACACAGTCCAGTCATTAGACTGCACAACACTTTTTGTAGGTAGATATTAGCCCCCAGATGGCAGACAGGGAAACTGAGGCACAGAGAGACAAATGGGTCCACTCACACTTGCACAGAGGAATCAGTGGCAGAGTTGGGCTAGAGCCAAGGATCTGTGGGTTTCGGACCCCGCTCCAGCGACCCTTCAGGCAGGAGCACCGTACAGGTTCCAGAGGAAGCCCTGCCATGTCAGTCCTCGCCCTAGGCTAGCACAGCAGAATTATCCAGGTACCAGTAAAGCAAACCATTCCTGTTCATGCGTGTCCTTTCTGACACCCTGTCCTCCCAGGACACTCAAGTTACCATCAACTTCATCTGTGTGCCCTATGCATCGTCCCCACAGAGTTCATAATGAACTGTGCTTGGTTGGGTGGGGAGGTTTTTACTGGCTATGGGTACGAGGCCTAGGAAGTCTGCCGAGCCATCTAACTGCCCCAGCGAAACTCCACCAGGATTCATCGTCCTCACCTACAAGTGAGCGTTTTGGCAGCTGGTACAGCTAGAGGGGGCAGGGGAAGCACACTTCTGCACTTCATTTGCACTCTTGTTCCCTTTGCAGAGTCGGTGCCCATGGCGGTGATCATAGGCGTGGCTGTGGGGGCAGGAGTGGCATTCCTGGTGCTGATGGCCACCATCGTGGCGTTCTGCTGTGCACGCTCACAGAGAAGTAAGTGCTGTTCTTTTCTGTCATTTAAAAAGCAAGTGCTGGGGCCAAACGGAGAGTCCTGGAGACTGAGGTCCTGTGTGACTGCAGAAGAGCAACGGCACAGGGTAGGGCCATATGACGTCCCCTGACTCGGAGTTGAGCCTTCCATATCGCAGCCACAAAGGGGTTCCTGCCTGCTGAAGCAATCAACCCACGGTCTCAAAGTCCCTAGTTTGTAGCAGCAGCAAGATCAGCTCTCCCCTAAGCAAACTGCCTGTTGGGTTGGGGCTATGGTGAAATGCTATGCAGAGATAAGAGCTAGGCTGTGTGGAAATTGTCCCAAACTACATTAGCATCCTAACGAATGGCCAGTCCAACCTGCTCAGAGAGCAATCCAGATGATGGCTTCATCCAGCTCTCTAGTCAGAGCTCTCTGACGATGCAGTCTCTGGTGCTTGAGGCCATTTTGTATTGCAGGGAATGCAGCCTGAAATATCAATATCCACGCGTGCTTCTGGCCTGAGCAAAATCAGCAAAGGCATGACGAGCGTAGGCAGAGGCGAGAAGGACAACATGCTGTGTGAGAGCGTGGGGGGTGGTGTAGGAGGAGAATAATAGTTCATGCAGATTTAGATACTGAGTTTGCCGACAGGACGCTGTAGCAATCTGGCTGTCATATGCATCTGCAGAATGTTTAATGCTACTTTGCACTCTCCCAGCACCTCCCATGGGAGGATTTCAAAGCACTTTGGTAACAAGACGGGCCACGCTCTAATCTTCAGTACACCCATGTGAAATCCGGGCTTCCTTTGGGCATAGCCGAGTCAGATCTCACTGTAATGTTTCATGCAACACAACACCTTGCTTTACAGATGAAGATCTTGAAGCTGAAGGAGATGTTCAAGATCATACAGAGAATCAATGGCAGAACGGGAGCAGACTTCCAGAGTCCTAGCACCCGGTGCTGTGCTCTGAATACGCAATTTATAACAAAGTTGCATCGCACAGGCAGGAAAAAATACAGCTATCATTTAGCACCTCAAAATTAGGCACTGGGGAAGAGCATATTTCTGACTCTGTTCATTCTTTGTTTTTCAAATCCTCTTTGTCACTGTAAGATATGAATTTTCATAAGGAATTACAGTCAGTGGCAGTTACATAGGGCCTGTGGTATACGATATGATTTGCTGCCGAGGGAACACAAGTTAAAACCACATCAAAGGCACAGGTAAAGGAAAGAAGAGGTAAACAGAGCAGGATCATGTTGCCTCATTAAAAAAAAACACAGAGAAATTAAAGTGTGATTGTTGGCTATATGAAAAGGAATCAACCCATCCGGGAAAGGAGCGTGATTGTTTTGAGCTTCTAAGACTGCGTCAGGGAACAAGCAATATTTGACAATACTTCCGAACTATGGGGACACTGCGATAGAAACAACTAAGCCAAGTGCCGTACGTAATCTCTATGTTTAGTTGCCAGAAAAACACAGTCAGTTTTCTTTTTTGATTGTTTGCAAAGAAATCAAAGATCCCCAACTCCTCCCGAGTGGCTGGTCTCGCACAGCAGAAAAGTGTTTAATTTTAAGGGCAATAATAATGCCTTTTTCTTTTTTTTTTTTTTGAACTCTCCGAAACCCCATTAGCAGCTCTTGCAGGTATTAGCAAATTAAATCTCAGGCAGTCATTAATCTTGCATTTTAGTAAGTATTACTGATGGATGGGTGCAGCGCTAAGACCTGAGAACAGGCCAATTCAATTTAGCTAGAATCATTCAGCAATGATGTGTGATTCAAGCAGCCCAATAGAAAATGGGCCAAACTGTTGTTACCATGTCAATGGTCAGACATAATCAGTCGTGCTTTCCCCGTGGTTTTTCGATAGACATGCATGCACTGCATCATTCAGAGGAGGAGAGAGCATGTGGTTCATTATATCCATCTTATTTCATGTAACCAGATGGTACAGGGTTCTTTACAGGACATACAATTTAACATTAATGTGGCGGTGATAGATCAAATATGCAATGGAAACGCCAAGTTTTAGAGCTGAAAGCAAAGCCAGAGATTCAAAGTGTTGATCACTCACAGGCTGAGCAGCATTGAAATGGTACTGGGCATGCTGCTGACAGCTCTCTAAACCTTGGGGGGGAATTCAGTGGCCACCTGCCGTCCAACTGGCTGGCCAGCTCACAGTCCTCTTGGGGGGCTCTCCTCCTTTTCTCAAAACAGTAGCAATCCATTAAAGATTCCTCATTGCCTGCAACAAGAGAATGGCTCTTCGCTCCCCAGGATCTCCATGTTACACGCTAGAAGTTCCCAACAGGGCAAACAGGGTATTGTGTGGCCAAGGTACAATGGGCAGGGGCTGTGCCCGGGGTGGCTGCAGTGACAGGGGGAGCAGCACCCCCTCTAGGTGGGCACCTGGGCCTGATGCAGCAGTCGCACACCACGTGTTACGGTACTGCCGAGTGGCTCAGTGGCTTAGCCTGGTGTTGTTAGGTTGGGTTTGTGTTGCTGCTGCTACAATGTATGATTTCAGACACAGCCCACTCGCACTTTCCAAGCCCAGAAATGTGGCACCGACACCACTTTAAGGACAGTCCTCCACAGCAACTTTCAAGATCCCTGTCACTGGCATGTGAGAAAGCGACTGCTGGGGATGCTTCTGGGGCAGCGTCACTGCTGCCTTTCTGGGTCTGGCCCATGCAAGCTGGCATGGGGTGTGCATACTGCAGGTGTGTGGCTATCTGAAAACCAGGCATCTGGCAGCAGAAAGGATGGGGCTTAGACTTACCCACTGGGAGGAAGGAGGGTGCAGGGCTCAAGCTATGACTGATGCATGCAAGGCCCATTCATTCCTCAAATCTGCAATAATTTCTGTTCCGTGACCTGGGGCGAGCTTCTGTCTTTGGACCAGTTCCCTGTTCGTGAAATAGTAAAAATAGCCCTTTTCTTCCCACCCAGTGATGTTGTGAGGACAAAGAGCGCCAGGGACTGACATAGTGGTGACCTGGAGCTGCACAAACACTGACTGAGCTGTAATGAAAGTGTTTGTAGAATTGTAACGACTGAAGCCCGCACCTGTGGATGGCTGTTTAGTCCCCTGTATGCAGCGAGTGGATGGGTCTCAGCGCTGCACTCACTAGAGAAGCCTAGGCCCCACCATCCCCTTGTCATTAATTGGCATGTCTGGGCTGTATTTGCTCTGACCTCCAGGGGCAGCCACTCCTTAGGGCACTGAGGCATATTGGCTAAGCATTAGGACACCAGTCTGCAGTGATGCTGGGCCTGAAGTCATTTAAAGCTTCTGATGAGACACCAGAATAACTGACCCAATGGCCAGTGGGGCTAAGCATGCTCAGCCTCACTGACATCAGTGGGTGGGTAGGCCATAGCTGAGAGCACGTTCTGGCCCCAGCAGGGACAGAAAACGAGCAAGCATGAAGCAGGTTTAAATTCACATTGTGTGTCATGGCCTGGGCTGCGTTTCCTAGGACATGAACTGAAAAGCAGAAAGCAAGAGGAAGTCTTAGTGATGGGAGCCTTCTGGGGCACAGGTCTTCCCATCTGCCTAATGGATAGAGTGTACAGCTGGTCATCGAAGGACAGACAGGGCCGATTCCTGACTCAGAAGATCTGGGGTTCATTAGTAACACTGCCACCACATCACTGTTTAGCATGGGCACATCACTTCACTTATCTGTCTCTCAGCTCCCCCTCCTGTAAAATGATATGGCCATGTCTCTCCCTGGCCTTGATTTTCCATTGCTTTATCTCGTGCTCCCATCGCACCGATCCAAGAGATATGATGCTACCATACCGGAGTGGTCACAATGCACAGTGCATGTACACTGGCATAAATGACTATACATGCAGTGCAGGGCAATAGTCTTTCCTTAGAGCAATATCGACACGTAGGCAGGCTTCCAACAGAATCAAGATTGAGCTGGGCTACCCATGCTGTTTACTGGGATTAGCTGCTTAGATGTTGAATCTGAGCACATGAGCAGTAGAAGTGGAACAGACCTGTCAGAGCACTCAGCCTGACCCCTTGCAGATGTGGGAAAGAGTCCTCTGACGGATACCACACCAAATGCAGCTGTGACTTGCCCAGAAGCCTGATGTCTGTTCAATAATGTGTTTTTTAAAGGGTGGAAAGCAAAAGCTGTCAAGCCCCTGTTCTAAAAGAGCAAATAAATAAAAAAAGTAGAAAGAGGAAAACAGATCAAACTCCCCAACTTCGTGCATGGTAATTGTTCCTGCAAAGCCATCTGTCACTCACACTGCTTTTCCTTTGGGAACCTGTTCAAACCATTCAGTTCTGCTCAAAGGAAATGAGCTCTCCAGCCTGAGTAGCATGGTGGGGCAAAGCCTGCTTGGGCAGCAGATGTTGGCACTGGAGCAGCACTGCATGAGGACACAGTGGGGCTGCTGCTTAGGAAACAGGGCTGCCAAGCTGTGGTTGTACTAATGAGACGCTCTACTGAGAGTGGAAGAGAAACTTCTGTGCTTCTTGACAGTGGATGGGGCAGCAGACACCCGGAGCAGTCCTCTGGCTAAGAGTTAGCTAGGCTGACCAGACTCACGGGGACTCCAAAAGGTGATTTAAAGCCAAAATTGACTGTGAAAGAGCTGCCTCTATAAGGGCCAGATTTGCAAAAGCCCAGTGCCATCATGCATCATCAGATTTGCAGAAGCTCTGCGTGAACATTGGGCTCCGAGGCCTTTTGAAAGTCTGGACCCATGACTGACAGCAGGATCTGCCAGGGACTGGCCATCTGACAGCCTGGCCACAGCTAAGGATGGTGAGCTCTTGAGAACATACCTTGGTATTTAGGCCCCAAATTACTGCTTGAAGCCTCATCACAGAGCTCCTCCATGGGAGTGTACTATAGAATACTAGTTCTGCCCTCGAAAGAGCCTGTATGAAAAGAGCACCTTCCCACTCAATGGGTCTGTATGGCTTGCACCAAGAATCCCATCTGCTGACTTTACCAGCACATGTTTACTGCGTCTTAGTCCTGTTATCCCAGCAGGACTAAATCTGGCTCTTCCAGATGCAGCTTTTTCACTGCCAGTTCTGGTTCTAAGTCACCCTTTAGAGCCCGTGTGAGCCCAGTCAAACTAGCTAACTCCTAGCCTGAGGACTGGTCTGAATGTCTGCTGCCCCATCCACTGCCTAGGAGAAGGAACTGGCATTATCAACAGAACGGACTGCTATGTTCCAGTCGGTTGCATCTATGCAAACCTAGGAACAGCAATACCACTTCCACCAGGGTCAGCAAGGACAGAATTTGGCCCACAGAGCCTTTAGTAATGATGGTGAAAAGAAAACAGCTTGACTGTCAGGTCTTGGTGGTGGGGAGCACTGGACACAATTGGAGTCAGTGAAAGACACTGACCATGGCATCCCTCTCCTTGTAACACGTCCTTTTTATGAGGCAGAACTGCTTTGTAAAAAGTGTTTGCTTGTGTAAAGCCAAGATGTACTCGCAACTGGATCTCTCAGAATCTGAAGGTAACTGCATCTTATGACTGTCCGTCTGTGAATATGGCATGATGCATTGCATACGACCATTTGGAAGGATTTGAAGAGTGGAAACAGCAAATTGGCAGGAGAAGAAAAGAAACTGTTTTGGGGTGGACCAAGGGGTATCATTTTGGGTAATGGAATGCAAGTAGCACAGATCCCATGGTGAATGGTTCATGACAGCTGAGTAGACATGCAAATTTGGGCAGAACAGTGGGAATAATATCCTAACAGTAAGACTGTGCTTTTAATCTCCTAAGGGAAATATTGGATCATTGGTTGAATCACTTAAAACAATAGCCTGGGAACAAAACCATACTGCACGCTGTTCCCCATGGAAGGCATTAGTGACCCAGTAATCATCCTGGCAACACAGCTTCCCTATCTCAGAACTGAGATGCTCTCATAATCTGGTTGCTTGTAGAACCCATATTCTTTTCTAGCTATCAGAAAATGCCTGATGTAGCTAATGATAGTTAATGGACTGCAGAGCAGCCATTGTGAAAGGCAATTCCTGTAACTGCTTTAAAAAGCAGCAGCAAAATGCATCCCAAGTTACAGACAGTAAACTGAGAGAATCCCGGGGGCAATTTTTTAAAAACTGCTTTAATACACATCTGTCATTGCATCTTCGATGACATAACGGCCCACAAGTTATTTAAGGGGTAACAGCTCTGAGAGAGGACTTTACAAGGCAGTAATTAGCTTTTACTTGTGATTAAATTCAGAGACTCCAGCACCATAAACATTATTTCTACTCCAAGATAGTGATAAAGATACAAGTAGCAACAATGGAAAAAATCAGAAAGAACTCATGCCTGTTGCATCCTAAGACCTGAAAAGTCCCATGCTATTGAATTCATGGATGAGATGGTCATGGTGGGTAGTGGTGAGCTTGGTCTTCCAAGAATGATTTAATCATAGGAAGATAAAAGGGAAACATAATTAGGAGAACCGAGTAGGTACAAAAAGAAGGTACTTAGTTAAGGAGCCTTTTACCTATAGGTTCAAATCAAACCTGGTTTAGGAATGGTCAAGAGTTTTTAGTTTTTCTAGCTACTAGGTATTCAGTTCAACTACTAGTTTTCAATCCAGTTGTTGATGGTAAGTCAATGCCATAACTAGCAGCTCGTTGACAGTCTCAGTGAGGCAGCAGAAAGGTTAATTAGCAAAGATGTCAAGACCCACTTGTTCTTTGGGGGGAGGGGTAGACTAGCACTGCTGTGCCCGATTCCCATCCCAGCACATTTTTGCCACTGCTAAAATTAACAAACAATGAATAAATATGGAGGGACTGCCTAGTGTGATGAGTGAGCCTGCCCTGTCTGCAAGGGTTGTAGCATTTCATTTCACTGGGATGAAACTCTTCTCCTGTTATACAGTCATAGCATGGCAATATGCAGAGTAAGGTGTTCTTTTGTATGCCAAGTCCGTTGGGGAGGTTTGGCTGGATTGTGTTTTTCTGTGGATAGTGTCAATATAAATAAAATGAAATCACCAATTTTTGGTGTTAAGGATTAACTTTCCAACAACTAAAAAAATAAATGTTTCTAGTCAGAAATACTGCCACGGTGCATCTTGGATAAAGGGAGTTGTTGCTCAGACTCCTTGAGCGCATCCAGACGAGCACGGTCATCCAGTATGTGGTGCTGCAAACACATTATATCCAGGGGTCAAAAAAACAACAACAAAAAAAACAGGTGCAGCATACACTTGGCCACATGCTCCTGAAAAGTGAGCTGGGGCACCCAGAGCCACACTGTGCTGCCAGCCAGGCTCCACGCAGCAGAATCACCAGAGCTGTAGCCCCGGGAGCCCCCCAGGACTCCAGATAAAGCTTGTCCCTGGGGAACCAAATGTCCATGCACGTCTGGACATGGCCCTTATGCCTCCATTCTTCTTTATGGGCCAGGCTCCTTGCTTGAATGATAAGCTTCCCTGGTTCCTCCTTGATACCCATCACAAGAGGACTTATGGAGTCTTTTGCTGTGGTCCACCACAAGTCCAGCTTCATCTTGGACTCCTTACCATGGGGGAGACAGGGATATGTGGAAACTGAATTGCATGTCCCAGGAGGCATCATAGTAGCATTTCCAAATGGAAATGGCTTGGGGTACTTGGGGTTTGATTTGTTTTGTTTTGTTTTGTTTTTTGGGGGGGGGGGATGTTCTTGTTTTTTATTAGGAAAAAAAAAATTAAAATTCTCTGCAGAAATCAGGTATTTTCTGTGAAAATGAAGTATGACCAGAAACTCAATTTTCCATCTCGAGTAACTTGGAGGGGCAATTTTTGCCCATTTCTAGAGCTTTCTGGTCCAATGGGACCAGTCCTGAAGCAAAACATGGAGTAGAAGGAAAATACAAGGACTATACAGCTATATGGTCCATCTCCAGTGTCTTAGCTTTATGAAGGAGAACCTGCAAACAGCTATGGAATAAGGGAGCCTTCTGGCCCACACATAGTCCTTTGTACTCACAACTGAGTCTTCTCAAATGATGAAGAGCACGGCACAGTGATGAGCCCTTCTCCCAGCGTATACCGTGGAAAGGGAATATAAAATTGGTAGGAAGTTTAGAACCAGTAGGGTCAAGGGACCCGTTCTGCAAGAGCCTGCCAGCCTCTGGAAATCACCATGACAGGAGATCATTCAATTCTAGTTTGATTCCTTCACACTTCCACCATGGCTGTAGGCACAGAAGGTAAACTAGACAAAGGATGGATGTGATTGTGCCAATGTCACAAGCAACTGCAGCAGTCTCAGCTAATGATGAAGACTGACTACTTACCATCTCCTGAAGTCTCAGCTAAGGCAAGACAGCAGGATGTGGCACAAATTAATTAAACCTCGTGCTTCAGAACATGCACTGATGGACCACAGAGGTAACGAAGAACTTCTTCATTGATATAATCAATGGTCAGCCGATTCGTGGAGGTCCGAGAACCACCGTTCTCAGGAACCGCAAACACTGGCCAGTGCTGGAGACTGCATTCCTGACCATATGACCCCACCATCTATTCTGGAGTCATCTGTCCTATGTGTCACGGTGGCCTGCTGGCTGAAGATAGGCAAGTATCTTTGTCATGGAGTTGTGACATTAGACATTGATGCTATTATCACATACTGTGGGGTATCATACAGAAGAGTCATTATAGCTCTGGGGCATCGTCTTCCTACCATAACTCAGTGATTCCTGTTTCGCCCCCATGGATGCCAGGAGCTGCTCCTTTCGCAGAACAGGAAAGGGACGGTCGTACTCTCCCCGTCTGCTCCACATGCGACACTGGGCTCCTGAGGCCCAGGGCTCTCTCCTGCATAGACAGAAGTAGAGTGAGCCAAAGCTGCTCTCTCCTGCATATCATGACATCCCTTGAAACTCAGACGACTTGTTTCACATCCACAAAGTTGCAACCATGCATTATTTATGGGCATTTCAAAACTACTTCTGCTCGAGTGAGTCTTCAGATGAGGTTACAAAGTGACTTGTTCTGTACATCTTGGAATGCCCAATGATCTGCCAGATCCTGCAGAAATGGGGGTGAAAGCCTAGCAGAGTTTGTGAAGGATTGATTTTTTTTTTTCTTGAGAAAAAGAATCTTTAAAACCAGATTCTCAGCTGAAGTAAGAAATGCAGCATTATTAGCTAACCAGGAATACATAGTTATGCAGGTTACTGTACCAATTTTGAAGACAGTACAGTTCAGCAAATAGGGGCTGGTAGCCCAGAGACCTGGGGTTTAGTTGCAGTGCCAACACTAGCATATCACTACACTGCAGTTACCCACCTCTACTGTAGTACCTTGGCCAAGTCATCTCTTGCCTCTGTGCCTTTGTTTTCCCATCTGAATATAGATGGTATTTGTCTAATAGGAGCAATAGGAACACCAAGGAGGAAGAAGGGTTATTTATGCTAAAGGTCAATGATGATAAAAAAGCCAGTGACGATACAATGATGATCAATAACAATACAAAAGCCAAATATAAAACTGACCATGAATAAGTTTAGGCTGGATATTAGAAGGTTTCTAGAAAGAGCCGCCTAATAGGAACACTGTACCAAACCCCTACCTTGTCCCCTACCCCACCCTGGTCAGTTTATCAAAAAGTTTCTCTGATGAGGTTGCCAGTGATAGAAGGGGAATGGACATAGTGATACAAGAGGACCCTTCAAGTCCCACCCATGTACAGCTCTGAGATCCATGGGAAAAAAGTACAGTACTGCAGAACTGCGAGGTGCTCTAACAATTAACTCTTAACTATTACCTTGTGTAACAATGTTCAGGCTCCAGGGTAGCTGTGATACCCACTGGTGACCACGCAACCCTTGCCCTGCTCCAGCTCTAGAGTGCCTCCCCCCTGTTACTCACCCGCCATGCCCTGATGCAATTGTCTGATGGGAAGGAAGGCTGCCCAGTGGGTCCTAGAGCAAGCCCCAATTCCTCTAGATACCGGCTAGTTCTTCCTGGCTCCTACTGGTCTCCGCACTGCCCTCTAAGTGGGCTTTGATGGTCCATTGGCACCTTTCCCCAGGGCACCTGTTAGCTTTAAAAGCTAATCATGGCCTCCAACCCGCCCTACAGCTGTACCCACGCCTCAGGTGTTACCACTTAATTCCAGTGGGCACTTGGTCCCAACCCACTACCAGGGCACCTGTGGTCTTTACACCCTTGTCAGGGCCTCAGCCACTTCCCTTGGCCTAGGCCCACCGCCTGATCTGGCTTCTGTGTTACAGCCCTTCACCACCTAATCCAGCTTTGTCTTTACCCTGTCCTAGGCAATATACTTGCTGAGCCTGCTTTGGCTCCTAAGTCCCCTGGCCCTTGTCACTGTCCCTTTCATGCATAGGACCCCCTGGGCCTGGCTCTGCCCTTCCTGGTCCCTGGGGCCTTGTCCAGCTCCTGCCCAAGCTAGGCTTCAGCCTCTCTCTTTCTAGGCTTTAACCTCCCCCTCAATCCTATGCCTGCAGTATGCCCTGAATCAAGGCCCTAACAGGGCTCTAAACACCGGCATTCCCTGGCACCTGCCATAGATTAAACCACCATGCACCCCTTGCGCACTCCCCTATAGCCTCCACATACTCCCCTGCCAGCTGCCCAAACCACCAGTTGAAGCTGTAACCAAGGAACAAGCTTGGCTATAAAACAAACTAAACCCCCTCTTGGTCCAAGCATAAACAATGGCTGGCTGCCTAACCCTAAGTAATATTCCTCTGTAGAACAGCAGCCCTCTATTTACCTTCTTCCAGGTAGCCCCAGTGCTAGCTAGGCACTCACCTGCATTTCCCCATGCTCTGGAGCTCTTGCATCTGTAGTCCCCCAAGGCCAGACCACATCTCCTGGCTCAGGGCCTGTGTTTATACATATCTCCCTGGCCCCTTTTGGTCAGGTAACTCCCTGAGCTGCCACCTGCGTTTCCTGATTTAGCTGCCGGCTCAGCCCCAGGGTGGTTTACTGCTGCTGACCTCTGCCATAATAATATCTTGTCTTCCATGCAGGGCTGTAGCCCATTAGGCTACTGCAGTGCAGCTAGTTCTGCAGTAAGTACTTGTAGCAGGTAAATCCCTGGGTACCTGTTCCTCGCAGCGCATAATGAGCAGCTTTCCCTGCCTGAGGCTCTCCCTGCTGCTCCTTCACCTGTAAAGCAACAGGAGCTTTCAGGTATCTTTTATACCTTGGTCTTTCTTACTCTCTAGGGTGTAAACTTGCGAACTGTTGAGGGACCTAAGCTCCTCCAGTAAAGTGATGGATCAGGTTATAAAGTTACAGAGCACCTCATGATACTCTTATGCCATGCTACGGAGGGGGTCAATGAGGCACCAAGACTTGGCTAAGATGTGGTCCACATTATAGGAAAGTAGCAGTGCCATACACTACATGATGAACATTATATGGTCATGCACCCACCACTCCTCCCAGTTGCATAATGTGCCCATGTCAGCGTAGCTGGTCCTGTGGCAAAGCAGCGGATGGATTTTTTTGCTTTCAGGGAGATTTAGCAGCTGGCAAGGAAGAGAAGCCAGCCCACTGTGAGCAGCCAGCTCTCTGTAGCCCACAGCAAGTGCTGCAGCTCCTCAGCCAACTGTCCAGGAGCCACCGGCATAGACCATTTAAATAAACTGGCCTCTTTGGAAGCCTGTCAAAATACCATAGTTGCTGAGTGCATCACTTCTGGAGAGGGATGTTAGATACAAAACTTGGAGGCAGATCTGAAAAGCCCAGCGATTTGGAAGTATTTGAATCCAGGGCTTGGGTCAAACCCTTTAAGAGGCAAGAACCCATCATGATAGGTGGATTCAATTCTCAACTTGGAGCATAACTTCAAAGTTTGGGCTGTGCTTAGAGCTGGCTGTTTGGAACCACAGCCTTCTCTGCTTTTCATCTTAGACTCATTCGGATATTTCTTCTCCTTTAAAACCTAGTGTTTGGTGTCTTTGGTTTAATTTTTCAAAAGCGATTTTTTCAAAAAGCTGCTGACCCCTCCTGGGAAACCAAGAAACATTCACTCCAGAAACATCCCAGTCTCTTAGTCCCATTTCCCCTCCTATTGCTTTCCTACTGCACAAAAAAGCAAGCTATTTCTTTAGAGTTCAGCAACAGCTGCTGCTGATTGAGCAGGCTTTAGATTGGGATCGCAGACACTAGCTAATTCTTTGCTCATTAATTTTTGCAAGCCCCCTTTTCACAAGGGCTTCTGCAATCCCTAGTTGCCTCTCAGACTTAAAGAGCAATTTGGAAGGCTCTTCCTGTGAGAGCCTCAACCCAGCTGAAAAAAGGGAACAGGGAAGTCTCACCAGAACCTCTTTTGTTAACCCTTATTTCAATGTTACAATTTCTTTCCACTGGTTCAGCTGAAGATCCCAATGATCAGGCATTTAGCCAAACCAAAGGTTCAATCCTGGGGATCTACTCAGTGATGCTTATTTAAAACCTTGGGGTTGGTGAATAGAGTTCCTGTCCCTCCAGTATCCACTACTGAGAATGTATTAGACCAGGTTGATCAAGATCTGGCCCACGGGCTGGATCTAGCTCACAGAGTGTGTCTTCCAGCCCATGGGGCTCCTCAGGGGTCCAGTGGCAGCATTAATTGCCATGGCTCCCAGAGTCGCAACCATTAGTGCCGCTACCACTCATCACATGGCTGAATCTCAGGATCCCTGGGGACCTCCTCAGGCCACATCTGGAGTTATCTTGCTTGTGGGGTTGCCTGAAGGGTCAAAAATGTGATGGTGGGAAGAGCAGTGGCCAGCATGACTCCAAGAGATGCAGCAATTAATGTTGCCACTCCCAAATTCCAACCCCGCAGGCCCGATGACACAGCTCCATGCTCTGGATCCAGCTTGTGGACAGTCCCTGGGCTCTGGATTTGACCAGAAGACTGACACTGCACCACTTACCTGGTTTGTAGGCTTGGATGAGTTGGGTGCCACTGTGCAGTAGTGTTTCTGGGCACTAACTGTGACACGATGCTACTGTGCATTAGCTCATTGCTACTGCATGGTAGCATCGGAAAAAAACGCGTGTGGGTATGGTATTGCACAGTAACGCCAGTACTATGCAAGTACTAAATGACTGCATAGTAATAACTGTGTAGTCTGCCACTCATGTAGATGTGGCCACAGGGTACATGCAAATACTGTACTAGAGAAACACAATAAAAATCAAGGCTTGGCCTGCTGGTGACCATTAGGGATCGCTTTCTTCCTGAATGAATTCCTCTGGATGTTTGTGAATATTAAGAGCAGAAGGGGCCCATTAGATCACCTTGTTTGATTTGGCTAACATAGGCTAGGAGGACATTACTTGGTAATCCCTGCATCAAGCCTGTTACCTGAGAAGGTTCCAGGGATCTTTTGCCTCCCATTTCCTGCACTTACTGTAGTATTCGCAGTTTGATCCCTAAGGCCAACATGGAAGCTTATAAAGATGGTATTGCCCTGCCTGGCTTCCAGGTACTTTTTCCCTGTTACAGCCATCTTTATGAGTCTACCATTTGAAAAGTGATAGTATCACATGTACTTCTCGAGTGTGTCATCAACAAGTTCTTTATTCTAAATCACGGATTCTGACACTTAAGCTAAAGGACTGCATTCAACTGGACACACTCTCATTTTCACTCCTGGTCATAAACTGCTGTGTTGTTCAGGAGCTACTGCTGAGCTCCCTGGAGGTGACTGCATTTCGGTGGTGTATTAAACAGTTTCTACCTCCCCTTTATCTACCTTGCCAATTGTTGCAAAGCTTGATTAATGAATGTTTACAAAGTGCTGTGAGACTCCCTGGGTGCAAATAACAAAGAACATCTCAATGAGAAAGTGGATTTCTTTATGGTAGGTTATTTCACGTTGATGGGGACCTAATTCTCAGTAAATGAGCCAAATCTCTGAGATCATGATAGCTTGCGAGTAACAACTCTTCTCTCTCTCTTTTACTGTCTTGCTCTTTGCTCAGATCTGAAAGGTGTGGTATCCGCCAAGAATGATATCCGTGTGGAGATCGTGCATAAGGAGCCTGCCTCAGGCAGAGAGACAGAAGAACACCCCACCATCAAGCAGCTGATGGTAAGAATTTATTCCTTTTCCCTTGACTTCATTACTCTGTACAACCTTTGACAATAATGAGTGCCAGCACATGCAGTTCAATGCACTAATGCCCGCTGAAAGCAAGGGATGCTCTTCCAAAATCTTGCCTGTCACTCGGAGTTGTATGTTTCACTGCCATAAAAGCTCCTTGAGTGCAACTTTGCTAATGAAGAAAAAGAGCTGGGAGAGTTTTATTATTGTGGCTGAGCAGCCCACAGGGCTAATTGTAAAGCAAGTTTGCTACCTCAGTAGGGAAATTGCTGCAAATTGCAAATGGACACGCAGTAGGTTGAGCAATATGTAATAATAAACTAATTAGAGAGCAATAACTGTGCGGGTCTAAGGAAGCTTCAGAGATTTATGCATGCAAAAAAGTATATGTGCATGGAGCCATTTGCCGTAGAGGTTGTTAACTTCACTAGTGTCCTGCCATCCCAGCAGGCCTCTGGTCCTGTCATGACCTGAAGCTGTAATAAAGTCAGATTCTTGCCTTGTTAGACTTGAACAGCCAAGCCCTCCTATGGGGGGCTGGTTATCTCTCCAGTTGGGAGATCCCCAGCAAAAGTTAAAGGCAATGCCTGATGCAGTGTACAAGCCTAAATGTGAGTTATCACTGACGCAACACCCCAGACGGGTGCTAGAAAGCCCTATGCAGCCAGAGGTGACACCTTTCTGTGGAGATGTAAATCTGGGTCCACCAAGTTAGTAAAGATGCTTCATTCTACCAAAGACCTTGGCCTGATACTGGCTGGGAAAAACAACTTCTTCTCCTTGAGCCCATGTCCACTGGAATGTAATAATTTCATAGAATAATAGAAAATGAGGGTTGGAAAGGACCTCAGGGGGTCCCAGCCCCAACTATATCATCCTAGCAAAGGCTTTGTCTGGCCAGCTCTCAAAAACCTCCAAGGATGGAGATTCCAGCACCTCTCTAGGTAGCCTGTTCCAGTGTTTTACTACCTTCCTAGTGAGAAAGTTTTCCCCAATATCTAACCTAAACTTCCCTCGCTGCAACTTGAGACCATTGTACCTTGTCCTGTCATCTGCCCCCACTGAGAACAGTCCAGCCCCAACCTCTTTGGAACCGCCCTGCAGGGAGTTGAAGGCTGCTATTAAATCAGCCCTCAATCTTCTCTTTTCCAGACTAAATAAGCCCAGATCCCTCAGCCTTTCCTCATAAGGGAATCTGGGCATCATGGGTGGAAAACCCATCTGAGTCACTTGGAACTGACCTTCCTGACCCTCTGAAGGCTCCCGGATGGCCTTTGTGCAAGAGCTGGAGGGGTGGAAGTGCTCAGCTCTGGTGAGGAGGAAGAATCGCCAGTATGGGCACAGGTCCAGCGCAGAGTTGGTTCTGGGGACTCAGTTCTCCCTTCACTCCGGATAGGGACTGCCTGGACCATACTGACAGGGGAGGCACAGCACAGTGCTGTATGCCACGGGTTGTGCTGTCCCAGTCCCAGGGACTAGCACAGCCTGCTAGTCTGCCTGCCTTCGCCAGCACTAGGTCATGAACTGTGCTCCTTTGCAGCTAGCACTCAGGAGAGCAATACGATGACCTAAGGGTGGGCTGAAGGCTGGCTGAAGCTTCCATTCACAGAATGGAAGAGGGGGTGGGGAGCATGGTTGTGCAGCAGCATCTACTCCTCCCCACTCTGTGTGGGGATGTACGTAGGGAGAGACAATAAGGCTGGGGAGACATACCTGAAGCCCCAGCCCCATGCTAAGTGCAAGACCAGGGCTGAGCTAACCAAGCTGGAGGGTGGATTATGCGTTCATGTGAGGCAGCATACACAATGGGGAAGCCTCCCACCGTGGGAAGGGGTAGGGGAAGAATAGGGGCAGGCAAAACAAGCAGGATAAGATGAGGAGGCCCCTAGGACTCCTGAGATGAATCCCAGGAGGTGCTGGGGGTTCATGGCGCAGATGCAGCATTTCTCCTGCAGGATGGCAACCCCCACTCCCAGTGGAGCAATCCAGGGGTTTCCCTTGAGTCGGTATCCTGGGGTCTTCCTGTCCAGGGACAGAAGGAGCCCCACTGCTAGCTCTTGTCACCACTGCACTCTGCATCCAAGAGCTGCTTTGCATTTGCTGTTGCTAGCTCATGTCATGCGGTAAATGAGTAATATAAGCAAAGCAAATGGGGAGAAAGCTGAACCATAAAAAACCATCCAGCCATAGAAGGAGAAAGTCTAGAGCCTCAATACACAGGGAAGCAGACAGATCTCAGCATGTTTGCTGGATTATGGGTTTTCTTCCGTACCAGTTTAAATTCGCAGGCAGCACTTGTCAACGTTAGTTCATTCAGGCTGCAAAAGATGCTCTGTGAATGATCAATGTAAACACGAGACGGAGGCAGCTTAGTGGGGTGGGCAGGATGGATTTTAGGTGGTCTATACGTATAGCCAGGAAGCCTTACAGTTGGCTTGAGAAAGGATGGATACAGACTTGGATACTGCTTATTATCCCAGTGCCATGTCTTGCTACCTGAGTGGAGATTTTTTTGTTTAGGTCTCAATTCTCTAAGGTGTTAACACACTTTCCCCTGTTCAGAAGCACAGGAGGGGAGAGCTAAGATCAAACACAGAAAATCTGAGCTACATCAGAAGAAACAGCTGTCCCAGATCTCAAAGATCATAAAGGGAGGTGAACTGTGGTTGTGGGGCTCTTCTCAGGTTAAGCTCAAGTTGTTCATTATTTACTTATGCCTAGCACTGCCCATGCTGTGCTCTGCAAACAGAGAGAAATACTTATACCCAGTCCCAAGGAGCTTAGTGATCCAAAATGATGAGTCTGAGGTCAGCAAAACAGCTTTGTTGAGGGGCACAGGCATACAACAGGGGGTCAGGAAGCACGAATGTTATTCTGGGCTCTGGTGCTGCTGTGTTGTGAGAAAAGCCATTTCCCTACTGTATGATTCAATCATCCCAGATGTGGAGAGGAAATAATGATCAATCATCAATAAAGCACATTTTAAGTGGCACAAGGACAGGTTGACAGATATCAGTCATCCTTGAATGGGGTGGTTTTAGTGGGGTTCTGCTATGAAGCTGTTCAACACATCTTTATCAGTGATCAGGAAATAAATATAGAATAATGGCAGATAAAATTTCTGGCTGACAGAAAGATTGGCAGGGCAGTAAATAACCCTGAGGGCAGGGTAATCCCCAGAGCCATCTGTATTGCTTGGTAAGCTGGGCCCATTTAAACCAAATGTGTTTTAACACAGCCAAGTGCAAGCTCATCCCTTTGGGAGCAAAAGCTGCCAGCCATCCCTACAGGTTGGGGACCGGAGCCTGGAAAGCAGAGGCCCTTATGAGGATTTAGTGGTCATAACGTACAAACAGGCAAATATGAGCTGCCGGTGTGAGGCTGTGACACAATGGGAGAGTGTGATATGCGAACAGGGGAATGGTGTCGAGCAACACAGAGGGGTGTAGACACAACATTGGTGAGACCAGTACTGGGACACAATGGGCAATTGTGGTCTAATGTTTTAAAGCGGATCTTGACAATTTGCAGAAAAGAGCCATAAAAAAAAATTGAGCTGGAAAACATGCCTCACAGAGAGAGGCTTATGGGGTACAATCTGTTTAGCTTATCAAAAAGAAGATTGAGAGGAGTCTTGATTATGCCATATAAGCATCTTTACATGGAAAATTACCAAATAGTTGAGGAATTTCAATTTAGCAAAGAAAAGCAGAGCACACACCAATAGCTGGAAGCTGAAACCAGATAGATTCAAGTTAGACACGAAGCACACATTTTTAAGAGGGAGCTGGAAGCCACCCTCTCAGTGTTACATCTCTCAGTGTTTTTCACTCAAGTCAGGGTGACTTTCTGGGCAATGCCAGTCAAACACAGCTGATCAGATTCAGTACAGGAGAACATGGATGGCTTGTGTTACTCAGAGGATCTCATCATCACATCTAGCCCAACTATCCCTCAGTCTGCCACTGACCAAACATTTGGGGACTTATGGATGGAAGATCCTACAGCAGCCATTCCCAGTCATTCTGGGTGCGAACCCCAACCCCGGTTGCAAGTCGAGCTCCAGCGAGAGCCCACTCTCATTCTTCTGACTCCATGGGGCAGACAACCCCAGCTGTAAGTGCTGTCACCTCATTTAGGGTCACAGTCCCTAATGTGGGAACCACTGTACTAGAACAACACGCCCCGGGAGAACCTGGCAGCATTCGTCGGCAGCAGCCACAGGGGCTCTGCAGAAACCAGCTGGTGACTTTGGTGCTGGTGCATGACCCAAGGCTGTCAGCTCCCCAAAGCTAGTGAGAGTTTGTCTGTGTCTGAATAAACCATACAAATGTAAAGGGTGGGAGGGGAGGAGAATGAAATAATGCACTCCAGGTGAGAGGCATAACCAGGAGGCAAACCCCAATTTCCAAGCCCTGATCATGGCCACACTAGATCCCATTGCCCTCCTTGGATACAAAGTAAGACAATGCGCTTCACCTAGAGAGTGCAGGTTGCAGCCTTTCCACAGGTGTGTCCAGCACTGGACACATCCAGCACTGCAGCACTGTGGTTTGGCCAGGCCATACCCCAGAAAAAGGCCCTCCCTGTTGGCAGGCATTCCTGAACCTTCTTTGCTCGCTTCCCTCCTGTTACTCAGAGCCCCTTGGGCCACCCAATATAATTCTTCCCCCTCCTGGCTGTTGACAACAGCTGGCATAAGCTCTACCTCGAGCTATTAAATACCCAGTCTAAGGATGCTAAATAGATTCCTAATAAGAGACTCCAGGTTTGCCAGTGAAATGACAGATCAAGTTAAAGAATTCATCTTTGCTAACAAGCAATGGTGACATGCCTGTGGTAGGGACATGAGCAGCTGCTAAGACAGAGAGAGGGAAACCAGCCACTGTTCCTACACCTTGCAAGGCCCTTGAAAGGGAGGCCACGGCAAATTGGGTAGCTGTGATGACTGCCCACTTCTCCTTCATTATAACAAGAGTTTGAATTGTACTTTGACTCTTGGGGGTCTGCAAAAAAAATGAAACCAGTTCATTGATGAACAAGTCCACCTACATGAAGGATCAATCTGATCAGATACCCCTGTACTGTACACACACACACACACACACACACAGGGATAACTGGTCTGTGCACGTTTTTTGTACCACTATCAGTCTAAAACCCATATATTAGTTATCCTAATATATCTGCTGTTGTGGGTACAATCTTACCAGCACTGTGCTATAACAGCATAAACACCCCTATACACTATATTAAGTGCACCCACACTGCGGGGGTGATTTACTGGCTTTGTGACTGGGTAGGATAATACAAATAAACAGATGTTATTATTGCTGTAAAATCACCTCATGCCTGCAAGCAAAATGGTTAATCCCTGTCCCCATCAGCATCTGAACTAAATAGAAAGGCACCCAATGGAGATAATATTTTGTCAAACTTCACATGCGGAGCAAGGGTTCAAGCCCTTGCTGCCTGATTCCCACCCCAGTGCCCAACCTGGTGGACCCCAAGGCAGCTCTGAGAGGCTCCTTACTACATCACCTGCAGATGGCACCGCAACATATTGGTTTTCACTTCATTAGAGAGTGAAGCCATTGGTTATTCAGCCTCTGGGAAATAGTGATGAAATCCTCCCAGACTGACTCCTGTGTGTGTCTGTTCCTGCACTCCTGTGGGAGTTCCTGGGACCGCCAGACTGGAGAGCTGATGGCATGAATCCTAACAGTCCCACTCAAGTTGAGCGCTGCCAAGGGCACAATAAAACACCCCAGCCCATTGCAGAACAATTGCTTTCACTGCTCCTCATGCCAGTGCCACCACCGCAGAATATTCATGAGTCCCACAAGCTGGGAGGCTGAATCCAGCTGTCCTGCAGTTGGTGTTTTCAGCTCAGGTGGGATTTGCTAAAGAGCGAGATGGGTGCAGGCAGCCTGCATAGCAAGCATAAAATCTGGCAGCATCAGCAGCCTTCTCCGTAACTAAGGAAGATCTTTAATAAGGCAGATACCATGGCCAGAATCCACCTATGAGGGCTGATGAGACACCTGTGGATTAGAAGCATTAAGCAAAGCAGCCTGGCTCTTGCACTGTACAGCTCCAAAGCAAAACTACTGTGGCTGCCACTCAGAAGGCTGAAGTACGCAGAGAGAACAACATTTATCCTAGGACACACAGTGCTGCAACCAGGAGCAGGCATCCTGGCTCCCTCTGTTCTTTGTCCCCTGGACAGTAGTCCCCTAGACGAGACCTGGTCTTCATGGACCATCTCAGTTCAGCCCTCTGGGCCTGGTGGTGTCTCTTGTCTCCTAGCCAAGCGATACACATTTGTTGACCTCCTTCATCCTTCCTCTTCCTAAGTCTGCACCTCCAGCCTGCCCTATCCTCAGCCAGCTTGTGTTGTCCTTTCTAAATGCCATCTGAGCACCCAGGGTGTCAGTGCTCTCCGGGAGTGGGAGGCTGGGCACTGAGTCACGTTCTGCACTTGAGATTTCACCAGAGCAATACACATGGGAGCACTGTGACCTGATGCCCCTGCAGACTGGTCCAAAATTGCATTGACCTTATTTCAGATATCTATCCTGGCTGACTACTGCCATATTTGCTTTCCACTCTCACCCCACTCTCTTAATATTCCTGCTTTCCACTCTCTTAATATTCCTGCTGCCCAGGTCTCACCCTCCCACTGAATACAATTATAGTCCAGATAATTTTCTCTGCCTCTCCTTAGATCACCTTTTCTAAATACAGTCTCATTGTGTTATATCCTGCCCATACTCCTAACCTCTCCCCATCCTTTTGAATTATCACGCTGCCCTCGCTGATGTTCACAACACCTCAAAATTTAATATCAACTGTGAATTTCATTAACATGCTGTGTAGTATCACATAGAGATCATTAATGCAGATGTTAAATAAAAACAGACCTAACGTCAGCCACAGCAACAGTGCCCCTCTAGATGGCATCTTCCCTCCACTCACTCGACTGCTGTTTATCAGTAGCCTTTTTACTGTCCTTTCATTTTCAGTCCATGTGATAGGGCTGGCATCCAAGTCAGGCTGAATGACTTCTGTGAGGTTTTGTGAGACATTGTGTCAAATGCTAAGATCCAAATGTATCTCTGCTACCACATCCCCGCTTGCCACTAATTTTGTAATTCCATCAGAAAAGCAATCAAGTTTGTCTGGTGTGATCTGCTCCTTACAGCACCATTGCTGTGTATTGCTAATGGCTCCTTTGTCCTCTAGCTTTCCCTTACTGTGCTTTCTGCTGCTGAATTCTTTCTGGCCAGCAACTGGCAGAATTACTCTTTTTCCCTTTTCTGAAAATTGCTCTCACATTTGTTATTCTCCAGCCATCTGTGACCTCCACAATAAGCTATGCTTTTCACAAATAATTACTCATGCATCTATAAATTCATTAACACCTTAGGATACACTCATGCTGTTTGATTTGCATATGTTCACATTGTCTAAACACTGCCTCAGCCCCTTTGTTATATTTTATCTATTTTTCCAGAATCACGTACATTGTTCAAGTCCCCATCTAAGAGACAGGAAGGGAGCCCTTGCCCCCAAATGCGCAGACTTAGAGGATGAGTGACAGGCAAAGGATGAGGAAAGGGAGAGACCCAGTTAAAAAGCCTGAACTTAAGAAAGGGATGTATTTGGTTTAAAAGCCTGAATCTGAGAAACGTATACACATGTATAACTTAATTCCTGAGACATTACCTTGCCAGTGTTTCCAGTGGGACGGTGTATTATAAACAAGGATTTTTCTGGGTAATATCTAAAGACCAATTACATGATTGGGAAAGACTTTGACAAGCTTTCAGATATCACAGCACTTCAGGAAAGGTAATGTGATACCCAAAACCTTGTTAAAATCTATCCCAGTCATGCAGTTGGTCCATTAAAAGATATCAGCCACAAACACCCTTGCTTCTCACATAATCCCTGGACCTTCATGGCTACAACATCGCTCCAGTGCTGTTGTAACTGTCATAAGTATTTGATCCGTACACACTTCTTGTACATCTATTTGTATGTGCACAGGGACGGAGGCTCGGCCCATTCCCCAGCAATCAAACTTCTTGTTTGTTAAAAATACATTGTGGAGTCTGGGGTTCAGGACCTAGGAGGTTTTAGGATCCAGGCTCAATCATCCTTTACAAGCCTGCTCTCTCTCTGATTCCTCGCCTTCAGCAAGCATTCACCATAGGCGATAAACATGTACTGCTTGGCTAAGAGGAGCCTGTTGGCCTTATGGACCAGATTTCCCAAGAGTTCAAACGAAGGGGGACCTGGTAAGTGTTGCCTGAGGCCTGTTGAAAATCCCACCCTTCTTTAGGTACCTAAACAGGAGCCAAGACCTTCTGATTCAAACAGAAGAGACGCATCCAGTTGTGAGGGCTGAACACATACACATCTGGACATGTGATCCTGAGAGCTTGTAACCTAGCAGTAACCAGGAGACAAGGGTTACTGCTAGGGTCTGTGGCTGTGCTGCTGGCTTGCTGAGTGACCATGGGAAAGTTATTTGCCTCCTTATGCCTCAGTTTACCCATCTGTAAATCAGAATAATTATTATAAAGGGCTCTGAGGTCAGTGACAGAAAAGAGGTGCAGAAGCACTGGGCTTGACTGTTGGTCACCTCTGTATCTAGGGCAGTTTTATTTTCTTAAGTCTTTGAACTAGTGATTCCCTCTTAAAACTGAATTCAGCCACTTCCCGAGGAGTATATGTACTCTGAAGTCACAGTAACTGCAGTGACACGTAGGCAGACCTGTGTTAGCTCAGTAGCAGCTGGATCAAGTACCAGTAGCAGTATAGGCACACAAGCTGCTTACAGATGTGGGGGGGGGGAGAGTGCTTTACTTTCAGCTTGGTGCACCCCCACACCGAGTGTAGCGCCTGCCTAGAAGAATAATTGTGTTAGTTTGACACAGCTCACCCAGCGTCTTTATAGTTGTGCTTTTATCTAATAGTTATATCTAATAGATAAAAGTGCCAAAAAAACCCTGCAGTGCATGAGCTATACGGACACTAGGTGAGCCAGGTCAAACTGACATGATTCGTCTTCTGGTAAAGCACTGGGGTTTCCCCCCCACATCTGTCAACGCCCACACACCTCAGTGCAGGTGATTTATCCTGCTTCCTGAATAAGTTTTGTCTCCCCCATGGTAACCTCAAGAGACAGCTTAAGTTTGTCAATCCTTGCAGCTAGAAACAGACATTACACATAAACTGGTTTAAGTGATCAGAAACTGGTTTAAACCCATAACAGAAGAGATGTTCAGTGCACATAAACCAATTTGAAAATGGCTGGAACCAGTTTGAGATAAACCTGGTTGAATGTAGCATCAGACTGAACTGTTTTGGGTCAAACCAATTTATGCAATCTCTGTCCCAGACCCCTTCCTAGTTTAAGTTAAATCAGCGTCCCCCCACACCCCAGCATGCTCTCTGGACTGGGCAGGGCTCTCTGCTCCAGAGAGTTGGGCTGGTCCCTCCCCTCTGCTCCCTGGCTGCAGCTCCAGCAGAGATTGCAGGCACAGTTGGGTCTGCCTGGCTTCCTCTTGTTTCCTGCCCCCCGCTCACCACTCCCTGCTGAAGCAGAGATACCCCCCATCCCCTCTGCCTTAGACAGACACCTTTCAACATTAGCTAGCAGACCACATCCTGGCTATGGTCCATCCTGTGGGAGCTTAGGGCTTTTTGAAACTAATCAACAGATAGCTGGTAAGTCCCTCTGTTCCTTCCTTGGAAAAAAGTTGTTTAAGAAGAACTAATGAGAGAAGCTTTTGTTTTCTTAATGGGTGGATAAACACTGAGTTAGGGGGGATAAACAGCATGTTACCAATTCCCTGCTGGGCTACTGGGGGTGGGGACCCCTCCCTAATAAGAGCATCCTGCCTGGGCCTGGCCACGCCCCACTCAGCTCAGCACTGTAGAAGGGAAGGGAGGGCTGCTCTAGTGGCCCCTGGCTTCTAGGCTGAGTCACTGCAGGCATGTGCCTGCATTTCTGGAATAAAAAGGGAATGTTTATCCACCTCCAAATTGGTTCAAGCTTTGCAGGTTACACTAACCTGCAAAGATTCAATCAATTCAGGCTCAGGCTTTTTGAATATCTGTCCCTAGTGAAGCTGTTTTATACATACCCAGAGAGGTTCAGAGAGGTGACTCTTCTCAAAGAGAGACATCGTAGTTGAAGCAATACAAATCCTAGCAGTAATAATGATAATGGACTGTTAATTGCTTTATTCAGATAATAAAGAAGTTTATTCCATAGATCCAAAATGGGAAAAAATACTCACCTCAAAAAGAGCTGTTGCAGCTCCGGTTTGTCTCACCTGGATACTGCTCCCCTATCTCTGTGTTCATCCTTGCCAGTCTGTCTGAATCCAGCATGTCAGTAGTCTGATATCCTATCTCCAACAGCAACTGTTGTTTCAGAAGAATGGGAAGGAAACTCCCAGGTTGGCAGAACTGGGGTAATCTGCCCCACTTTGTGGAAAACTCCCTCTGAACCCTAAAAGGGAGACATTTGCTCAAGCCCTGAAGTAAGACATACATCCTCCTTAAAGCTTTCCCTATTATTTGCCAGTTAATTCACTACATTCTTGTTATCCACTCACAGGCTAATTCCTTTCTAAATTCTGGCCTCAGCAACATGCTGTGTTAATTAACTCCTATGTATGCATTGTTTAGAGAAGCCTTTGCTATTCTCAGTTTTGAATCCCCTACTTTCCAGTTCCATTGGCTTTGCCCCTGTTTTCTTGTTACAAGACAGGGAGAAGTGAAGCTCCCAATCTCCCTTCTCTAAACCATTCATCATGCTATAGGGCTTCTATTATTTGCCTTCTTGTTTGTCTCCTCAGCATAGAGACAGCCCCAGTGTTTTTATTCCCCCTTCATGTAAGCAATTATCTAAAACTTTTTTCATTGTGACTGCACTTCTCCAAACATGTCAGTGTGCAATATCCTTTTTAACTGTGTCTCCACTGCAATAGAGAAATGTGACTGCAGTATGTATGGGCTTACCCAAGGTAGCTTGAATCTGGCTAGCAGAGGTAACAATACAATGCACAATCCATGCAAGGAAGCCTACCTGTTTACTTGAGTATCTAGACGATGCTGAAGCACATGCCACTGCAGCTTCACTGCTCTTGGTATTCAGACTGAATAGAGCAAAACCAGCTAGGATGCACCTGTATGTTCCACACTGATTACAGTGTAGACAATAAAGGTAACAGTAGTGAACACATTTAAATCCAGATCTCTCTCTCAAGGTCATCTTTCAAGCCTCAATCCCTGGGGGTTACAGAAAGGCAGGCAACAAAAGCTAGAGAGACCAGAATCACCACCTTTTGTCTCAACTGCTAACACAGGAACTCCGTAGAAGTTTGGATGTTCAAAACCAACTAGACGATTTAGCCATTAAGGGTACTGGGAGCTGTTTGGTTAAAGCAGGAGCAATACTACTGCTGTCGCTTCTAAGAGTTCTAGTCAATGGGCCAGAAAACCATTGTGCTAGGTCGGGGTGGGCAAAATGTGGCCTGTGGGCTGGATGCAGCCTGCCAAGCCATTCTCTCCGGCCCATGGGACCCCTAAAACATTTAGAAAATTAATATTTATCTGCCCCTGGCTGCATGTCATGCGGCCCTCAATGGCTTGCCAAAACTCAGTAAGCGGCCCTGTGCCTGAAATGATTGCTTGCCCCTGTGCTAGGTGCTGTACAAACACAACAGAAATGGAGTCTCTGCCCAAAGAGCTTACAGTTTAAAACACTGTATACTGGCAAGTATAAAGAAAACAGATGGATACAGACAGATGGGGAAGCACAAGGAAGCCCCTCAGACAGTACTGATGGGCAGTGGGCTCAGCACAGCAGTTGTCTTTCCCTTATCGTAGGCGTCATGGCAAAGGAGAGTTTTCCACAGGGCTTCGAGGCCGGTGACATGGTTCTGCAGTAATGTGCAGAGAAGTGTTCCCAAATGGGAGTGGCTGCACAAGGAAAGCATGAATGTGCTTTGTGCTTGTTTAAAACTGTAATAAGTAGGTGATGAGGGCTGGCACCGTTGGCCAGGAGTTGACATTTTAAGAGCCTGCAAGGGATGATAAATCTCTAGCCAGCTTTTAAAATCTCAACTGGGGCTTTGTGTTTGTTTGTTTGTTTCTAGCACGCGCGTTCCCAAAGCCGGGTCTCTACTGGGAACAGACAGTTCTGCAGTCTTTGGAATCTATTAACCAACATCCATCCAGCTCTGTTAGGTTTTGACCTGCATAAGCTTAAAAGCACCAAGAAGTGTCATCCAATTATACTACAAGCAGGAAACATTATAATTAAACTCAGGGAAAAAATACATATCAGGTCTCAGCAGGTTTGTAACTTTGAATGTGCCAATCTGGACGAATTCATCACTCGCTATTGGGTAGGGACCCAGCACGGGAATCCAGAGGGAGAACCATTTTAAAAACATATTGTCTCCGATAATGAAACCAAAGAATTTAATATCCGGTTGGTTGAATTCAACATCCCAGATGAAAGCTGCTTCATTTTGCAGAGTTAAATGAGCAAGTCCTTCAGCATGCAGAGGATTAGAACGCACACTGCTCACGCAGCTACCGAGCCAGGCATACTAAGAGAGAGCAGAGCAGTCCGGTGGCAAAGGTAACAGGGTGAGATTGGAAGACCTGGATTCAGTGCCTTGTTCCACCACAGGCTTTCTCTCGACCTTGAGAAAGTCACTTGATGACTATCTTGATGGTCCAGTTTCCCAGCTCTAACAGTGGAAGTAGCAATAATACCTAGCTCTTCCCACGGGCAATAAACACTTGATGAAGGTCAGTACCAATACCTCTGACGGGTTACTGGCTGGGCCTGTAAGAATCCTCCTAGAGCAGCCCCCTCGAATGGGACATCCATGTCCCTTTGAAAGTGATTATAGATGGAGAACATGTTGTTTCATCCAGTCTGGCGAGCTTTCCTTGGGATGGTTCTAGCGCTCCCACGCTTGGCAGGAAGGACTGGAAATCGGACAGGTAGTGGCTTTTGTGTCAAACTCTCTTTGTCCCCCCTAGGAAAACCTGCACAAATTTGGTCAGGTTACAAACACTTAAAAAAATCTCATTTTGCACATGTTCTTGGTAGCACTTCAAGCTAAATCTCTGGACCTTCTGTCCATGCTGAACATGCTCAGACACAAGGTTTCCCAGTATTGCCCTGGTTTACTACTACAAAACTCTCTCCTGTAGTCTCAGTTGCTGCTCCTGCTGGACCCAAGCATGGTGGAAGAGGAAGATCCTGCATCTTAATGTACAGGGCAAGGGCTAGAGCTGTTCACCCCGTGTGCTAAAAGAGGCAGGGGTCTTATGAAAAAATAGAGCATGTGGTCATGCACTTAGAGACCACATATATGCTGTACTGGCAACATGATTCTGGTGCTTCCAAGCTTTGAAGTGCTTGCCTTTGCACCCTCAAAAATGTTCTTTGAATATGGTTTTTGTGTGTCTTGCATGTCAGTAGTTAAGCAAATTAAAAGGAAGTCATTAGATGAGAAAATACATAATGCTGTGTATGGGGTTGGTAGAACCACCAGACTGTTGATAGTTGCACTCTGGAAACATCTGGTTTTGTTTTGGTCTTTCCATAAGCTCCCAGCAAGTGCTGATCCAATTGGACAGCTGAAGAGGAAATTCATTCCTTCCCATCCCATCTGTGCTATCCACCTTGCTTGTGGCTGGCATCAGTACAGAGATCCACTGGGAGAGGATCTTATACCTTCTTCCCCTGTCCCTGCACAGAGCCAGAAACAGCTGGGGCCTGTACAGGCTTCTCTCGGTAATGGCCATGACATGCACGCCTTCACCTTAGCCCAGCCATTTTGCCAGGCATTCTGGTTCCACGCCCTGAAAGTAAAACCTCTCTCACAGTGCACCTGGCCAGTTGCTCCCCCCAGCACTCTGCAAGCTAAAGTCTTTCACCCTGAAGTATGAGGCTGTGTTAGGCCCCACTGGTGCCAGCAGTTGTAAACTATTCTAGTGCGACAGATCAAAGGAGCAGTAGAGGCAGTGGAGCTCCATGGGGACAAACACCACCAGCCATAAACTGCCACTGTCCCCTTGGCTCTAGGAATCCAAGCCGAGGGATGGATCTCAGGACGGCGCCCTGCGCAGCCACGACCGCTGCCGAGGACTGCAAACAGCAGCTGCTGGCAGACAGCGATGCCAGGCAGAATCAGGGACCATCGTAATGTGCCCGGGATCTGGATGTGCCCTTGAATTCAACAGTCCTGGCAATAAGTTAATGGCAGCTACTCAGTTTTAACAGGTCTATGGGTAGTTTTATCACCAGCCATCTGCGTGACAACAGCATGACCAAAGTACAAAAGCATATTGGTATCTTCATCCATATGGTGGCCAGTAACACAGGGCCAAGCAGGGCCAGGGAGCTAGAATACATATAAAGTGTGTAGTTAATGAGCAGCGCTAAACCCCTGCTCACCAGCTCTCAGTGGAAGGTCATGGTAACAGCAGGGCTGTGGGTCCCAGCTAGGGCATTGTTCCTCCCCGTACCACTCTGCCAAAGCTGCTCCTCATGGCCAGCAAGGAGAGTGCCGGAGAGAAAATATTCCTGTACAACCACACTCCACCTTGCTGCTCCATCCCACAGTGTCCCAGCTCTTCTGGGTCACCTTGCCAAGACTGGCAGATCTCGGGCAGGGCTGGGGTGCAGCTTGGGTCCCACTGGGAGCCACATGATGCTGGGCAGGAAGTGGTTTCAGTGACTTGAACAAGCAAGATGATGCTGGGTGGGAGTCCTGGACAGATGTGAGGTGCCGGCTTAGCAGCCCTATTGGTTTGCAAGAGCTCTGTCTGCACAGCCCACCCACTCCTCAGCTGAGAGAGCCCATGAAGGGACAGCGAGAGCACTGCAGAGCCAAGCGTGGGGGCAGTAACCCCCAGCTAGCACAGTGGGTACCAACTCAAGCTGCAGTTGCACCTGCTTGGGGTTAGTGCTGGCTGAGCTCCAGCATCAGGGCAGTCCCCCAGCACAGGCAAGGCCTGAGCCGCACCAGCGTCTTCCTGATATCCCGCCTCCATCAGCTTCATATGGTTTATATCACAGTATATGGGGCCAACCCCCCAGAGGTGTAACACTGTTGGGGGCAGCGGGGGTGAGCTTGGTGAGTGGTGCTCCAGCAGGGAGTGGCTTCCCACGGGAACACCTGCCACTTACCGTCTTTCAGGCTTCTTGCTGCATTCCTTCAATATACATGCTAAATCCAGTGCTTCTGCATCCACGGAGTGCAGTGACACATCTGTCCCTGGCCCCCACATCCCTCAGCCAAATCACCCCTTAGGAATATGGCAGTACCTCAGCACTCAGCTAGAGCTTTTCAACCATGGAAGAAGAAGCCCCTGTATTTGCAAAGGGCCCTTAGCCAGGGGTGCTGTCCCAACATTTCCTGTCACTGAGATAGGAAGGCATTGCCCCTCCCTTTAATAGAGGGGGAAACAGAAGCAAAGAGAGGTTACATCACCTGCCCAGAGTCTCATAGCAGATCCGTCACTGAGCCTAGCACAGACCCTGCCATCCCACCCAGTCTATACTCCAGTCCCTGCACTCACACCTTCCGAGAGATTTATAAGCCATGGTCCTTCCTGTCCCCCCCACCCCCACTCAGCAGGTAGGTGAACATCACGTTCAGCCTTTACAGGCAAGAGCCCTGAAGCTGCCACCAGACCCCCACTCCCACCAGGAGTCAACACCACAGTCCTGGCCCTCAGGCCTGTGCTCAGACCACCCCAAGCTCTCTGCTTACCCTTCCCCAACCCAGCTTCCTCCCATCTGTGTGCACCCATTAACCATGCCTAGGGAACTCACTTCTGTCCCCCGCTCTGTGCACTGACACACGTCTCCACCTGGCTAAATTAAGGGCCTCCTCATTAACATGCTATTTCTATGCGGTAGCTCAGGCTGGCGTTTGATATTCATGCAGCGATCCGGTGCTGCTCGCGCTGGCTCTGCAGCTCGCTGTCCTTTTGTGCTGCAACAGACAGAAAAGAAATAGAAACTATTCAGGAAGAACAACAAAAAAGCTGCTTATCTGGGAGTGAATGGTGCCCTATTGACAGCCCCTGGGACTGGCGTCATCTATTCACGACTGCATGAGGCACAGTGCAGGCGCTGCTCCCCTCCTCCCCTGCCGACGCGTGCCAGTACTGCCTGGGAGGAGCGGGGGCAGGATGGGGAGGGCAGTGTCCTTGACCCATCCCCTCAGGGCAAGGGTGCCAGCACTCCCTGGACTCCTTTGGCAGAAAAGAGGCCTCCACGCCCCAGAGGTGCCAAGCTGGCCCCTTCTGTCAGCCTGTACTGTTTGGTACGTAAAGCCCTGCCTCGGGTGGGAGCAGGCCCGGCTGCAGTCTGGGCCAGGTTGGTGGCAGAGAGTCTTGCCTTGCACCAGGGCATGGGGCTTTGCACCGGGCCCAGTCAGGGATGGCTGAACTGTGTATTTACTGTCCAGCGGAACAAAAAAAGAGGAAAGCAAATGAATTTCCCAGCTTGCTAATTGATGAAGGGAGATTGCATTGGCCTAAGCCACAGTGTAAACTTTAATAAAGGTCGCACTAATGAATGGCTTAATTCAAGAATTAGAAATTAACTGATGCGATTTTGCTTTATGAACTGCTGGGTTTGGCTCTAACCCCACACTCCCCTCCTGGGGCCGGCGGGGCCAGGCTGGTGGGGAGGCAGTGCCCTCTCGCGGCACAACGCATGCATTGCAGCTTTCTCAGCCCTGGACCCCCAGAACACTTCTTGTGTCCGTTCTTGCATCCGCTGCTTCCATCCCCCTGGGACCCAGCAACAAGATGTAGGGGGTGGTCTTACAAGAAAAGACATGGCTGGAAGCCAGGAGCTGCATATTAGAGACTTGAGACCTACTTCCAACTCTTCCACAGACTCAGATGGACCCTGACAAGTCACCCTCCCACTCCTGTACCTCACTTTCCCTATCTGTGTAATATTGTCGGCCCAATTCACGCCAAAGTTGAGTGCCTCAGGCCCACATTATTTGAACTGGTCCTACTTAGCACAATTTGGGCAAGGGCTGTTGGCTTTTTTTTTTTATATAATTGTCTCTTGCTCCCAATGCTCTGCAAGGAAACATGAATTACTTTCCATTCTTTTCCTTCCCCAATTAGTACCCTCCCAGGACCTCATCTGGGTGATCAGTCTTCTTATCAGAGCAGTCAGGGTGGGAAAAAACAGTGGTCTACTCCAATCTGTGGCATCAACAAGCATAACTGCCCTGAAGCCAAGTTTTTCCCTGCTTACTCCAGCCATGGACAGGTCCACTGTGCTCACATCACAGGGCCTGTGAATATGCGCTGACTCCCCACACACAGCTTGGGACGTATTCTTCTGCATTTGGGTAGCTTGGGATGTTCCTGCTAACTCCCCTGATCAGGATGGTGGTGACGTTCAGGAGAGCCAGGGCCAATGACAGAATTCAGGGCCCATCTGCACAGCAAGATGAAGGCCCAATGGCATAGGCTAGCAATTAGAGTCCATGGCCAGTGTCCCCAAGGAGGTCATACTGCTGAGGCACATGTCACCACACCTTCACTGCTCTCATCACCCATATGGGCTAGGCTCGGCTAGCAGAGGCATGCAGATGTGCCACCTCTCTCAGATCAGCCAGCAGGGGAAGCTCATGTAGCAATGCCAAACCCACATTCCTCCACTTCTGCCCCAGCAGCCTCTGCCACTGAGCTCCCCAGGCACAAGCAGAGAAAGCCAGGGTTAACTCCTACAGGGCATCTTCTAGATCGGCCTTCAGCTGCTGAGAAAGCAGAATATGCTGGAAGCTACCTTGCATCCTTATGCTCCACATGGCACTTTGGCACTATGCGTGTGATCGAAGGCAAGGTTACTCTCCAGTAGCAGCAGTGATCTACCCTGTATGCTCTGCCAGCTGCTTCATGGGGAAGAAATCACGTCAGCTCCCCTGATCCCTCACCATGATACATGTTCTCAGCCCATTGCCTCCCGCAGAAGGAAGGGGCTCTGTGGGAGGTAGAGGCAATGCAGGTAGCACAGGTACTACCTTACCCACACACATAAGCTGGGGCCAGAGCCTGTGCCCTTCAGTTCCAAAAACACCTCCTCCTGCGCCCCATGAGCTAAAGGAGTATCCCCCTAGGAGGCGGCCCATTACCCTCTCTCTGTGCCCCAGCCACTGTAGGGGCAGCATAATAGAGACATAACCAAGCTACTTGGAAGATGGCTGGCTTGGTACTAGTAGCAGCATGGCCCAGATTTTAGCTCAGGTGAGTCCTGCAGCCTGCACAACACCTACTTTAGGTAGTGTGAAGCCAGCTCATGTATGCCCGTGTAACATTGTAGTCTCAGCAGCAACTTCAGTGTGGATAGTGCAGGAACCAGGTTAGAATGGTTCATCTATTTAAAAGAAACTCTACACCAGTATTTCTAATAGCCATGCAGATATGTGGATATCTCACTTATAGGTCACCACATGGGCAGCTCATTAGTTTTTCTTTATTGCATTCAGCTTGGGGTGTGAAAATAGAGCGGTCCTTTTTTGCTTTCTGTCCCTGATGCACTAACCCAAGCTGCAGCCTGGGCTTATGAACACTGGAGAAGAATGGTTTAAGCACAGCAAACTCAAAAAAACCCCTCTTACTTTCTCTCAAATTTACAGACAGCATGAAACATTTTTAGTAGGTATTATAAAGCCACAAATGAATGCGTGCATGCGCACATACACACCATGAATGTGGATTCTAAATTTCTTAACAGCATCCCTTTAATTTAACGTAAGAATTTAAGACAGCACTAAAGCGGACATGCAGCCAAGAGAGAAAGCAGTCCACCTTCTGGTATTTTATCTGCCCTGAATTTAATACTTTGTGACACATGTATTTACCCTGGTAAATCAATGGATGTTACAGACTTTTTCCAGAAAAAAAAATCAGGTACTTTAATTTATTGCATTAAATTGCTATATCAAAGGCTTTCAGAAGATCAACAGAAAGTGCTGTAGGGTAAATTTCCACTACCACTTGCCATTTTAAAAAAGTAGGGGGAAAAGGAGTCAGGCAGTAATCAGCACTTTATTGTAGATTTAGAATTGTGATTAGATAAGGCATTCAGTGGCAGTAATTCCAACACATGGCTTGGACTCCAGTAGCAAAGAGAAAATGTGAAGACTGTAGAGACTAGATCAATATCTGCCAAGATAAAAGGCAGCTGAGAAATTGGCTGATAATTATTCAGATCCTGCACGGACCCACCTTTCTGAAGGAAGGGTAATTAAAGCCATATTCTAATTAATGTGTACCTTGCCCCCAGTCCAAGCTATCCTTCAAAGAAAACCTAATGAGGCAGTCAGAATGGCTTTGCAGCCCTCAATGAATCTGTCTCTCTCAGAAAGAGGTACCCAGGGTGCTGGGGCTGGGGAGTGGTGCAGGGAGGAACTAGGGACTTAGACTAGGGCTAGGAAGAAGCAAGCAAAGGGGATGTTTAAAAAAAAAAATTATACTCCAGCCCCTCTTCCTTCCTTCTCCCTGCAGTGCTTTCAGAAGTCAGATCTGCACTGTCAAAGACAAGTTCATTAAAACCTCGGGGACTCAAACCTTTGAGAGGAGCCAGAGTCAGAAAAAAATCACAGGCTTTTGAGTTAATTACAGCATTAAGAAAATGCCAAAACCTATCTGGAAGTTTGAAAAGTCATTGGCAGCCAATTTCAGATTAGGGGAAGGGGAGAAAAAGGAGATTTCCCTCTATTTATCAGGGAGGTGCATTGAATTCAGCATTTTGTGAAAGCATAGTCAGCCACAGGGAAATGTAAATAATTTAACTCTCCACGGCCGTGTCTACACAAGTCGCTGACTGTGCAGTCATTACTGTGCGGTTGTCTCGTGCCTGTACAAACAAGTGCTAAGTAACTCTGCGATCACCTGCATTACTGCACAGTCGCGCCAACAAACAGCTTTTTTGTGATGCTGACTGCGCAGTAGTGTCGTGTCACAATTACATGGCCCATCAGTCTTTCCTCTTGGCTCTATATGGAGAAGGCATGTAAACCAAGGAACCATTTATTGTCACTTGAGGAAAACAATGTGTTTTCTTGCCCTAATTGCAGAGCAGGAGAATTTGGGTTCTGGGCTCAGCTCTGCCAGGAACCAGCTGTGCAGATGTGGCAAGTCACCCTCCTTCTCTGTGCCTCAGTTTTCCTTCCATACCCTTAGTTCACACTTGTAGCCTTACTTGCGATTGCCAGGTCTGTATATGCTAATTTGTTATTGCAGGGTCCTGCTGGGAGGTGCACACTGCTTTCTCCTTTCAAAATACTAGTGTCAAAGCCCCCATTTTGAATGGATCTGCATTGCCAGCTTGACAGACCACACAGCTTGATCATGCACCGGACCAGGGCTGGGGGGAAAGAGGGGAGAAATAGGTCTGAGGTCAGATTTACAGCATGGGCCTAAACACTGAGCCAGAGAATACAGCTCTGGGGCTGCCTTTCCTGGCCAGCTTGGGGCAGTGCAGCTAGTTATCTACAGCCCCCAGCTGTTACAGTTCTGCATAAGCTCTGCAAGGATCCAGCTGTTAGACATCTCTTCATCTCCCTCTTCAGTCTGTTCTTTGCTCGGCTGCTCTTGCACTACTGAAACACCTGCACACAAAGGGGAATTATTGGCTCTGTGGGTGTGACTGGAATAAACTCTGATAACTAACTTCTTCCCCTTGCTGCTCCAGCCACACTGGGGTGCCTTACTCAGAAGTCACTCCTTAATGAGGTTTAAGGCCATGTATGTGAGTTCCCCAATCCTATGGGCCTGTGGCAGTGGCAAGAGTGAGTTAGGCAGATTCACGAGGCACCGTGGAGAACAGTCATGACTGGTGTGGGACACTGGTAGGGGCTAATAGGCAGTGCTAACATGTGCAATAGGGCTGGGGTGGTATGTGCCTGATTTCCCCCTTCCGAATGAAACCCTGACCAGAGCATTGAACCCCCAGAGCTGATGTAGCCACAGGAGCTGCTGTTCCAGCTCAGCTAGCAGATGCCAGTACTTTCAGCACTGCAAGCTCGGGCCCTCAGCAGCATGGACTGTGTCAGCAATGTGCCTGTAGGTCATTGCGGGGAGGGAGGCCAGCCTGGTGGTTAGGTCACTGAATTGCTTGAGATGTGGAGTCAGAGCTGTAGGTCTGTGTGGGGATCAGGCTTCACTACATCACCAGGGTGTTCATAAATCCAGGAGTGGGTAAGAAGAGCTCAGATCCTACAGTACCTCATAATGGGGGGGTCACCCACGGGGGCTGGGACAGCCATCACCATTCAGAATGCTGCTGCCTTGCCCTGAAAGCCAAAGGGTCCCTCTTTCCAGTGCTGCTGCTAAGGGAAGTCAAGGGCAGAGTCAGATCCCAAACACTGCATGGGACCAGCCAGAACTAGGATCACCCCAATCCTGTCTGGAAGAAAAGGCTGCAGCAGGGTAGCAGAGGCTTCCTCCTCCTGGATGTGACAGCCAGGGTAGCATAGCCACAGTGAGGAGCATACCTCTGCTTCCCCTGAGCTCAGTGTACTGCCAGCTGAATGGGCTAGGAGGCTGGGGGTGCGACAGGAAACTCGTTCAAAGCAGGTGACTGGGGTTCCCATAGGTGAAAGAGGAAAGTGGCCAGGGGACAGGCCAGGTTCAAAGTGAGCTGACAGATGAGTGGACCTATACCCCCTCCAGCTCATGGCCACTTTGTCTTGCAGATGGACCGGGGCGAGTTCCAGCAGGACTCTGTCCTCAAGCAGCTCGAGGTGCTGAAGGAGGAGGAGAAGGAGTTCCAGAACCTGAAGGTGAGCGGCGTCAGGAGGACACGGCTCCAGCCTCAAGCCCCAAAGCCTCTTACCACTAGTTATGACTTGCAGATCCCCAAGAGACACGCACTGAGTCGGGGCCCCACTGGTGGGCGCTCTGCTAGCACAGACAGAGTGCATGTCCCAGCCCTGAAAAGAGTCGAGATAGATAAAGGAGAGAGACTTGAACAGTATGTCTGTACTAGTACCTATAGCCATACCTAGAGCCACTGACCACCCACATTTCAAATCCCATAGTTTGCTCCCTGGCAAATCCCTTGCTCATGAAAGACCAAGGTTGGGTTTCCACCTACTTTACTGTCTCCTTGCGGCACATTCAGAATTTATCCAGCTGAAGGCTGCATACTCAGGACATCCACCAACATCTCACTTCTGGCCCTTCTGTAGCCTATTTCCAGTCTCTGCTGCCCACAATTAGAGCTTATCGAGGTAGGCTGGGATGTAGATCGAAATAAATATGTGGATTCACAGCAATGGCAGCAAGGAGGAACTGCCCTATTAGCTCCTTCTCACAAACCAAAGGATTTCGTCTCCCAAACAGGTGGTGACTGATTCCAGCAGCTTTGACAGGCCACATCCTTAACTGGAACGATGGCTTAGTCCAGACCTGAAGGGGTGGCAAGTACTAAGCTCTGGCGGCCTGTACCACAGTTGGCCACAGTGAATTTCATGGAGGTCCCATTCCTCTCTTTGCTGTTGGCACAGGCACAAAGTCCAGATGTTGGCACAGGCACCAAGATATCTCTTCCTCTTCCCCATGCCCAGGTCTTCAAAGAGGGCAGCTGTAAATATACTTGGAGTAGACCCAGACAAGATGCTTAGGAGGAAGAGTTTAAAATAGGGGTCAGCAATGTTTTTGGGCAAAGTGCTAAAAGCACCCACAAACGACCTGTAAGATGTTGGCATGCCAGGGGCAGATAGCAGGGCAGCCACAAGGGGGCTAATCCTTCTCGTGGCAGCGCAGCCCCAGCCCCTTCCCTGCCATCAGCTCCAAGGTGGGTGCACCAAGCAAAATGCCTTCATGTGCCACAGTCTGGCACTCGTGCCAGGGGTTGCCTACCACTGTTTAAGACTTAGGGGCTCAGTCTCACTGGGTGCATCTACACATGGCTTGTTACTGTGCCATCTTTTAGTACTTCCAGAAAGAAGTACTTTTGGAAGTATTAAAAGACGGTGCAGTAACAGCCCATACTGCGCCATGCCAGCAGCGCGCAGTTATTTTGGCCACTATGTTGCTGTAGCAATGTGCTATAACAAGGGAGTGCATTGCTATGGCAATGCAGCAGCAGCATCACAGTTTTTGCCAACAAACGCTATGGCACTGCAGCACATCACATAGCATCTTGTGTAGACCACCCGCTGTGTATGTCCATACCACCACCATGGTGTTGCTAAGTGTATTGGTGAGCAGGCCGCATCTATTTTCTCTTGCTCCACAGATATCAAACCCAGAAATGGGGCACTGAGGCCTTCCTGAGTGTGCCTCCCCCACTCAAGTATGCCCACATCCAAAAGTGGTGTCAGGGGGCACCCCCAGGGCAGCTCCCCAACCTAATTCCTGAGTCTGGTGTGTGAGCAGGAGTGGAAGGGGCAGCACCCTTTGAGAGCAGCCAGACCAGTGGTTTTCAGCCAGGATGCCATGAGAACCTGCAAGGGAAGTCATGCCTCTGCCACAAGATGAAATTGCTCTGCATGCCTTGCTTTTCCGGAGGCACATGGAGTCCAGCTGAGAAGAAGCTGCAGCAGAGCGGCAGAAGTAGTATGCAAGCGGACCACTTCTGCTTCAGCCCTTCATCAGGAAGCCCCTAGAGCCCTGTTAAAGCGTAAGTTGATCCCAGAAGGGCTGAAGCAGACGTGGTGCCTGCCCGTATAATATATAATGTCATGCAGGCAGCCCACCTTTCTGCTGCGGCTCATTCTCAGTCCAACTCTGACGTGCCTCTGTCTCCAGGAGACACCATGCAGGGTTGGATGGGCAGGTCAGTGGTAAGCGCGTATGCTCCTGCCACAGCTGCTTCCTGATCTGGCTTTACAGGAGGCATGTGGCACAGATCCGCCTGGCTGCAGCGGCGCTGGCAGTGGGGCGAGTACAATGTAATGATAAGGATCTAATCAAATAATAATTGATAATTAACTATGCAAATACACTTAAAATATAATAGATTTCTATTCTTTTTCTTTTAATGGGATGCCACTGAATTTTAAAGTGTTGCAGAGAGGGCCTTGAGTCTAAAGAGGGTTGAGAACCACTGGCACGGACATACCCCTCCCACCCTGCCTGGAAGCACAAATGTTAAGGCCCCAAGGAAAGAACAGCCACTGGAGACAGCTTAGAAACACTGTTTGTTAGGACCTACGGGGAGAGGGCTGTTTCCATGTCCATAGAGTTGGTCATAACCCAGAGCAGACCCGAGACCTGCCAAGTGGGTCAAAACTTTCCCCCAACGCTTTATTTGGGGGCTACAGTGCCCCCTAGTTTCCTCTGCCCCAGCAACCCACGTCCTGCTGATCGCAATGCCTGGTCTCTCAGGGTGCCTGTACACAAGTGTGGAGCTTGCTCTGATGCACTAATTACAACACGTTGGAGCAGACTCAGTTAATGGAGTCTGCTGGAGCATGGTATTAACCATCACGTCTCGTGCATCAGCACCCCCGTGCTTCCAATTTTGGCAGGGGCACTTAGCTTGTCGAGCAAGCTTTAGTTCAAGCACCGCTACCACCATTTTGAAGTGCAGGGATGCCAATAAGTAAGATGTTGCGGTGCGTTAATTAGAGCGGCTCTCAGGGCACATGTAAAAGTGCCTGCGTGGACCCGAAGAGGCTGGATGTCGACTGCGCCCAGCTCCCTCTGCAGCGGGTGAGGGGCATGGGCACAACCCCTCCGACAGCCTGCTCCAGCCTTCCCACCTCAGCTCTCATCCTCCAGCCCAGGTCCCTCTTGGCCCAGCAGAGAACCAGAGGCTCCTCGCCTTCACCTTCCCTATGGGCTTTAGGCCAGCTTCAGAGAGACCATTGTCCTTCCTTTGCAAGGGTGGGGAATATACATAAATATGGTGTCATATTTAGCTGAGCCGTTTCCATAGCGACAGAGAAATCTTCATCTCTGGTGTGTGGCTGTATCAGCCCTCCCCAGTTCCCCAGGCTCTCGCTCTCTGGCTGCTGAAGGGGAACGTGGCTCCAGCCAGGATGGAGGCAGCAACAAGGAACTGGTGGGGTCTGTGGACAGGGAGGAAAGGCTGCAGCGAAGGCGCCTGGAGCAGGAAGGTTTGGGGTTACAAAGGCCAAGTGAGGTACCACTTCCTAGGGGCGCACGTAGCCATGGAAGAAACGGGGAGCAGCACTGCTAAGCACTGCCTCCCAGCCCCGTCCTCGCAATCACTGGATTCATTTAGGCTTTCTGGGTGACTCCAAGGGCACACGATAGAGCAGCCAGCTCAAGATCCCTTGCCCAAAACCAATCCAGGTCAGCAGGGACTTGGAGACGCCGCTGCCTGCAGATGTTCCCTGGCCCATATGAGATGTGTCCGGCAGGTCTCGGAGCAGTACCACCACCACGCCATACGAAGGGCAACTAGCACTGAGGACCCTCTGCGGCTCTCACAGTGAGCAAGACCAGGATATCAGGCAGCCCGCACAATCTCATGACTCAGGGTGGAGGTACCAGAGTAAGAGAAGCTAGGGAAGAGGCCACTTTTGTTTGGGGATCAAGTTTTTCCTGATCATTATTAACATAAATGTTCATTATGTGGCAGAACTTTAAAGTCCTAGCTGCGGAACAGGACACCCTGGTGCTTGGTGCTGTACAAACGCCAAACAAAAAATTGGTCCCTACCCCAAAAAGCTTAGTCTAAGCAAATGACCAGGAGCACTGTTCAGAGCAGACTGCTGGTCCTATTGCATTGGTACTGGCTTGCCAGAGAGCCAGTCTGTGCCAGCAGTCAGGTTTTGCCCAGGAACCCATTTGCAATGCAGTTGTCTCTTGACCTGGCCCGCTTTGTACTGTAGGTGGGACTTTGTACTGTAGATGTGCTAAGGATGCGTGAGGCCCAGTTCATGAACCTACATGTGGTCCCATCCACCCTTAAAAATAGAACGTTATAATTTGACAAGATACATATGGGGGGGGTCTCGGTCTGTGTAAAATTTAAAGAAAAAACAAAACAAAACAAAGTGAGATGTCTGACCAGCTACACTTCTCACCCTGGGCTCAGGCTGAGAGAACAAACACATGATAGATGTTAGCCACATTACTAGGCGGCACTTAGATGCCATAGTGATGAGCACAGCATAAGGGCTGTACACATATACCCAAGTCACTGCGATGTGTGGACTTGTCTAAAGTGTCCTTAATCGTTTCTGATTGCATCTTACCTGAACATAAATCCACAGCGTTGCCTTATGTCACTCAGGCAGGGGGTGAAGAAAATGCATCAACCCCTTGTTCACTTGTGCCCCAGGATTTGTCTGTGGCTTTCAGTCTGTGTCCTCTGGGACTGCCTGTAAGTCAACTCAGCAGGAGCCCTGAAAGAGCTTATTTTTACCTGTGAAATAGGATAATCAAATGGGTGAGAGGAAGAGGGGGAGGGAGAGATGTTAGGTGTCTGCTGTCAGAGAGGATTCACAGGGCTCGAGCTCCTTCTGGCCCTTGTTTGGAAGGTGCCCTGTGCCCTGAGGGCCAATGGTGAGGATGTGCTTCATACCTTATGAGTAATGCACCCGCCTGTCTCTCCCTAAAGGACCCTACCAATGGCTACTACAGCGTGAATACCTTCAAGGACCACCACTCCACCCCCACCATCTCCCTCTCGGGCTGCCAGCCAGACCTGCGGCCTGCCAACAAACAGCGCGTGCCCACCGGCATGTCCTTCACCAACATCTACACCACCTTGAGTGGGCAGAACCGGCTCTACGACTACAGCCAGCGCTTCGTCCTGGGCATGGGCAGCAGCTCCATCGAGCTGTGCGAGCGGGAGTTCCAGCGCGGCTCCATGAGCGACAGCAGCTCCTTCCTTGACACACAGTGTGACAGCAGCGTCAGCAGCAGTGGCAAGCAGGATGGCTACGTACAGTTCGACAAAGCCAGCAAGGCCTCGGCATCTTCATCCCACCATTCCCAGTCCTCGTCCCAAAACTCAGACCCCACTCGGCCGCTGCAGAGGAGAATGCAGACACACGTTTGAATGGCTGGGAGACAACTGGTGACAGGCAGCAGCAGGGTGATGCAGGGCATGAGGCTGGGGACATTTTGGTGCCTGCAGCAGCTGGGAAGCAGACAAAGCTGACTTGGCCTGATTGGGCTGGGGGGGAGGGGCGCGTGGGGGGTGGGGGGGGCTGTTCAATGGTTTTATTCTGTTTCTAATTATAATACTTTCCAAAGCATTTTTGCTCCCAGTATAGACTATGCCCTGTACGGGATGGGGGGGAGGGTGGATCTGTGTCACTGGCAACTCTGTCCCAACCTGAATGACTTCTAAACTCCTCCCTGGCCCAGCTGGCAATGCCTACCCCCAGGCCACTGGAGAGGGGAGCAGGAGGTACTGCAGAGACTGCGGAAGCCAAGACCAAATCAATTCAAGCACAAACCTGTTTGCTTCATGGAGAAGGCCGGACCTGGAGGCTTGGACTGTGGGGAAATGAAGGGATGAGCCTTGCTTTGGGATCCAGGCGGACAGTCCCAAGTCACTATTATGCACTGGAAACCTTCTCCAGGGTGTTTAACTCATGCCCTGCTTGAGGACAAGTGGTCCTGATGGGACTCCCCTGGGGACCCATGGTGCTTAGGGCAACTCTCCAGAAGACTGTGTGTGAGGCTAAGAGGAACCTACCCCACCCCTCACCTCTCCCTGCCACCATTATTGGCCTCCTCCTTCAGTCTTTCCAGCATTTATTTTGCTTTGGAAATAACCTTCTGCACCTGTCTGGCCACTGGGTGCAGCCTCCCCCGGAGGCAGAGTAGCTTGCTCCCTTTTTTTCCCCACCGACAGAGCCACACCTGCCACCTGTCTTTGGCTCCCCTAGGTGAACCCCCTCTCCTGCAAGCCCTCATGCAGCAGCTGCTTCCACTCCAGGAAGCCAATGAGGAAACCAGATCAGAGCCACTCTCCCAGCCACCATCCTCCAACTCCCGCGGCATCACCGAAGAAGGATGTTCCAGCCACAGCGCGTCCCCAGGCCACCGCCAAGCCCCCTCCTGCCGCTTATTCCTGTCTGCAATCCCTCGACCCCAAGCTGCGTTTCCCAAACATGAGAGGGTGCAGCTCCATTTGAGACAGCTCAACGGCAACAAAACAGGCGTTGGTGTAACATATGTGCACTGACTTTGCTACTTCTGGTTTCTTTCTTTTGTTTGGTGTTCAGTGTCCATAATATTACAGTAAGTCTTTGGACTAAAACAAGAGAGGGGGGAAGTCACGGCTACTCCACAGCAGCTCACACAGAGCAGGCAGCTCTGCAACAAGCCAGGAACTGTTGATGGACATCAATCGACAGGGGACTGTCTTTATCCGTGTAAAGTGTGACAATCACAGAGAGGACCTTCTCGAAGTGGGGGTGGGCCAGCACAGAGCAATCTCTTACTGCTGCTTGTATATTACCCCAATAGCACAACTGGAAGATAAATACAAGAGGTGTGACAAGCTCATTTACACTTGGTCCCTGTCAGTTATTTAAAAGCTATGAAATAAAACGTATCCATTCGGGGAGGGCAATGCCACCCTTTCACTGTGCTTACAAATTGAGTCCCCTTGGGGCAAGCCTTGGGGTGCATGCCCTACAGTCATTCCCCGGAGCTGGAGACGGGGAGAGGACAAAGCGGCATCCTGCTCGAGAACCTCACACCAACAGGTCAGTTTTGGCTTGGGCAGGGGGTGCTTTTTGGTCTGACCCAATATAAGACATCACCTGTCCAGTGCACAGATTTGGGCCTCATTGTGTGAGGACATGCACAAACACATAATAAAGGGTTTGTAGGTAGACCTCAAAGCCAGGGTTTGATCTGGGACACCGGCATACTATTTAGGCATAGACCTGGTTCCCTTCACAAACCAGGATTCCCATCCTGATTTCTGAGACTGTTGACATCCATGGGATAAAACAGTGAGGAAACAATATGAAACTTTTGAAGGGCCAAATACTTCTACAGAAACAACCGTGGGTCCCTTAGGTGATACCAGGGCAGACCATGACACATTTGTATAATTGAGCAGGACCCGCTTGGTCATGGTATGCCCATAATGGACCCCATGATTCTGGAGCTGTTCCCATCTTTAAAAGCCTGCAATCTAAAATAGAAACAGTTTCTTGTCATACAATCAACACAAGAGCTCTGAGCACACAAGCGAAGAAAAGCTATGGGAAAAGTCTTTTCACCACTTATTTGCATTTGGTCTTTGCACTTCACCACTTAGGTTCACCTAAATAGATTTAGCTAGATTCTGAAAAGCTCCTTTAGGAATTTAGGAACCCTAGTCCCATTTGTAAAAGAGACTTAGGTATTTTGAAGCCTAAATCTTTTTGCCAATCCAAGACCTGCATTCATTTCAGTGGAAGTGACATACCCAGATACTTCTGAAGACTCTGCTCACTGCTTATGTGTACTTTCAGGTACCTAAAGACCTTTTAAAAAAATACAACTCTAGGGCCCAGCTCTTTAATTTAGGCAGCAAACTCCCATTAAACGTGAGCTTAAAGGCTGGATTTTTTAAAAGCACCTAATCCCCCTGTTTTGTGTAGGAGCTTGGACACTCAGGGCACAGACGGAAGTGCCAATTTTTGCCCAATATGGCCATAGAAAGCAGACTATAGCCATAACCAGACACAAGTGCATGGCTGTAGACAGCCACAAAGAAGGGCTGATTGGGTGAAAATCGTAACCCTCATTGCATGAGGGGTCAGATGGAGAAGTTTCAAAACAGAGCATCTTCTGTAACTTCTGTCTGCGCTGCCCGCAGCCTCGAGCTGTTTTCAGAATGGGAGGGGGCAAGGGGAGCAGAGGGAGTTTGGTCTGGGGTTTTCTCAGGCCCAGCTGGAAGGTGGGTCATGTGTATTGGAGCTTCCCTGAGTCGGGGTGGAGGGCTCCAACTCATGCTCCCTACCCTCCCGCGCCAGCCGGGGAACCGCTAAAATGAGCTCCCTCCCTCTGCTCTCTTTCTCCTCTCCCATTCTGAAAACAGCACAGGCGTTCAGGGAGAAGGGGCCATTGCTAGGGGAAGCCAGCAGCAAGCTGGCAGCCAGCAGCTAGATTCCCTTCTTCCCCCTGGAGCCAGCAGTGAACTTCTGTTTGGTCCGGGGGTTCATTGTAATTCTGAACGCTTCCTGCAAAGGGCTCCCAGTTATAGCCAGTGGCAACGCGCAGGGGATGCTCCAGCATTCCCCGCTTAGGTGAGAGGCAGCGGGGCAGGCAGGAGTGCTGATGCCCTCCCTGAGAGCACCGACTGGGGAGTGGGGGGCGCCAGGAGAAGCGCCGCTGGCCCTTCCGGGCACACAGCTGGCCCTTCCAGGTTGGCGCGTTTGGCCGTGGGGGGACCCCCTCCCAGTTGACACAATCAGTCATGGGGGGACCCCCTTTAACCCAGTTGCTGACTGGCCACTGGGGGGGAGCAAGTGCACCCCTGACTCAGGAGGCACCAGTTGCCCATAGTTACAACAGAGAGCTGCACATCTGTCTGCACCCTCAATGACTATAAACAGGAGGAACCTAAGGCCACTTTAGAAAAGTGATTTAGCCCAAAACTCGTAGGTGCTTCTGCAAACATTGCCCTCAGTGTCACTCTGCTGTTCATTGGCAGGGTCCCACATCAATGACTAAGCTCAACAGAGGATTTTTACACTCCCCATAACCTTATGTTCAGTGGAACTAGGGAAAAATTTAAAAAAATACTCAAGAACTTCAGTGTAGCTGTAGTAGGTTCTTAGCAAGCCTGTCAACCCCTGCAACAATGCAGATTGCAAACTTAGTACAACCCAGGGGAGTTTCCTCTATGGGGTTTCAGAAAGGCTAAACACAGCTCTCATTCCCCGCAGGGCAAAGCCTGCCTTTGACTTCCCTGGAGCTGCTCCTGACTTCCAGTAGTGTCACAGAGGGAACAATTTTGGCTTCAAACACCAACCAGCCCAACACAGACAAGGGTTCTGGTACTTTTCTGAGACAATGCAATGGATGCCAGCTTTAAGCTGCAGCCACTATTTTGCTCCTTCTGCCCTCACCTTGGGTAAGGTGGCAGAGCTGGTGGGACTGAGCTTTGACTGGCTGTGTTAGGTTGCATGGATAAGTGTGCAGTGGGGCACTGTCCTTAAAGCTTCAGTGCTTCTCCCCACCACCTGCTTTCCAGCCCATTCCAGGGGAGACCTGAAACACGTGGATGGAGAGCAAAGACAGGCCAAAACATTTAAAGGATAAAAGTGCCAATAAGGAACAGAAAAACCAGAGGGCACTGCGCATCAGCTCAAGCTTAGCCTGGACCAAGGAGATCTCACTGTTTATAGCTGTAAACTACCGGAACAGGTACCGTGTCACACGAACACATGGACAACAAACAGGGTGCAATTGATCCCCAGCAGGCAGGCCCTGCCTGCTAGGAAACACCAGCCTGTGTGCAGTGCCCTGGACAATGCGGCAAAGCTTTGCTTTCCTGTCTGACTCATGGCTAAACACGTGCCAGATGCCTTGTCTTTGCTGTTCTCTAGGAGCTTCCAACTCTAGTTACTTCAGGGGGATACTAAGTGGGGGTTACCCCCCTTTATAGAGGGGATGACACAAAGCCTGGGGTGGAGCTGAGGCTGGCTTAGAGCTGTGCACGACTGTGTGCACAGGGCTCTCTCTGAGAAGACTTATACACAGGCGCCAGCCTCAGGACAGTCCTTCCACAACATAAAGCTGGAGTGAGTGCCCTGCCTGCACCCAGCCCACCCTCCCGTGACTGCTCCCAGCTGGTATACGGCAGGCAGGACTGGGCGTGCTTGGTAGATTAGAGTATGGGAAGACATGATCAGAGGCCAAGAATAGACAGGTATGTGGACCAGGTGTTGTTCCTCATAACCCAGGAGAATAGCTGGACTTGGGAGCATAGATGTTAAAGGTAAAATTCTCTTACTCCTTGTGCACCTAAATGGCAGTTTGAGCCCCAGAGGTGGTCTTTCTGGAACTTATACCCGGGTTGCACTTCTATTAGCTGTCAGGTCAGACATGTAAGTATACATGTGAATCCAGCTAACTATAGGCCCATCAGCCTGACTTCTATCCCGGGGAAGATCTTAGAAAAGTCTATTAAAGAGGCCACCCTTAATGGACGGTCCAACGCCAACATCCTGAAGGATAGCTAGCCAGGGTTTGTTGCGGGTAGGTCTTGCTTGACCAATCTCATTTCCTTCTACAAGCAGGTGACCTATCACCTGGACAAGGGAGAAAAGATTGATGTCATATATCTTGACTTCAAAAAAGCCTTCGATCTGGTATCCCATGATCACCTCTTGGCAAAACTGGCCAGTTGTGGCCTTGGGTCCACCATGATCCGCTGACTGGGAAATTGGCTCCATGGTCAGACCCAGAGGGTGGTAATTGATGGAAGTCAATCGTCGTGGTGCCCTGTGACCAGTGGGGTCCCTCAAGGCTCTGTCCTTGGACCCATATTGTTCAACATCTTCATTAATGATGTGGACATTGGAGTCAGGAGTGGACTGGCCAAGTTCGCCGATGACACCAAACTTTGGGGCAAAGCATCCACACCAGAAGACAGGCGGGTGATCCAGGCTGACCTGGACAGGCTCAGCAAATGGGCAGACGAGAACCTGATGGGCTGAAAAAAGCAAGTTTCTCCACCCTGGGAGGAAAACCTGCAGCATCCTTATAGGCTCGGCAGTGCTACGCTGGCTAGCACTGTGGAAGAAAGAGACTTGGGGGTCATCATTGACCACAAGATGAACATGAGCCTGCAATGTGATGCTGCGGCTAGTAAGGCAACCAAAACGCTAGCTTGCATCCATAGATGCTTCTCGAGCAAATCCCGAGATGTCATTCTCCCCTTGTACTCGGCCTTGGTGAGGCTGCAGCTGGAGTACTGCATCCAGTTTTGGGCTCCACAATTCAAAAGGATGTGGAGAAGCTTGAGAGAGTCCAGAGGAGAGCCACATGCATGACGACAGGCTGAGAGCCATGGGGCTCTTTAGCCTGGAAAAGCGTAGGCTCAGGGGTGATCTGATGGCCACCTATAAGTTTATCAGGGGTGACCACCAGGATCTGGGGGAACGTCTGTTCACCAGAGCGCCCCAAGGGATGACGAGGTCAAACGGTCACAAACTCCTGCAAGACCATTTCAGGCTGGACATAAGGAAGAATTTCTTTACTGTCCGAGCCCCCAAGGTCTGGAACAGTCTGCCAGCGGAGGTGGTTCAAGCACCTACATTGAACACCTTCAAGAGCAAATTGGATGCTTATCTTGCTGGGATCCTATGACCTCAGCTGACCTCCTGCCCCTTGGGCAGGGGGCTGGACTCGATGATCTCCCGAGGTCCCTTCCAGCCCTAATGTCTATGAAATCTATGAATAGTGCACCTGCCCATTGGCTATGCATAAACTGAGCAGGTATGCAGCTACATGCACACATGCCCTGTATGCAGGTAAGCCAAGAAATTGTTTCAGTCTGATTCCTGCAGCCTGATAAATCAACACCTAATGATAGGGATCTGCTGCAACAGTCATGTATACCAAGATCCAGCCTGCAACTCCTGCCAGACTGGGGCTCTTGGGCTCTACATATCAGTTTGGCCCATTCTGCAGAGAGAGGATCTTACTCTGAATCCCAAATTCAGCATTCCCATGTCCTCATAGATTCATAGATGCTAGGGTCGGAAGGGACCTCAATAGATCATCGAGTCCGACCCCCTGCATAAGCAGGAAAGAGTGCTGGGCCTACATTACCCCAGCTAGATACACATCCAACCTTCTCTTGAATACCCCCAGGGTAGGGGAGAGCACCACCTCCCTTGGGAGCCCGTTCCAGAGCTTGGCCACTCGAACTGTGAAGAAGTTCCTCCTAATATCTAATCTAAATCTGCTCTCCTCCAGCTTGTGGCCATTATTTCTTGTAACCCCCGGGGGCGCCTTGGTGAATAAATACTCACCAATTCCCTTCTGTGCCCCCCTGACGAACTTATAGGCAGCCACCAGGTCGCCTCTCAACCTTCTCTTGCGGAGGCTGAAAAGGTCCAGTTTCTCTAATCTCTCCTCATAGGGCTTGGCCTGCAGGCCCTTAACCATACGAGTGGCCCTTCTCTGGACCCTCTCCAGGTTATCCGCATCTTTCTTGAAGTGCGGCGCCCAGAATTGCACGCAGTACTCCAGCTGCGGTCTGACCAGCGCCCGATAGAGGGGAAGTATCACCTCCTTGGACTTATTTGTCATGCATCTGCTGATGCACGATAAAGTGCCATTGGCTTTTCTGATGGTTTCATCACACTGCCGACTCATGTTCATCTTGGAGTCTACTAGGACTCCAAGATCCCTTTCCACTTCCGTGCCACCCAGCAGGTCATTTCCTAGGCTGTAGGTGTGCTGGACATTTTTCCTCCCTAGATGCAGCACTTTGCATTTCTCCTTGTTGAACTGCATTCTGTTGTTTTCTGCCCACTTGTCTAACCTGTCCAGGTCTGCTTGCAGCTGTTCCCTGCCCTCCGGCGTGTCCACTTCGCCCCATAGCTTAGTGTCATCTGCAAACTTGGACAGAGTACATTTCACCCCCTCGTCCAAGTCGCTGATGAAGACATTAAAGAGTATCGGTCCAAGCACCGAGCCCTGCGGGACCCCACTGCCCACACTCTTCCAGGTCGAAACCGACCCCTCCACCACGACTCTCTGGGTGCGACCCTCCAGCCAATTCTCCACCCACCGGACTGTGCAGTCATCCAAGTCACAGCCCCTTAACTTGTTCACCAGTATGGGGTGGGATACCGTGTCAAAGGCCTTCCTGAAGTCCAAGTATACGACATCCACCCCTCCTCCTGCGTCGAGGCGTTTTGTGACCTGGTCATAAAAAGAGACTAGATTGGTCAGGCACGATCTACCTGCCACGAACCCGTGCTGGTTTCCCCTCAGCATAATTTGTCCTGCCAGGCTCTCACAAATGTGAGCCTTGATGATTTTCTCAAAGATTTTGCCAAGGATGGAGGTGAGACTGACTGGCCTATAGTTACCCGGGTCCTCCTTCCTCCCCTTCTTGAAAATGGGAACCACAATGGCCCTTTTCCAGTCCTCCGGGACTTGAGCCGTGCGCCACGAGCGTTCAAATATTCCCGCCAGTGGCTCTGCAGTGATGTCGGCCAGTGCCTTCAGTACCCTCGGATGGAGCTCATCCGGGCCTGCCGACTTAAAGGCATCCAGTTCTTCCAAGTGACCCTGCACCACCTCAGGGTGCACGCATGGAAGTCTGGTGCCTTGCTGCTGCCTCCCTACACTCCCAGGGAGAGACTTGTCGTGCCTCTCGCTTAGGAACACTGAGGCGAAGAACTCGTTGAGGAGTTCAGCCTTGTCCCCTCTGTCCGTCACCAATTGTTTCTGCCCATTTAGCAGGGGTCCTATTCCTCCCTGGGCCTTCCTTTTACTCCCTCCTAACTGACTTAAGGACATCTAGGCTTTCCATGTCTTTAACCTACCAGGAGTGACAAGAAATAACAGTCACAATCTGGCAGAGGATAGATTCAGATTAGATATCAGGAGGCGCGACTTCACGGTCAGGGCGGCTAGGATCTGGAACCAACTTCCAGGAGAAGTGGTGCTGGATCCTACCCTGGGGGTGTTTAAGAGGAGGCTAGATGAGCACCTTGCTGGTGTCGTTTGACCCCAGTACTCTTTCCTGCCATGGCAGGGGGTCGGACTTGATGATCTGCTCAGGTCCCTTCCAACCCTACAAACCATGAAACCTGGCCACCTGCCCATTTGCCTGGGAGGTCAAGCTGAACCACATGTCATCTACTTGGAGACTGGCAGACATGGCCTTGGTCACATGCGTGTAGCATGAGAGAAGAGCAGTGCACCTTAAACACTGGTCTGGGCCCAGCCAGTCCAGCCCTGGGGCAGGGCAGGATCATTCCTGGTCTATGGTGGTATCCAGCAACTTCTCGTCCCAAAAACCTCCATAATGGGGACTCCACAGGTCCCCTGAGGGAAACATCCACGGACTCCCCACAGACATGGCCACTTAAACCAGTTGAGGCTCCCTCTTCCTGCAGTTCACCTTATCCATCTCCATGAACCTCTCCCTCCCTTCTGCACCACTCAACAATCCCCGGGGTCCATCATGTCCCCCCATGTCACCTCTCCTCACCAAACACAGTCCTGCTTATCTTGTCTCCCACCCTATTAGAAATGACCTGGCGATGTGAATGGCCAAGAAGGGTTCAAACAGAGGTGGGACAAGTACTGACACAAGATGTCTGGGCTGCAGAATGGCCTGATTTCCACTCAGGGAGTTAGAAGTGCCTCTCGCCTGTGCCAGCCAGAAACCAGAGTTTCCCTGAAGTTGGCAATGCTGGGTCCCTGAGATGAAAAGCTGTCCCTGGCCCCAGACTCCAATTAGAGTTTGCAAAATTAGGAGGAAAGGAGGGCGCCTCCCCAGTAGAGCTTTGCAGGTGCTTACGGCCTTCTCTACCAGCAACCCAGCCTCATTAGCAGAGCTTTAGCATGGAGAGCTGAGATTTTTTTTTTATGAAATAAGGGCAAGCACCATTTAATGCAGCTCCTTCTTCCAAGCAAATGTCATTGCTGCCACCTCCTGGCTGTGGGCTAAAACTGCAGGGAAAACTCCCATGCCCTTTCCATCCCATAGCCTGACTGACCAAGTGCTGAGGGTGGTGGGAGCCTGTTTCCCTGTCTCACACATAAGTCATGGAGTTTGATTAATATGCAAATAGTTGGCAGCTGATTGCCCCTTGTGAGCAGTTAATGAATTGTTCAGAGACGCAGCTGCCTTCCAGTGTATTTTCAAGTCTACCATCTATGGCAGGAGCTTTTCTAACCATCTGTTCATTAATATGTAACAAGCAACAGTGATAAGCAATTAAACTGGCTGCAAATTAACCAATTTGCTGGGGGAGCTGCCTTTTGAGTGCTTGTTTGTTTCATTAAACCTTAAATTCTTCAGGAACCTGAGGAACCATGGCGCCAGGAGGCATGCTGGAAGGATTAGGCCCAGCCCCAGCTTCTCTTAGCTTGGTACCCAGGAGAAAGCAGCTCCTCACCAGGACAGGGCCCAGGAAGGTCCTGGGGCAAGGATGGAGTCAGGAAGGCATCCAGGTTTTACAAGCCCCATCCCCAGCTCTTGCAAAATGTTTATTCCTATTCTGATAAAGGGCCAATATAGCCCCAGGCAAGGCCAACAGCCCATAGTGCTACTTAACATGCACTGATTAAAAAAAGCCACTGCTGGAAGTACCATGCACATGAACAAAACAACGGGGATTTTCCTCAGTGAGACAATCGTGGCATCCTGCTAACCCGGTAGACCCGACACCCCTTTGCAACGGCTAAGCTCCACATCCTTCAAAGATGGAGATGTCTGTGCTGGGACATCCATGGCTGAGCCCGGATGTCCCAACACAGCCATGGATGTCCGGGCCCAGCCAGCTGGCCTCAGCCAGCTTTGTCCATCCACCTTCTGCGCCACAAGCAGGCAGGGGAGAGGCTGGGCCAGGCTCACTTCTGAACAGCAACTTGTAGCAAAGCCAGGGATGGTTTCACCCACTGCACCAGCAAAGCAAACTTTGTTTGATCATTTGGATTAATGAGCCAAAGAGCTTCCTAACAACCCAGAGAGCGGCAGGGAGGAACGGCACACCGTTCCAGACCAGAGTCTTGGCAATGCATTGCACAGCCTGCTGGAAGTGACAGATGCAGCTATGGTGGAGAAATGCAGGATCTGAGCCTCTAAAAATGAATTTGCAGGATTTCGCCAAGTTAACTTTTTGTTTCATGCTGAAATGTTCATTCTGTCGCTGCCCGAGAGGGAGAGACCTGCACACGTACACGTCCCAGGAAGATAGAGCTGGAACAGCAGATAGAAAGAAGGTCCAACCCCCAGCAGCAAAAACCTTGAGGATGACAGGGATGAGCTGCTCTCCTCACTTTGCCTTGCGCTGAGAAGCAGCCATGGACCTGTCACTTTCTATTCGTTTCTTCTGGAAGCAGAGAGAAAGGGAACAAATGAAAAAGCCTACAGGATAGTGGGAGAACAGCAAGGGCCCAACTCTGCTAACACTGATCTAATGCTGGACGGAAACAGGGCCGGGCTCTTCCCTTTGGGGCATTGCCGGTGTCTCTGGGCCACCCGCAGTGGCAGCTCCACAGCTCTGCAGGACTTCAGGGGAGACCAAGGGCTTTGCCCTGGTCCCTCCCCTCAGAGTTTGAGGAGGCATATTTTCAATTGGCAGAAGGAAACCCCTGAGAGCAGCTGGAGAGCCACAGTGCCTCAAATAGACACAGAGCAGTTAAAAATAATCAGGAAACTCAGAAGGGCTAGATAGTAGAGGGGGGTCCCAATCAATGGGGTGAGATTTTGCTTTCCCAGACAAGGGGATGATTCTTGCAAGCTCTCAGCCCAGCCCTAGAGGCGGCTGCTTAAAGCCTCCTTCCTAATTCTACTCCCCAAAAGCATATTATTTCTGTGCAATATGCAAATACCCTTTGCGCTGTAGACAGGGAAAGCTAAGTAGTCTTGCTCTCTGGCTAATAAATCACGTGCTGATTGTGCTGGACCACATTAAGTCTCCAGTCCTCTCAGAGTACGTGAGAATTCTGCAGTGACACTCACTGGAATCCTTTCCCAGGCCTGCACTATGGGAAAAATGACCTTGTTTCTGAATCAAAGATAATTTCCCAGAAAATATTTATACCCACAAATATTTTCCACTCCAGAAGCTGCAGAAAGTAGAGAGCAGCCTTAGAACTTGAGCACCCGCAGCCTCTCCTGGTGAGGGGGCCGCGGGTGCTCGACCACCTGGGCGACAGCGATCATCGCCTGCTGGGATTCACCATCCAGCGCAAGGTGGCAAAGGCCTGCAGCAAGACAGCAGCCCTAGATTTCGGGAGGGCGGACTTCAATGAGCTAAGGAGAATAGTCAGGGAAGCACTGAGGTCCCGGAGGGGAAGGGAGGGGAGCCAGGTGTCCAAGAGTGGTTGCTCCTCAAGGAGACGATGCTCCAAGCCCAAAGGGAGGTAATCCCAACAAGGATCAAAGGGGGCAGGAGGGCACACAAGCCCCCATGGCTCACCAAAAGCATCCGGGAATGTCTCCTAGCTAAAAGGGAGGCGCACACCCAGTGGCAGGGAGGGACCATCACCAGGGAGGACTACAATGCGGTTGCTCGGGGATGCAGGGGGGCAGTCAGGAAGGCCAAGGCGGAGATGGGACTGGGACTAGCTACCCGGGTTGAGGACAGCAAAAAGTCCTTTTTTAAATACGTCGGGGGCAACAAGAAGGTACCGGGTAACGTGGGGCCCCTGCAAGACACGCTAGGAAATCTGGTCATCATACCAGATGGCAAAGCCAACATATTTAATGACTTCTTTGCCTCCATTTTCCTGAGCAGGGACCAGATCAGCCCCCACACCAGGCCCCTTCAGGCCCCAGGGGAGGCGCACCTAGGCCAAGGGTCAGGGAGGATCTAGTCAGGGAACGTCTGGAAGGACTGGATGTATTTAAATCAGCTGGTCTGGATGATCTCCACCCCCGAGTACTGAAGAAATTAGCTGAGGTCATTGTGGGACCCCTGGCATGGCTGTACGAGCACTCATGCTCTGGTGTGGTGCCAGAGGACTGGAAGAGGGCCAATGTGGTTCCCATCTTCAAAAAGGTGAGGAAGGAGGACCCGGGAAACTATAGGTCAGTTAGTCTTACCGTGATCCTGGGCAAGCTTTTTGAGAGAGTTATCCTGGCGCATGTGCATGAGGAGCCAACAGGGGAGATTATGCTTAGGGGCAACCAACACGGGTTCATTAGAGGCAGGTCCTGTCAGACCAACCTGGTGGCCTTCTACGACCAGGTCACCAAATCCTTAAGACGCAGGGGTAGCAGTGGACATAGTCTTCCTGGACTTTCAGAAGGCCTTCGACACGGTCTCTCATACTGTTCTCATTAAGAAACTGGGGGCTGTGGTGTCGACACACAGTCCCCAACTGGCTGGAGGGCCGCACCCAGAGAGTGGTGGTGGATGGGTCATTTTTGACCTAGAGGGATGTGGCCAGTGGGGTCCCCCAGGGCTCTGTCCTCGGGCCTGCACTGTTCAACATTTTCATCAGCGACTTGGACGAGGGGGTAAAAAGCACCCTGTTCAAATTTGCTGATGACACTAAGATGTGGGGGGATGTGGGCACTCTAGAAGGGAGCAATAGGCTGCAATCAGACCTAGACAGGTTACAGGGGTGGGCGGATGAGAATAGGATGGGATTCAACACCGACAAGTGCAAAGTGATGCACCTGGGGAGGAAGAACCAGCACCATACCTACAGGCTGGGGAACTCCCTTCTCATCAGGGCAGAGGCAGAAAAGGATCTTGGAGTCATCGTTGATGCCAAGATGAACATGGGCTGGCAGTGCGGGGATGCAGTCAGGAAGGCCAACCGCACCCTGTCATGCATCCACAGATGCATCTCGAGCAGGTCCAAGGGGGTGATCCTCCCCCTCTATGCGGCACCGGTCAGGCCACAGCTGGAGCACTGCGTCCAGTTCTGGGCACCGCACTTCAGGAGGGATGTGGACAGCATGGAGAGGGTCCAGAGGAGGCCACTCGCATGACCGGGGGCAGTAGGGCAGGCCCTACAAAGAGAGGCTAAGGGACAAGAACCTGTTCAGCCTCCACAAGAGAAGGCTGAGGGGGATCTAGTGGCCTGTTACAAACTAGTCAGAGGGGACAAGCAGGCACTGCCAGGAGTGACCAGGAATAAGAGTCACAAGTTGGCAGAGGCTAGATTAAGGCTAGACATTGGGAAGTGCCACTTCATGGTAAGGGCATCTAGGATCTGGAACCAACTTCCAAGGGAAGTGGTGCTGGCTCCTACCCTGGAGGTCTTTAAGAGGAGGCTGGATGTACACCTTGCTGGGGTCGTTTGACCCCAGTACTCTTTCCTGCCATGGCAGGGGGTCAGACTCGATGATCTGCTCAGGTCCCTTCTGACCCTAGAAACTATGAAACTATGAAATGTAGTCAGAGATGTCTGCACAGGGAGAAATGGCCCTACTGCTGAATTCCCCTTACAGTAAAGATGGGTTTTCCCACCCCAGACCCTCAGGAAATACAGACCACAAAGGGACACAAGGAATCGCATCCTTTTGTGCAATTCGCTTTCCTCGACACATTTGAATTACTGCTCTGCCTGCTCAATTCAACTGAAGGTGTGATCTTAACCTGATTTATTTAAATTGGCACAAATCCATATGGACAGTCATATTGGTTCTAGAGGACAGTAGATTACGTTAACTGAAGGCAGCTTATAACAGCTGTTTTCACTTAAAAAATTCAGCTGCAGTTGGTTTAGAAGAGACTTTGGGTACTGACCTGCATATGCTGAACCAATCTGAGGCACGGGAGCAGCTGTCAGCACTCACACAAATGCACTTCCATGCAGTTGAGGGCTAAGCAGGTTAAAACCACACACATTTTCAGTGAGTTCAGGGGTCTCTTTTTTGCCCACTGTAGAAAGAATCACCATAGAGGGATTGGCCTGGGGCTACCACCCTGTTACACCTGCACTTGCATTCACGTTGGGCCCACCCTCCCAGCTCCAGCACCCAACCCTGACCTCCCCCCCCAAGTACCCACCAGCACCCTGCCTTACCATGGGACTTGCTTGTGGAGAAGTCCTACTATACATGCACACAACTACCTGGCAAGGGCAGCACCTCGGAGGAATCAGGAACCGTTGGGTCTTGGTTCTGGATTTGGAAGCTTAGCCCATGTGACTTTTCCTTTTATGTTCATGTCCACTTTGCGGCTGGAAGTCAGAAGAAAAGCCAGTGCTATGCAACTCTCAGCAATCTCACCCTGCCACAGAGCACAAGCTGGGACATCCCCACCAGCACCTGCTGCATGCTCAGAAACGCCATGCAACAGACCTTGCACAATAACCACACAACCTCCTTCTGTCAGGCAGTTAAACGCCTGCACCGGTCATTTAAGTCCAGCTCAGTGAGGTACCAGAGAGGAGTCACCCAGTGTTGGAGCACAACACTGGGAGTCAGTTCAGCCTCCAGCTGGGACGTCATTATTGTAGTCACTCCTAAGAGCCCCAGTCTGGTCCGTGCCTTAAAACTCAGAACAAAGGTGGCCCCAGCCCCAACCAGGTCCCAGATGAAGCAGCACCTCCCTTCCAGGCATCATTAGATTTAAACAACTTCGGCTGTGTGATAAATTTGTGCCATGACATTTTGGGAAGTTACATTTGACATAATGCTGGCTCCTTCCTGGGGCGATTCCTACCCCTGCCTGCCCGAGGAAGGCAGGGAACATGCATGCTGCCCTAGAAAGTAATGGCACAACCACCTTTTTGCCACTTGATTCATCTGTACAATTAAAAAACCCACTGGATATATTTTAAGCAGAGGACAGCTCAGCTGTTTACCCTGCTGCATGCAAGGCCTGTCAGTTAGCAGGAGACACACCCCACGACTGGTATCTGACTTGAAAGCAGTGCAGAGAGAAACAGTGACCTACTGCTCTCATCTGTATGTACAAAAAACTTCCATGAAAAAGGCCCCAAGCCAGACAACGCTTTTTGGAAAATAACTTTATCCACGCATTACATGTGTTACTTATCTTTTAGTAAACAGCTTTTTCCTTACACATTTTTCAGTCTATTTAAAATCCACCATCTAGATTTACAGTATTTACAATCTAGATCACATGGGAAAATTAGTCCATCCTCCACATTTACATATTTACAATCTTTGGAGCAAGAATTCTTTGTATTAAAAAAAACCCCAAACAAAACAAAACAATAAAAAACACCAATAATTTATAAAACTCTTTACGATAGAAATATGCTGCAGTCACCTGCAGGGGGCACAGGGATATTCACACTGCTGGAGCTCCAAGTGTTAGTAAGCGTGCCTGAGTTTGGAGTTGACAGGTGCCGTACAGTAGATCCTCATGTTTCCTGCCAAAGGACCAGATATGGCCATAAAGGGGTGGCCTGTCTTGCTGGTGCTTGAGAGCAGCTCCACCTTATCCAGGCAGGGTCCCTTTGACCAGGCAGCGTGCATCTGGGAAAGTAGGGACAAAAGACCCCATTGTGGTACCCCCTTCCACACTTGTCTGTACCCCAAAATGCGTGTCAATGCGACACCATGGAAATCCAGCACCACCATCAGTGAGTTGAGTGTGAGCTGCTGTGAAATGACATGACATCAGGAGGACTAGTGGTGTTGGGTCATGTTTACAAACAGCAAAATGGGGAAGATCTAAGATTACATGATCCCTTCTCCTCCCCTGCCAGGCCCCCAGGGGCATCTCAGTAGTTTTAAAATGAGCTCAGTGTCCACAGTCCTGCTGGGTGTGAGTGAGAAAGAGCTGACGATCCCGAGGTGGAACTGGGAGCAAAAATCACTGAAACAACTTTCCTGTGCCCCAGCCACAACAGGGCTTTTTGGTGGCTCCCAGACAGATATGGCATTTCTCCAGCCCTGCTTCCCATATATCCCGGGGGCCACTGTGCTCCAGGCTTTGGAAGCTGGTTTCAGAAACATGACTAAGAGTGACACAGCCACATACACCACCTGCAGCTGCCACTGCCTTCCTCAGGGATGCTCTTGCTGACAGGAGTGCAGTGGGACCATAGAGTGCTGGTTGCTATCAGAGCTGCTCTTGCAAACCGGTCCCCAGTCAACCTAAAGCTTGGCCTGGGCTTTGCAGGCTGCTTACTCTTAATTGGATTAACTGCTTGGTGGGTACTCCTTGGTCTTCCAGCAAAGCCAGACATGCTTCAGTCTGCAAAAAATGCTGTAGCTGGGGACAGCAATGCATTGGTGCCATGAACTTAGGTCTCCCGTGACCCAGCAGCTAGTGGAGGCTCTTGAAATGGAAAGCCAAGAGGGCAACTTGGGACATGTAATTTTGTAATGCCTCTTAAGCAGTGCATGAACTCTCACAGAGAGTGATCTCCTTGGTGTGGGAGGGCACAGGTCTGCAGGTCATGGACTAGATCTTCCCTGCCTGCTCCACACAGGCAGTGGGGCTGTCGCACATTCAGGAATGTCTATATCGGGGCGGGCAATTATTTCCGGCAGAGGGCCGCTTACCCAGTTTTGGCAGGCTGTTGAAGGCTACATGGGTAGCCCCACCCCTTGACAGGTGCCCTGCCCCCTGGGCACTATCTGCGGCCAATGTCCCAATATTTTGGGACCAATTTCCCAGGGCCAACATTGGTGAGGCGCCCAAAGCTGCTGTCGCCACGCACAGCCCCAACAGGAGAGTCCAGAGCTGGTGCAGGGCCCAGGCTGGCAGCGGGGCCAGGTTACGAGGTGATGCTGAGCACAGGGGGGGAAAAGCGGCCACTTGCCCACCCCGTAGCTGGTGCCACACGCTGCAGCCACTCGCAGCCCACCTGGGACTGCCTGTGCCTGCTCAGGACAGCCCTGCGTGGGCTGCGAGTGGCTGCAGCACAGTGCACCAGCCACGGGGCAGGGGAGGAGCCGCTTTCCTCCACAGTGGGAAGGAGCCTGGGCAAAAGCTGGGTATGGGGTGGGGAGAAGCAGCCCCTCATCCTCCCCATGACCGGCATTCCCTGCTGCAGCTGCTCGCAGCCTGGGTGGAGTGGTCTGGAGCAGGCACAGGCAGCCCCACATGGGCTGCAAGCAGCTGCAGCATGGGGCGCCAGCCATGGGGTGGGCTAGGAGCTGCTTTCCTCCACCCCCCACACAGCTTTTCCCTGGGCTCCTTCCCTGCCCAGGGTCCTCCCCTCCTCCTTCCCCCTTACCTGCGGTTCCAGTGTGCGGCAGCCACGTGCTCCCAAGCTAGAAGCCCCAACTGGGGCTTCCGGCTGGGGGGTGGGGCAGATGGGCCCTGCGGTTGTGGGAGCCCGCTGGGCTTCCCCTGGGTCATACTGCCCTTGGTTCCTGTCATTTTTACAGGAACCAAGGGCAGATAAATATTAATTTTCTAAATGTTTTAGGCGACCCACGGGCTGGATACAATGGCCTTGCAGGCCACATTCAGCCCACAGGCTGGATTTTGCCCACCCCTGCTCTATATAATTCAGAGTGTCACTGCACTCAGGAGCACCATACTGTCTTGAAATAGGTTGCTTTGGCCATAGCCCCAAGCCTGCCTCTGATTCAGAGGAAGTGGATCTGAGAGACACCAGTGGCACTCTAATCCACTTCACACCTGCTGAATCCAGGACTCTGAGCAGGTCAAAAACATTAGTTGGCACTTGTGTCACTGCAGTGGACACATGCAATGCTGGAACCAGCACTGCTAACAGAGCAGTCAGCAGGACCCACAAGATTCAACTGACTCTGAATTAGCAGGAGTGGATATGTACAACTTCCCTCCACCTAATAGTGCCAGCTAGTCATCTGGGCATCCTAGGCCATGTGCTGCTCAAGAGACTTCAGAACAAGCAGCTCCAAAGGGGCTCTACCACTGCCAACACATAACATGTGGCTGTGCCATGTTGGTAGGAACAGAACAGACAGCCTGGGGCAATGCCTGAAGCTGCTGAAATGTCTCAAATTACCCTCTAGACTGGGAAAAGGAGGGAGCTGGGGAACAGACACCAAATGTATTTTGCCCACCCTGGTCTATGTAAGTCAGAGTGTCACTGCACTCAGGAGCACCAAGCTGTCTTGAAATGGAAAAGACCTAAACACTTCCTCCACACTCACTCAGCAGTCACTGGTAGGGCTGTGCAAAGATTTGGGTGCCTACTTGATCAGAGGAGATTCGGCCTGATTTGGCAGCCGAATCTCTGAATCCTAACAGAATCAGGAGATCAATAAAAAGGTCTAAATCAATTCAAAACTCTCCGAATCGATTCGGAAAAGATTCAGAGAGCTTCGATGATTTGGGCAGTCCTCGCTCGCTGCTACAGGGAGCTGGACCCAGACTCCGTGCCGGTAAGTAGAAGACCCGGCTGGAGAAGGGGACCATGGGGGACCCCTGTCAGGCACCATCCCCTGCCTGCTTCCCCAGCCCCCGAGTGTCCCCAACCACTGCCCACTCTCCCAGCCCCCCTCATGGCTGCCTCAGCTGGCCCCAGCTCCCAGCTCTTTAAAAGCCCTACTCACTGGCTACTGCCAGACAGGGGAGGCAATCCATGCTGCCCCCCACTGCTCCATACTGCATGGAGGGCTCTAGCACAAGCCCCACCACCTGCCCAGCCCACGTGGGGCTGCCAGCCCCCTCCCCCATGGCTGCCCTGCCCAGCCCCTGATCCCTGCTCTTTAAAAAAAAAAAAAAAAAAAAAAAAAAAAAGAGCCCCTACTCATCATCTGCTGCAGCAGCCTTGAGGCTTCTGGGGGTTCATAACAGAGCCCCCATGCAGCATGGGTCAGTCCCCACCCCCGACCTGGCAGGACCCAGTGAATCTGGTCTTTTTTTTGTTGTTGAAAGAACCAGGAGCTGGGTGGGATGGGGCAGCTGTGTATGTGGGGGGAGGGGCAGGACAGGACTGGGAGAGTGGGTGGGGGTTGGGAGGCTAATGGTAGAGCCTCCCCACATGGCATGGGACAACAAGAATCACCCCGCCTCCCCAGCAGCATCCAGTGAGTTTGGGGCTTGTTTTTTTCCTTTTTTCAAAGAGCCAGGGGCTGGGGCAGGTGTGGCAGCAGCCATTGATGGGGCTGGGAGAATGGGCAGGGGATGGGGCCTGTCAGATTCAGAGATTTGGCTGATTTAGCAGTGGCCAAATCTCCAAATTAGATTTAGCCAAATTGATTTGGGACAGTGATTCGAGTCACTAAATCAGCTGAATCTGAATCCGAAGCAAATACTAGCTGCTTCGCGCAGGCCTAGTCACTGGAGCTTCCTTATCCCTTTCCCGGAAAGAAAGTGCAGCTGCAGAAGTCAATTTCTGGGTTTCCACCATTGAGAGTTGTTCTGATTCACTGGCTACGCTGGCCCTAGGTCCTGTGCAAGTCTTGAGGCAGATCCTCCCCTGCAGTAAAGTTCTACTTGGTGCAGGGGAACATGGGGATAGGGCAGGGGAAGAGGCGGCAGGGAACTGGTTAAAATTCTTCTTGATGCTGAAGGCCAGTCTGAAGCTCCTCTGGCAGAAACTGGGGAAGCCTAGGTGTTGCTGTAACTTTACATGGATGCTCCAGCAGCCCAGCCAAGAGCTAAGACTCCGCAAAGCAGAGCTCTGTCCTGGCACCCTTCTCGATGCATGATGTCTTGGGGCCAGTTGGGGTAAGAGCAAGCTCTACCAACTCAATCTTCCCTGGGCAAGTCACAGATAGAACCTGCATTTTCACACCCCTTCAGCAGCCCAAGGAACCATGCCATAATCCACATGAGACCCAGCTCTGCCTTGGGTACCTGGCTTCACATGTCATGGCAGCACATTCAACCCTAACTCTTCCCATGGCTCTCATGTAACTACGTTTTGCAGCCTAAGGGACTTCTCTCATCTCATCTGGCTTCCCCCAACCCAGCTAGTTCTGCCTCCCATTGTGCTTCCCACCACAGCCATCTGGAACTCTACCTACAGATAGCATGGTCCAGGGAACTGAGGAACAGGCTGGCAGTAAGGATTCCTCTGCCAGCCCTGGCCCCAGCAAACTCAGCAGCAAGAAACAGCATCAGAACCTCAGTTTCAGTTGCTTAAGTAATGACACTGATTATCCCATGGTAGCCAACAAGAGAGCTGCAAAGTTTGATCAGCATCTGGACAGCAACTTTGAAGACACTTGTCCACACTGAGTTAATTCAGATTAAACTGGAGAGTGAATTTAAAGTGCAACAGCTAGTCCTGAATAATCATAGCTGTATACATGTCTATTTTAGAACAAGACAGTCTTGGTCTGGTTTTGTGTAACCTGCTTTTAATATAGATTTACCTGGAAAAAGGCCCTCTGTAACCAGGTGCATGGCTCAGGGACAGTAGTCCAGTTGCGGGGTGTTAACAAGCAATAGTCTGCCTGCTCAGGGGCACACGGCCAGTTGACAGGATGACTGCCTGGCCACAGAGGAAGTTAAAGCTCCCAGGGAGGGGAGCTGAGGCAGCAGCACAAAGCCAAGGGTGCCCTCTCCAGGTCCATGGAAGGATGGCAGGTTTTGAGTTAACCCTTTGTTGTTTGCATTTTTGTTTTTATTATTGATGTTGTTTCCTGTGGGGACAAGTTTGCCCCAAGGAAAATCAAAGCTCAGTGACAACCCACTACTTGTGGTGGAGAATGTGGGCATTTTAAAACCATTACCAGCCATGAAGACCAAAACTCTGCTAAAATGGCTGGAGAGGGTGCAGCACCAATGGCAGCAGCTGTTTCAACAGCTTCAACAACAACAGTTCCAAAGAAAGCAGCAGCAGGAATTCTTGAAACTGCAATGGACCAGTGCAGCAAGATAGAGCGGCAAGATGGAGTCACACCCGTGGGTGAGTCACTGGATTCCCCAAGGCTGGAGAGTGCAGTCCTCACCAATATGGGACCTGCAGATGTCCCAGAGGCTTTCCTCACAACTTTTGAGCGGCAGGTGACAGAGATCTCAGCCGCCATGAGACACGTAGGCTGTGAAAGAGGGCCCTCTGTTAACTAGGGAAGCACAGGCACCTTACCGGGCCCTGGGACCAGATTCAGCCCAGGATTACAAGTTACTTAAAGCAGCCATACTGGACTGCCTGGGTTTCACAGAACAGGACTATCTGCAAGTTTTGAGAGGAGACTTGGCACCCAAATGCATGGCCCCGTGCCATGACCCAGAAGCCAAAGGGCTTGTGCATTTTCTGGCTAAATCTGAACTCTGGGTCAGCTGAACAGATGGAACTAGTGACTTCAGAACAGTTCTGCATCAGCCTCCCCCTAAAAGCCTGGAGGTGGGTGTACCACCACTAGGTGGCCAGCCTGGAGGAAGCCACATAGAAGACAGGGGACTTCATGGGGTGGGGTTAAACTGCTGGGATCCTTGGGGAAGCTGGGGCTCCAGGGCAAACAGGCTGGGTTTCTAGGCAAGCCTCAAGTAGGTGCTTTACCTCCATCTCCTCTAAGGCCCCAGGCAGGAGGAGAGCCCTTAAGCAGGCCCACCAGAGAAGAAAGCCACCTGGGGCATCCCTACAGCCCAAGCAGAGGAAGAGGGGCTTAAATGACATGCTTCCAATTTGGAGAGAAAGGCCACCAGATGGATTGTGGGTACTCCCATGCCTGTCTCAGAGGCAAAGTGGGAGAGCCCAGATACAAGAGGATATACAGTCCCTGTAAAAGTAGGGGATGTCCCTGTGGTAAGGCTTATAGGATCAGGCTATGGTCAGATGTTTGTACATGAGCAGTTTGAGTTCAACAGATATTCTGGTTAATGAATATGCATGTGCCACCTGAATTCATGGGGATACCTCTACCCCATAATGCACCTAAACCTGACCATCAGGGGACAGGAAAGACATAAGAGTGGTAGTGGAGTGAGACTGGGGCTCGACAGTCAAGTTGATATAGCTGACCCAAAGAACTGTTAAAACCCAGGCTGACCCTAATCTCATGGAACCAGAACAAAGGGAGATATTTCCCTTTTTGGATCGTGAGCTTTTTGGGCTTGACCCAGGTCCAACAGTGACAGCAATTCAGGCAGTAGGACCATATCAGTCAGAGGAAATGCTCAAGAAAAGGGGTCAAGGTTCAATATGATCTGAACTGCCCTCCAAAGGAAACAGAGGGTATGGGAACCCCAGGCAATCATTGAGAGGGCGGACTAGATCAGGTGGGGGAAGGCCAAGATTTCATCTATGATCAAAGGAAGGATCTAGTTCATGCCCCTCTGTACTGATGGTTGGGACAGGCCGATGGGGCCATAGCGGATGCAAGTTTGGCAGCCCAGAACCTCCATTTTGAGTTGCAGGAGGACCTTCTGGTAAGGGTAACCAAAGACAACCATCACAATGGTGTGGTGGTTCCAACTATTAGTCCTGAAACAGTACTGTGGCCAGGTTCTGAAACTGCCACATGATGCACCATGGAGTTAGGGAGGACCATTTGGGAGTGGAAAAGATCCAGGATAAAGTGCTGATAAGGTTTTGTTTGGCTTGAGGTATACCAGGAAATGAAAGGCTATTGTGCATCCTCCCCCGAGTGCCAGCTGGTTGCCCCCTGGCTTGCTCATAAGGGCCCACTGGTGCCCGGCCCACTGGTCAGCATTCCCTTTGAATGGGTCAGGATGGATTTGGTGGAACCCTTTGAGCCCAGTTTAAGGGGCTCCAAGTTCATCCTGGTCCTAGTCAACTATGCCACCAGCTACCTTGAGATTGTGGTGATCAACTCTGCTGGTGATCAGCTCACAGGCCACTGTACTAACAGTGGCTTCTGAGCTACTACAGATTTTCTCCTGAGTGCATTTTTAAAGAGCCTTTAATGTACCAGGGCAGGGCCTTCATGTCCTGGTTATTACAGAAGGTCTGGAGCTTATTAATAGGGACCTATCCAAATCAAGGAGGCAGGTGACGGATTTCACAGGCAGATCATGGGGTCGGCCATCATTTTTATGGGCTTATCACAACAGGCCCCACTCCATGAATCTGGCTGAGAGGCCCTGCCCCTCATCACTGATTGGTTGGCTGTCCATTGTGCAGCTCTGCCCCTAGCCACTGACTGGTAGAGGGATGGGGCTGCATGACAGGCAGCCATCTCAGCCAATAAGCAAGGGGCTGTGGTGGCCACCATCTTGGCTACTCCCCTTCACTCTGGCACCACCCTCCTTCCCCCCAGTAAGCTACATGGTCAGGCTACTGGCTCCCTACCAGGGAGCCAGTGTTTTACTTTTAATAAGATCTTTTTTGGCAGGTTTCATGGACATTGCCCAATTTCACAAGTAATGCTGCATTTCACAATTTCCATGAAATCTGCAAAACCACGAATTGAGTAGGTCACTACTTACTAAGGTCCATTTGGTAAGAACTTCAGTGTATCATCTCCAAATGGATGGCCTGGCTGAAAAGTTTGACTGAACACTGAAGGAGATGTTGAGGACATTTGTCTCAGAAGAGCTGCAAAATTGGCATCAGTCATTATCCTACTTCTTGTTCACCGTATGAGAGGTTCCAGTCTTCCACAGGCTTTTTTGTCCTTTGAGTTACTGTGTAGAAGGCGGCATGTTAGACCTCCTGCAAGAGTCCTGGCAGGCCCAGAGGATAGATACACAAAATGTAGTTCAATAGGTTTTGAAGCTTTGGGAAAGATTAGACCTGATGGGGATCCTCGCAAGGAAACATCTCAAAGCAGCCCAACAGGAACAGGAACAGCAGCAGCAGCAGCAATACAATAAAAAATGCTTGGCTCTGGATCTACCAGCTAGGGGACTGAGTCCTACTACTGCTCCCCTCCTCCAAGAGTAAGTTACTGGTGAGGTGGCAAAGCTCTTTTGAGGTCCTGCAGAGGGTAGAACAGGTGAATTATGAAGTTTGTCTAGTAGGGAAACGGTAGGGTTCATAAGTATACTACATTAACCTGTTAAAGTCCTGGAAAGCACAAGAGGCCTGTCTAGTCTCTAAGTGTTTGATGGAAGCTGCCCTGGGGATTCTGGATTCCGTCCCATTTCCAATAACTGGCCCAGGCTATTGACTTTGACCCTGACTCAACAGCCTGAAATAAAAAACCTCCTGGAAGAATTTGAAGAGGCTGGACTGCATTAACTGAACAAAGGATTATCCTCAAACCAGGTTGTGCAATTCAGGAGGGACACTTAAGAATTCCAGCATGACTTACAGAAATGGTAAAACAAGAAGTTAAGATGTGGGACTTGAGGTAATAGAATAATTGACCAGTGAGTGGAGTAGAGTGGAGTAGCCCAATTGTGTTGGTGTCAATGACCAGCTCCTTCATCCAGTTTTGCATTGACTTCCACAAAGTCAATGCAGTTTCAAAATGTGACATATACCCAATGCTCAGAATAGATGAAATAGGTAACACAAAGTGCGTGCATGCGTGTAAACCACCCTGGACTTGACCAAAGGATATTGGCAAATTTCTTTGGATCCAGTGTCTCAGGAAATCACAGTCTTTGCAACACCCCCGGGACTCTACCACTTCAAGACTTTATCTATTGGTCTATATGGAGCCCCAGTGACCTTCCAATACTTAATGGCCAAAGTTTCATAGTTAGTAGAGTCGGAAGGGACCTGAGCAGATCATCAAGTCCGACCCCCTGCCATGGCAGGAAAGAGTACTAGGGTCAAACAACCCCAGCAAGGTGATTGTCTAGTCTTGTCTTGAAGACCCCCGGGGTAGGAGCCAGCACCACTTCCTTTGGAAGCTGGTTCCAGATCCTAGCAGCCCTGACTGTGAAATAGCGCCTCCTCATGTCTAATCTCAATTTACCTTCTGCCAGCTTGTGACCATTATTTCTAGTCACTCCTGGTAGTGCTTGGGGGAACAGGGACTCCCCCAGTGCCTGCTGGTCCCCTCTGGCTAGTTTGTAACAGGCCACTAGATCCCCCCTCAGCCTTCTCTTGTGGAGGCTGAACAGGTTCAAGTCCCGTAGCCTGTCCTGCTGCCCCTGATCATGCGAGTGGCCTCCTCTGGACCCTTTCATGTTGTCCACATCCCTCTTGAAGTGCGGCACCCAGAACTGGACACAGTACTCCAGCTGCGGCCTGACCAGTGCCGCATAGAGGGGGAGGATCACCTCCTTGGACCTGCTCGAGATGCATCTGTGGATGCGTGACAAGGTGCGGTTGGCCTTCCTGACTGCATCCCCACACTGCCGGCCCATGTTCATCTTGGCATCAGTGATGACTCCAAGATCCTTTTCTGCCTCTGTACTGGTGAGAAGGGAGTTCCCCAGCCTGTAGGTATGGTGCTGGTTCTTCTTCCCCAGGTGCAGTACCTTGTACTTGTCTGTGTTGAATCCCGTCCTATTCTCATCCACCCACCCCTGTAACCTGTCTAGGTCTGATTGTAGCCTATTCCTTCCTTCTAGTGTGCCAACATCCCCCCACATCTTAGTGTCATCAGCAAATTTGAACAGGGTGCTTTTTACCCCCTCATCCAAGTCATTGATGAAGATGTTGAACAGTGCGTGCCCAAGGACCCAGCCCTGGGAGACCCCACTGCCCACATCCCTCCAGGTCAAAAATGATCCATCCACTATCACTCTCTGGGTGTGGCCCTCCAGCCAGCTGGTGACCCATTTGACTGTGAAGGTGTCGACACCACAGTCCCCTAGTTTTTTAATGAGAATGGGGTGAGAGACAGTGTCGAAGGCCTTCCGAAAGTCCAGAAAGACTATTTCCACTGCTATCCCTGCATCTAAGGATTTGGTAACCTGGTCATAGAAGGCCACCAGGTTGGTCTGAGAGGAACTGCCTCTAATGAACCTGTGTTGGTTGCCCCTAAGCATAACCTCCCCTGCTGGCCCCTCGTGGACATATGCCGGAATAATTCTCTCAAAAAGCTTACCCAGGATTGAGGTAAGACTAACTGGCCTATAGTTTCCTGGGTCCTCCTTCCTCCCTTTTTTGAAGATGGGAACCACGCTGGCCCTCTTCCAGTCCTCTGGCACCACACCAGATCACCACGAGTGCTTTTAAGTGCTCTGGCACCACACCAGAGCACCACGAGTACTCCACTCACACTAGGCATATGAGACTGTCTATCTGGATGACGTTGTAATATTTACCAATAGATGGGTGGACCACCTCCAATAAGCGAAAGAAGAGTTGCAGTTGATACAAGAAGCTGGTCTCATGGCTAACCCAACTAAATGTCACCTGGGGTACATGGGGACTAGATACCTGAGCTATATTCTGGGCAATGGTAAAATCAGGCCCCTAGTCAACTAAGTAAAGCCCTTGGTGGAAGCACTAATACCAACAACCAAAAAGCAAGTGAAGCCATTTCTGGACTTGGCAAGCTACTACTGGCGATTCATCCTACAACAGTGGTCACCAACCAGTCTATCTCGATTGACTGGTCAATTGCGGAGCCTTTGACAGTTGATTTCAGTCTGTCAGAGGCTCCACAGTTGGGAGCACCAGGACGTATGTGGCTGGGCTTAGCCACACCCCCTGCCACCTGGGCCAGGCTGGGTGAGTGGGGTCAGAGCCCACGTGGCTTCTCTGGGAGGCAGGGCAGGGCCAGGGGGAAGGCAGGGCAGGGGCGGTGGATCTTGGGGTGCTCTTTACTTTAAAAACAAAAAAACCCAAAAAAAACGTGATTTTCACCATAAAAAGGTGGGAGACCACTGTCCTACAATTTGCAGCCATCACAGCCCCAGTGACTGGCCTGCTGTGGAAGGGAGCACTGAAAAGGATTCAGTGATTAAAATGTGAGACAGTGTTTGGGACAGTAAAACAGCTGCTATGCAGTACACCAGTCCTTAACACAAATATTCATATTGCAGACAGATGCCTCAGAGTAAGGCCTGGGGATGGTTCTTTCCTGAGAGACTGAGGATGGAGAGCACTCCATTCTGCATCTCAGCACAAAACTGCTTCCCTGGGAGCAGAAGTATACTGGCATAGAAAAGGAGCACCTAGCAATTAAGTGGGTGGTTGAAGCCCTCTGCTAATATCTCCTCCCAGAGATCCAGTATTGTTGGGTCATTGACCATGGCCCTTTAACATTGCTTAATGCTGTGCAGGAGGCCACCCCCTGGTTGACAAAGTGGTACCTGTCCCTGAAGCCTTTTGATTTTATGACAGATCACAGCTGTGTCAGCACACCCAAATACAAACTTCTTCTTCCAAGAGAAGGTGGGTATTGAAGAAAGGGAAGAGTGCATCCTGGGTTCAACTCCTGGAAGGGAGGATGTGTAGCTGGGTACATAGCTCAGGGGTGGGAGTCCAGCTGCCGGGGGGCATAGCCTGTCCGGTCAGGGGCATGGGACCAGCTGACAGGGATGACTGCCTGGCCACAGAGGAAGTTAAAAGCTCCTAGGGAGGGGAGTTAAGGAGGGAAGGCTGTGGTGCTGAGGGGACAGCATAAAGCTGGGATTGCCCTCTCCGGGTCCAAGAAAGGACCGCAGGTTTTGGATTGATCCTTTGTTTGTTTGTTAATCATGTTTGTTTGTTTTATTACTGATGTTGTGGGGACAAGTTTGCCCCAGGGAAAATAAAGGCTCAGGGACACTCTGCTACACCCTCATTCTGGAATCAGCATGTCCACCCATGCAGTTATTTAAGAACTACCATTCCTGAACAGTTATTTTTAAATAACTCCATGTGTAGATGCCTTCAATACCAAGGGTCATATTCTGCTCCCAGTTCCACCAGTGTCAAATTCAGAGCCACTCCACTGAGTTAACCGGAGACTCTTTATTAACACTAGCACAGCTGAGAGCTGAATTTGTTTCTGAGTTTTAATGCTGACTGAGAAAAAGCTGCTGTACAATTTACACTGATGACTCAAAGTGCATGGACTAAGAACTAGAATATAAACCAGGAGAGGGCAAAGCCAGAGTTTTCCAGGTCATTTCTGAGAGACTTGGGTCTCCCACAGCCTCCGGGGCCACATGGTGCCTGCAGCTGCCACTGAAAGTAGTTGTTTGGAGGTGACTTACCAGCTGCAGCCCAGCTATAGAGAAACACACAGTGGAGCAGTAAGGTAAAATGTCTCCCCCTTTTCAGGCCTATCCATAGTGTATCCTTCCTGAAATATGAACTAGGACCTACACAGGAATTACAAGGAGCCATTGTTCACTGATGGAGCAGCATCAGCTTGGTGGGTCCCCAAATGAGCCAAATGTGCTTAGCCAACAGGGTCTGCAGCACTGCCAGGTATCTGTCACAGTTAGGCACTGCCTATAGCTCTCTTGCTCAGTCATAGTTACCTCCACAGCAACTCCAGCACATGCAAGGAAGTGAGAGAGCAGGAGCCAAATGAGGCAGGGATGAGAAGCTCAAGTTACTTAAGCTAAGCTCCAACCTGCTTCATTTCAGATGACTGAGCCTCATGGAGCTACCACACTGGCATCCACTGGACCAGTAAGTAGGGATGGGCAAAATCAGTATCACTACATCAGTGGTGCCCTGCATCACCAGGCACAGAAACAGGGACTGGCACAACTTGCTGACCAAAAAGAGACATGGACTTGCAAATGGCCTCCAGAGTCCTGCTCCATAGGCTGGCAAGGTAAGCAACGGCATTGTACTGGTGGGAAGTGGGAGAGAGAAAGGAAGGATAAGGCCAAGCTCTTGTTATCCTAAGCATGCCCTTGAGCAATACACAAGGTGGAACCCAAGGCAGGACACTGTTACTAGAGAGAAAGGAGGACATAGCATTTGAGTGGTACAAAGTGATTTGGGGACCCAACACACAAAGTCCACAAGAGTCTTTCAGTGGATCTGGGAACGGATACTCAGTGATTACATCAGCACTTTACAGACAGACATTTGCCCAAGTTGCGATCCCTTTCCTCTGCCTCCATGGACAGCAGGAGCAGTCAAATCCATGCCTTGAACTGGGAATGGGTTCACAGGGGATATCCCCAAAGTTAACCTCCCCCCAGCATGTCACAGCAGAAAGACAATAACGTTTCAACACTGTCAAATAAAATTGTTTGTCATTGAACCCACAATGAACTCACTCACTGCAACCAAACATATAACGCACTCTGCAATAGATATCGACACTTCCAAGATAAATAATTTAAATTAATGTTAATTTTAAATTAACGAGCACCAAGCTACAATGCAGCCTGCTCAAGAGAGAGTTTTCTGCTCTGATCCATAAGGTCTGAGCCCCTTTAGTTCAGTGGAAGAACTGACCTGCCCTCCCCAGTTGACAGGGTGACCTAGAATTCGGCAGCGTGCATCACTGACCCCCAGTTCAGGATCAAATGCTGACCAAGAGAACCATTCCAGTAAACTGTCCACATCCCAATCAGCCTCTTTGTTGGCAATCTTGGCAGGGAAGGCAAGGATTGCACAAGTTACGGAGACCAGCCTCCCCTCAAAGCCTGCAGGGCAGTGCTAAGGCACATTGGGTAGGAGCAGGAGGGCAGGGACATCCAGTCCTGCTGCCCGTGTGGAGCCGGCTCTGAAGCTCAACCAAGAACTCTGACCTCCAGGGCCATTAATCTGGCTCTTCTCACCTGTAATATATGCACTTGAGACACAAACTGAAACAGCTGGATCACAAGTTAAAAAACAGAAAAATGCAGTATTTCCCCAAACTTCATACAGTCCAAGTTGTGGAGCAGAAAGCTCCACCCATCCTGGCCTCAGAGCAGAGCTACACCAGGTGCTAGCTCCTCGAAAAGCCCACAGTTCTTCCTCCAAACAAAGTGCTTGTGTATCCATCTCTGGCTTAGGGTCTTACCAGCCATCATCCTATATAACAGGATGAAAACTCCTACTCTTCAGCTTACTTCTGTCATTTGAAAATGATGGGATGCTTTCCAATCCTCTGGTTAACCACGCTCTCCACAACCTTTTAATTTAACCCTTTTTCAATGAGCACTGTTCACTAGCTCTCCTGCAGTGGAGAGACGAAAAATGGACCCGAACGTTTACCCAAAGATTTTATCTTGGGTAACAGAACCACCCATAGCAAGTAAATGCTGGAATGGACACACACACCCACATGCTCCCAGTCCATGGACAGGGATTTCCAATTCCCCAAACCCAGGAAGTTCTGCTCCAATTCAGTGTTTTGGTATCAATATTCACCGCAAAATACTGTAAGGCATCCTCCCTTCTCAAAATAAAATTCACAATCGGTGCCATTTCAGGCTTCCCAAAGCCAGCCCCCAGACTGGGGTCAGGAAGCAAACTGGCACCCCTTTGCCTCATTCATACTCAAAGAGCAAACCAATCTAGTGAGAAGTTTAAAGTCCTTCATTCAAGCCCATCCTGCTCCAAGGGAAATGCTGTAGGTGGTTAAATTAAAGAGCATGGTAGAACAGCTAAAGTTCTCTGTGAAGAGCAGGAGGCCAAAGTAGTCAGTGTAGCAGCAAGCCATGGGAATGGTCTGTCCCATAGGAAGTACCTCATTGTGCCATGCTGAAGGCCTAAAAGTCAGCGCTGGACTGGCCCCAACATGATTAATCCATTCCATGACATTGAAGACTTCAGAGGCCTCTACTTCAAAAGTCTTGGCACAATGTAGATAAGAGTATCATTGCCCAAGGCAAGGAGGACTCAATAGCCCCAGGGACCAGCCCTTCTCCCTCTGCCCACCTTCTCCAGGGCCATCATTATCCCCAGCTACCAACACTGCCAAGAGCAAGGAGCATATTTGAGGCCAATATGCAAGAGCCAAAGGCTATGGCGGTGTCTCCAAGCCAATGGGTGTCAGGAGGCTCTCAGTGACAGGCAGCCATGGCAGACTCTAAACTGCCCAGACAATTTGCAGGTAATTCCAGTCCATGGCCCCATCAGAAGTAAGTGAGGTTCTTGACAACTCTCAGTTCAAGCATCTTCTTTATAGCTAATGCCTCATGAGAGACATTGTGCTCCGAAGCCTGTGAAATACAAAAAAGAAGACTGGTTTTCCATGCACCATAGTGAGGAGCATCCTTATAGAAACCTAGGTAAGTATGAAGGGTTGTGTGCCTGTTTCAGACTTTCCACTCATCTCAATCATACTCTCATCATTCATGGTGATCTGTTTTAGTGAAGCTTTTAAAACTTTTTAAATTGTTTTAAAACATTTTAAAGAGTTTCCTACTAAGTACATACAATTGCAATAGTATTCAGGGAATCTGGAGAATAAGCCACTATACTACACTGACCCCATTGGCAAAATAAATGAGAAAATCTGTGACTAAGGATCTGGGACACCAAGTTGATGCAAAAGGAAGATTATTGGTATTGTTATTAGATCAACAGTGAAAACAAGCAAGTGACTCTCCATTGAGAAGTCTGTTGTTTAAATCAGCAGCTAAACTGATCAACTTGATCTCTGGACTAGAGAAATCTTTGCCATGGTTCATGAGTTGGTAAAAGCATAATAGTTTACCTGGAGCAATCCACTGCTGACAGGTATTAGCTCTGCTATGAAAGGGTTAAGCAGTAGGGCTGTGCAAAGCTTCAGACCATGATTCGGATTTGGAGACGATTCAGAGGCTGAATCTACGAATCCAAATCGAATCACTGGAAGCTTTAGGCTTTCCAAATCGATTCAGAGCTTCTGAATTGATTTGGAAAAGCTTTGGAGATTCGGCCATAGGGTATAATGGGGAATCAATGAAATAGCTATAACTTCGTCGTCTTTTGGCTGATTCAGATGAAACCTGCAGGGACGGTAGCTTCTGTTGAGAGCATGACATGCCACGCTTTGAGGAGATAGGTGCAGGTGTTTCTGGGAAATTCCGCCTCAAAGTCCTGAAAACAGAACACGTCACACGTGTGTGTTAAGACACAGTGGGGTCAAAACTGCAGGCATGCTAGCCCTGCTGAGGCCACAAAGCCTGCCAAGTTTCAAGAAGATAGGTGCAGGGGTTTGGGGGAAACTGCACCTCAAGCTGCGGACAAGCAAAATTTGTGACATGGGGGACACTGTGTGTGTTAAGGTGCAGCAGGATGAAAACCACAGGCCTGACAGCCCCTGCTGAGGCCACAAAGCCTGCCAGCTGTCAAGGAGATAGGTGCAGGGGCTTCTGGGTTCTCGGGCCCTGCACCTCTAGCTACTGACAGGCAAAACTTGTGATATGGGTGCTTGTGCAACTGTGTCCGTCCCAGAGCACGGGATGGGGGCACGACTACTGTAGGCCTGGCTGCTAAGCTACTGTGTTACCAATCAATCATGATTCACTCAGGGACCAGCTCAATACACAGTAGCTAGCTACTAGATAATGAGTTAACAAGCAAGGATTAACACCTACAAAACCACAGACTAAGGAGAAAAAAGAATTACTAGAGTCGGGAACTGCTTCTGCCCCAAGACAGAGACAGTCAGTTGCACAAGCACTCATGTCACGAGTTTTGCCTGTCAGCAGCTAGGGGTGCAGGGCCCCAGAACACCCCTGCACCTATCTCCTTAACAGCTGGCAGGTGTCGTGGCTTCAGCAGGGGCTAGCATGCCTGCAGCTTTCACCCCGCTGTGCCTTAACACACACGGTATCACCCATGTCACGAGTTTTGCTTGTCCGCAGCTTGAGGTACAGTTCCCCTGAACCCCTGCACCTATCTCCCTGAAGCTTGGGAGGCTTTGGGGCCGTAGCAGGGGCTACCACCTCTGTAGTTTTCACCCCACTGTGGCTTACACACACACGTGACATGAGTTTTGCTTTCAAGAATTTGGGGTGCAGTTTCCCCCAAACCCCTGCACCTATCTCCTTGAAGCTTGGCATGTGTCACGCTCTCAGTAGGGGCTACCATCCTGGCAAGTTTCACCCAAATCAGCCAAAAGACAACAAAGTTATAGATATTTCATTGATTCCCCATTACACTCTATGGTCAAATCTCCGAATCAGCTCTGAATCTTCCAAAGCAATTTGGCCGAATCGAATCAGAGAAACGATTCAGATCTCTGAATTAAATCTCTGGCATCCAAATTGGCCAAATCCGAATTGAATAGCTCCCTATTCGCACAGGCCTATTAAGCAGGTTTTGTGGGCTCCCCAGTGTTGGGGATTCATATCTAGGTGGAATAACTGAAGCAGCTCTCTGAAAACAAAAGCTTCATTGGTGGAGGCTGAAAAGGAGAAGCCCTAGGAACAACCCAGCCCAGCACAGGCAGAAGGTGCCGTTCATCTAGCCTGCAGGGCAAAAAGGATAAGAACCCCTTGCTGTACTCAAAACCAAAAGGCAAGAGGTGAGTTTGGACCCTACGCAGCATCTACACTGTACTTGCAAAAAGATCACACAGGCTTTTTTCAAATTTGTTTTCATAATTTGCAGATTACTGTAATATGCAGCAGCTCTGGAGTCACTTATTTTGATAGCATAGACAAGCCTGTGACACAGCAGAACTCTCCATTAACAGCACAATGCAGACATTCTGGCTGGCTGGCTCCATTTGGCAAGTTTGCCTTAATGACATTGCATCTCTGGGGCAGGAACCATCCTTCCTTACTTGCACGGCATGAGTTCATTCATACCCATAACCACCTTGTGCTATGCAAACAGGGAAGGAAAAGATGGCTCCTACTCCAAAGGCTTAGGAGGTATTTCCTGTCTTACGGTGCCAGACATATGGGGGCCCTGATGCCACACTACTGTTCATAGTTATTACTGTAAATACAAATGATGGTAAGGGGAAATTCTTCATATACTAAGTATTCCCAGTAGCTGCATGGAGAATGCTCCCAAATTTCAAGGTTATGCCTACGGCAATGAAACAGTGTTCATGGACAAGCACTGCATTGCGTACCACTGCTCATGAATGTGTCAAAGCTAGTCAGAAATATGATCACGTGACTTCCCAGTGGTAACAAACATAGGGAGGTAAAATCTCTCAAGCTATTACATAGGTGAAAATGTATCCATGGTTATGGCCAATGAGCTGTTAGCAATAACGTTTTCCCCAGTGCTCTCTGTGAAGTCCAAAGATCCTCAGAGAGATGGTGCTACACAATTGCTAAGTAACAGGAGCAGCCCAACACAGGTGGAAGGTAGTTCAGCGGCAGCAAGCAAAGGAGGATGCAGGTAGTTACTTACAGCCATGGACTTTAATGTGATTTGCTCATAATAGTGTATGGTCTGTTTCTTATTGCCAGAATCAGGGTAGCCAAAGCCTGCAATGTGTACTACGTCACAGAAGTGCAATGCCAAGGTGATAGCTAACAATCCTGTTGTTGGTTTCTGAGAGAGAGATAGAGAGACAAATAACATGACTCGATGATAAACATACATGCTGTGCTGTTCGGTGTAGTTTTCTCTCTCCTCCTCCCCCCAGCAACAGGTCCTGTGTGTAACATAGTGGCGGGCTCCAAGGACTCTCAATCTGTCACTAGGTTACTCCAAATAGTTTGGGCTTGGGATGCTGACGTTACAAGATCCTAGGCCCACTGACACCAGGCTACTTCATGGTGCAGCAACACAATTCATCACATACACACCACTTAGGATGGCTGCTTCCCCAATAGGAAGCGTCACATCTAGTAATGGGGTTGCCACCATTCCAGAACAGGGCTTTAAATGTTGTCTTGCAGCTTTCATCACTAGGCCCATGGAGCATACAACATTTTTGACTGCACAAGAGGGGAAATGCTATGTCACAAATTCCAAGATGCAGATGAATTTTCCAAAGAGCTCAGTGAGAAGTTTTTCAGATAGGAGAATCTCCCCTGGTTGTGTGCCAGGTCCCCGCACAGACCAAGGCACTGAGAAAGTACAGATTAAGCACAGCTCTATGAACTTTACTGCTCATGCCTGCACAGCTTAAACTGCTCTAGAAACTTTAAGAAGTTACTTTGACCCTTGCCTATAAAATTGCCATGTTCAAGATACTTTTCTCAGCTCAATGTAGTTTTTAAAAGACATGAGCCTTGGTAGAGAGACTAGAGAAAATGCATTCATTCACTCTGAATTTAGTATGACTGTCAACCAGTAACAACCAATTAAAAGATCTGCCCCTCTGCTCACTGCTTATCTCAGCCTTCAATTCCAGCACCATTTATTTGCTGAGAGCAGCAAAGCTGTATGAAAAAAAAATCTTATGGAAGCAATGAAATGGTGCTGACAGAAATGTTCGGGTCATGTCCCCCTCTGGAGGCTCACGCATGGTTCATTTCCTACTACTATCACCTACCACAGTGGGGGTAAAGGTTTTTAACAAATGTGTCACAAATTAGCCCCAACACTGATCCCCTTCCCCTGCCCAATTTCCTGCTCTGCTTCCTGCTGTCTGTCAGCTCTGTTGCTCCTCTTTCTGCTTTACTCCCTGTGCTCCCTCCCTGATCTTCTGCTTTGCTTTCTGCTCCCTGCCCCATCTGCCACTGTGCTACTTCTCCTCTCCTCAATCTGTTGCATGCTATATATGCACATGCTGCTTGGGCCATTTGTGGCATTCATGCTACAGACTGGCCACCCCTGCCCTAGCATTTTTATATTCAAAGCGCTGTGTAAATGTAAACTAACAGAGGTCAAGGCAAATTACTGGCCTTTCCCATCCTAAGTCAGCAAGGATAGCAGCTTTGGAAGCTATATTTAAACAGCTTACAGCTTGGCCAACAAGTCAAGAAGGGGAACAACAGGGCCAGGAAAGAGGAGGCAGTACTGTCCAATGACACTAAGTCCCATTTAGCAAGTTTTGTGTGCGAACACCTTGGGTTTTAAAATCTGAGCACCGTCAGTCTCCCTCATTCTCCTTCACCCGGCTATACTGGCTCCCTTACCTGCTTAACCTTCCGCAGTTGCTTCATTGGAAGATTAAGCAATTTAGCAGCAGTTATTTCCATAAAATAAGGGTTCAGAATTCGCACATGCTCTGGATTTGCATCCCAGATTAGAGGAGGCTGTTTCCAAAACCCCTTCCGTACCTGAAAAATGAAAACAGGAAGGTTAGTCCCATTCTTTACACGGGAGTCCCAGGGCCTGAGCCTGGGAGGGTTAGCTGCAGTAGCCAAATGAAGCAGGTAAGATATCCAGCCTGGCCTTGTGACATCGCCCACCCTCCTTATGGTACTCACGCGCTTCTTGTCATTGAGGATGGACTCCATCCAATGGAAGTCCATGGGTTTAAATGGCACCAAGACCAGCAGGGTATCTGGGTTGTTCTCCCTTTTGGGGTTGAAGTGTGCAGATTCTGGGTAAAACAAGCGCATGGTAGTCTTGGAGCCAACATCCTGCTCGTACCCATAAACTGGTGCATTGTTCAACCTTTTAGAGAGAGAGAGAGGAGACATGTGAGGCATCTCCCACTGCTTGAAGACCTGTCCCCTTGACATCCTGCAAGCATTCCTAGGAAAGACCATTTTGGGGGCTCTAGTCACGTGTTCGCTGTACTTTGATTCAATGAATTTGTTTGGTTAGAGGACTTGGTCCAGTCTCAGGGTGTGAGATGGCATCCTTCTTGAGTGAACTCCCACATGAACAGAGGGTCACCACATACTTCCCCACCTTTCTGGCTCTGGGTGCAAGGTGCTCTTCTTTGATTTGCCTTACATAACGTAACAACGGGCATCTAATATGCATATTGAAAGATTTCAAAATAAACTCTCCCCTGTCCACCCTTCCCCACCCCCCGGAAATGGGATGAGAGCTTGCATACATGAGAAGCGTTGTTACATGCACTACTACAACAGCAAGTGTGGTTTAAGAACCTATACAGACAGAACAGTATGGAGGGCAACTGGCACTAATCAACAAAACACAAAAGGGATCAGGTCTTCAGGTGAGGTTAACCTGTGTAGTGCCATTAAAATCAGACAGTGACCACTTACATTGGCCCATGAACTCTGGACACTGCTTTGCTCTCTGGTCTTGGCAGCGCCAAACTCCCAAAAGCCCCACCCCAAAATGTCAGTTTTTGTTTTCACCGCCCAGGCTGCATTTGCACAGAGTCACAGATTTGAATTTCTGGAATAGGGAAGTCTGAAGTCCCTGGGGTTTGACCAAAGCCTGGAGAAGTGGACAGGAAAGCTCTTATGGATGTCAGCATGCTTTGGTTAGGTTCTTGGCCCCTGGCAAATGTGGAGCAATGTCCATCGTTCAGCAACATGCCTCAATGATCCAAGAGGCCCTTGACCAAGTCCAGGTGATGGGCCAGAGGAGTCTCACTACCACTCAAGTATTTCTGAGGTGGGACTTTATGCTAGAGGAAGGTTTCGGACCTCTCTGGTCTGAAACAAACCCATTAAGTTTCCACCCATGTTTCAGTTCATAGTTGCCCTTGCTGAATCTTCAAACACTGTCCGTATGCTTCCTCTAGCCCGGCGGCGTGGGGCATGGGGTAGGTTCCTCTTTCTGCTGGCTCCAGCGGCGGGATGTGAAGGGCCTGATTTTAATAAAAGCTCAGCACCTCCAGCACCCGCGGACCCTAACCAGAGCCCTAAGTGCGCAACACTTCTGAAAATAAGGCCAGGAGTTTTTGCAGGATGGCATCATCTTGGTTACTCACCACAGGGCAAAGCCACAAGCCCAGAAAAATGACTTCACTGGGCAGGGGAGACACTAACTAGAGCTGTAATGATGGGATCATAAGAAATTAAAGACCAAGGCACTGAATGTCACTATTTCCCCCTGTAATGTCCTGCAGTTGGAACAGCAGCATCATGACTAGTCCTGCTTTTGCGTTCTGCCTCTGCTACTGTCTGCAGGCAACTTGAAAGAAAAGGAAGAGACACAACATTCCCCAGGCTCAGTTCTGGTCTCTCAACAGTACATCGTTTTCTTCCTTCCCATGAATGTATCACTGGTTCCTGGAGTTTTTTCTCTGTCTGTGTGGAGATCTCTGGGAAGTGCAGGATGTAGGGAAGATGAAGTCTTGTTGTATGAAGGGCTACAAATGCTCACATACCTGATCACAACATCGTATTTATTAATTGCTTCCCCCATGGAGCTGTTCTTGAGCCGGTGTCCATTCCCCACCACCACACACCTCCGGCACTTCATGCTATGGAAAGGAAATTCATTTTGAACCACCCGCATCTCAAGGCAATTATCCTTCCCCTTTATATTTACCAGAATAGTTCTTTATAAGTTGTTAGAACAGAAGAAAGCCTAAATCCCTTGGGGCCCATACAGAGCTGCCCTGCTTGCTGCTGTAGATCCAAGTTCTGGGTGAAGTCCCATGGCTTGGCTATGCAGAGAGCAGGCTACATGGTCACAATCTGGGCCTTAGCAGCTCTGAATCTTTAAAGTACCATATTTTTACAAACTGGTTCAAGGGGAAATACACGTGGAAAATTTCCATGACTATGAGGGCGCATTTATTAGGGGCGTTTTTCCAAGGCAGATAGACACTGTCTCCAATCTCTGGAACTGAACAGAAGAAACTAATCCCTTTAATGCAGGCCACCAAATGGCAACAGCTACCAGTCACTACCACATTGGCTAGATTCAAACTGGGGACCCAGAGTGCAGGCACACATACAAGTCACCATGAGGGAAGTAGAGAGGGACTTTCCCAGTGCTGTGATAACTGCCCATATGCACAGTCTTACCTCACAGTAAGTGAAGGCAAAACCACAGTAGCTTACCCTTCAGTGAGGGGGCTAAGTTACTGTGGGTTAGCTTTCATATACTGGGGAGAAGGGATCCTAGCAGCAACTTATTGCAGAGCATTTGGTGTGCAGTAAACTCTGCCTTCTTCTACCTTGCAGTAGTTTGTTCATATGCTTTCCAGGGACAAAGGACCCTCCCTGCCTGCACATCAGGCTGTCTCCGCTGCAGAGCCTGTGCTGCCAGGGCTATGCCGGCAGAGCCCTCTAGTGAAGGCACATTTGTAAAAGGAGGGTTTTTGCTAACTTACAGAGATGCTGAGTTAACAAAAGCCCTCTTCTGCCAGCACAGCAACACCCACACTAGAGGTTTTGCTGGCATAGCTGCCAGACAGGGGCACAATCTGCTCATACCACTAGCTGATATAAGTATGCCAGGAAAGATCTGTAGCATAGACCAGACCTCAGTAACCAAAATGTGGGAGGCAGGTATAAGGAGCCCCCTACTTGAGTCATTACAACCTGAACCTTGAACCGCCAACATTAAAAGCAAGTGCCTTTACTGTATGAGCTAAAGTAGCAAGTCCACTAAACCAGTTCAGCCCAATCCAGAGGCAAGTCCACTAAACCAGTGGTGTCCAACCTTTTGCAGGCATGCCACAAATTAGCCCTAAACTCTTCCTGAGTGTCACTCCAATCCCCTTTCCATGTCTGGTCTGCTGCTCTGCTTTTTTTCTCCCTGCCCAATCTGCTGCTTTGCTTTCTGCTTCCTGCCCTATCTGCCAATGCGCTGTTTTTATCCTCTGCAATCAGCTGTGTGCCACATACAGACTACCTGTCACAGGCTGGCCACCTCTGCAGTAGATGGCCAAATAGTAACCTTTTATCCTGTTATAGGGAGCAGGCGCTAGAGGAAGAACAGAGACCTGCTCATAGGCTGGGTCCAGCAGGAAAGACACTAGACTGAGGCCATCTGGCTTCTGTTCTCTGCTTGGCCATATCATCTGTGATTCTGATCATGCAGTCATCCAGTAGGGCTGGAAGGGGTGTCCAGAGGCCATCTAATCCAGTGGCCTACCCAAGCCAGGTGCTGCCACACAGGTGGGTACAATGTCTAAAAAGAGTCCTAAGACTCATGCAGGCAACTGTACAGAAGCACAGTGTCTTCATTCTTCCATATACCCTCCATACCCTTTGGGCAATAACAGAAGTTGGCAGGAGAAAGTAAAGTGTGCAGCTGGGCAAGAGCTCAGAGAAACCTGCCTGTACCAAATGCTGGGGTGGGAGAAGGGAGCTGCATGTCAACCCTGGCTGCAATGCAGACCAGTCAGCATGGAAGCTGAGTTACTCAGCCAGCCTGATA